>NC_090839.1:67078498-67397873 GCF_028021215.1 Eschrichtius robustus | reverse complement strand
GAAGTACTTGCGACAGCTCCTGGCACAGAGTAAAAGAAGCTCGAGCAATGACATTAGCAGTCTTAACGTGAATACTAATGGTAAACACAGTAACAAGTCCGCCATTTCCTGCAGACCGTGACACACCAAGAACTGTACCAGACGCTTCACATCACGGCTGGCAAAGTCAGGCCCACAGTCCGGCCACTTGCAAAATAGTTTTATGTGGACACGGCGATGCCCATTCATTTCCCTACTGTCCACGTCTGTTTCTGAGCTACAGTGGCAGAGCTGAGTACTTGCGACAGAGACCATGTGGTCTACGAAGACTAAAATATTTACTATCTGCCTCCTTACAGAAAAAGTTGGCTGACCCCTGCTTACCTCAGACCTCACGACACCAAAGATGGCGATTCTTAAGGGGAGGAACTAGAACTCAAATGCGGGCCTTCTGCCTCCAAATCCAGCCTTCTTTCAGTCTTGGCATCAACGCAGAGTCAGCCCTGCACAAAGACGCCCAGCCGCGGGGGCGAGTGGGGGCTGAAGTGCATCTGGTCCTGGGCCTGGGGGCGGCAGGACAGCATCGGCTGAAAGGACGCAGGGCCTTTCTCAAACTCATCCGCCCGGAGCGGGCCAGATGTCTTTTTCTAACCTGCACAAGGCCCAGTGCAAACTCTCAGGGTGTCAGGCTTATACACACAGGGGCCTCACAAATCCTGGCATTGCTTCAAAATCAGGCAAGCCCAGCTGTGGGTCAAGAACAAAGCAACCTAGACTTATCATGATCATTTCGTAAATGTATAGAAATGGCGAATCACTATGGTGTGTACCTGAAACTAACAGCATTGTAGGCCAATTATACTTTAAAAAAAAAAAAAAAAGGGACATGTAAACACAGAATTCAAACAAGTCTACAGTGAACAATATTTACAATTGTTATAATGATGCAAACACTAATTACTGATGTAATTTAAAGTATGATAAAATTGGGGGGAGAGGATGAGGAAGGAGAGGTGGAGTTATTCAATCTTCATCTCAACATTTATAAAGTTAAAAACTGCTCTTTTGGGCATTCCCTGGAGGTCCAGTGGTTAGGACTCCACACTTTCACTGCTGAGGGCCGGGGTTCAATCCCTGGTCGGGGAACTAAGATCTCACAAGCCATGCAGCGCAACCAAAAAAAAAAAACTGCTTTTTTCTTTTCCTTTTATTCTACCTGTATGAGAAAATAGATGTTATCAACTAAACCTATTGTGGTAATCGTTTCACAATACATGTAAATGAAACCATCAATGTTGTATACCTTAAACTTAATCAATGATGTACGTTGATTATTTCTCAATAAAACTGAAGAAGAAGAACGAAGCAACCTGTCGGCTGCGTAACTGAAGGTGAATTCATTCCCTTTATACCCAACTGTACCCAAATGGAGTCCTACCCCTAAGACCATAAGAAATGATGGCCCAGCAGGGAGAGACTAATCCTCACTCTGGCTAGTAAAAATCCCAGCCCCTGCGAGAAAATGCACCCTCCAGATGCAGTAAGGCTGGATCAGCAACATGAACACTTCAGTTTCTAATGTGCACAATCCAGGAGCCTCCTTAAGTTCGTCTCCCCAGCTCTCCTCCCTCCTCTGGATCCAGATACAGATGTTCAGATTATCAGAAGTCACATCGGGCAGAGAGCGGGTCCTGTCACCAGCACAGATAAGAAATTACATCAGTTTGGGAGCCGGTTTCTGGAAGTCCCTATCTGACATGAGAGGCCTCAAGTGATAACAGACGATTAGAGTTCTGAAGTAGTCAAGAACTGATAATTAAAGAAAGAAGGAAAGGGACTTCCCTGGTGGCACAGTGGTTAAGAATCCGCCTGCCAATGCAGGGGACACGGGTTCGAGCCCTGGTCCAGGAAGTTCCCACGCGCTGTGGAGCAACTAAGCCCACACGTCACAACTGCTGAGCCCGTGCTCTAGAGCCCTCAAGCCACAACTATTGAGCCCACATGCCGCAACTACTGAAGCCCGCGCGCCTTAGAGCCTGTGCTCCACGACAGGAGAAGCCACCGCGATGAGAAGCCCTCACACCACTATGAAGAGTAGCCTCCGCTCGCCGCAACTAGAGAAAGTCCACGCACAGCAACGAAGACCCAACGCAGCCAAAAATAAATTAATAAAATAAAATAAGAAAGAAGGGGAAAAAAAAAAAAAGGAGGTCGCTGGACAAGGATCCAGGCAGCGTTCCGTTCAACCAAAACCAAGCAGAACTTCTCGAGGTGGAAAAGACAGGGCTGCTGGCTGGGGGTTTCCTGGCCTCTGAGACTGGAGTAACTCCTGTCCCAGGAGGAAGGAGGATTATTAACTGATCCCCCATTTGGTTAGAAACAAGAATAATTCAGACAGGCCCTGGCTGAAAGCAGAGGAAGAGGAGCAGGGAGCTTCATGCAGAGAGCTGCATTCTTTGGCATCTCTACCTGGTGCAGGTAATTTGGCCTGAAACTATGAGGTTTAAACTAATTTGGTACACAGCCCCCAGGCACTGGTCCTCTGAGAACTGGTCACCCCGTGACCTCGCACGAGGCACTCTAAGGACCTTTGTCTGGGCCCTCAGCATTCTGGCCTTTCTGTCAGAAACTCTCTGGGTCCCCACCCACCTTTTCTGGTTCTGATTCTACTTTTAGTTCAGTTTTCTGCCAGTTACTCCAGCAGTAAGGGACGCGTGAGCAGCAGTGTAGCTCAGACCAGGGGTTCTGAAATCCGGCCCCATCACCAGCATCCACGGTGCCCGGGGGTTTGTTAAAAATAGAAAGGCTTAGGCCCCACCCAAACCGACTGACTCAGAAGCTCTGGGGGTGGGACCCGGCAATGATCTGTGCTTTAACAAGCCCTCCAGGTGATGCTGATGCAGGCTCAGATGTGAAGGGCTCACCGGGTGGAAGGACTCCCAATCCAGCCTTGTGAACTCAGGCGACACTACACCACCCTGAACCTCGGTGTCTTCATCTGTAAAATGGGGGGAGACTCACAGTTCCGCCTCAAAGTTGGGTTGCTGTGAAGATTAAATAAGTTAATTTTATTTATTAACACGAGGCTGCTATTATTATTATTGGTTGGAACCACCTAAACGTCCGACAGTAAGAAATCCGTTGGTACAGCATGTTACACTGGTGTTCTTTGTTGGCTCTGCCGCTTCTCAGCTGTGCAAAGCTCCTCCAGGCGCAGGACCACAATTTCTTCCACTGCGGCACACACGATGTGTGCTTTTCCCATGAACTTGTCCGATTTCTCTTCCTGGTTTTTGATGCTCTGCTACACACAGGGTCACTGTTCAGGCCAGCCTTCCTCTCAACCCGCCTGGACTCTCTCAATGGCTTTCCTAAGTGTCACCAGCCTCATGCATCCTCCTTTCAGCAAGAGGGATACTCCAAAACACTTCCAACCTGAGTGTGTCACCCCCCCCCCAGCTGAAAAACCTTCCATCAGATCAAAATTCTAAGTCCATATGGTGACACCCAATTCTACCCTTGATCTTTCATGCTCAGGTCCCTGGCCCCTGTGACCCAACCAAGCAGAAGTCCACGCAGTTCCCAAACACCCACAAGTTCCATCATACCGCTGGACCTCTGGACATGCTGCTTCCACCACCAGGAGCACCTTTCCCATCCACCCTCCAGCCTTCAAACTTACTGGCCTGACGGAGGCATCCCCTCCTCCGGATGCTGGCTCTGGCACCCCAGGCTGAGTTCAGGACTGCTCCTCGGGCACCCGCAGCCCCCAGCACTTCCCTGTCTTGGAACCCCACTGTCCATCCCGCAGCAGCAGCTTATTTGCCTGCCGCCTCCTCCTCCATCTCTCCTAAGGGGTGGTCAATGTCTGTTCGTTTCTAGGTACTCCGAGCCCAGCGGAGCCCCCGGCACAACACCGAATCACTAAATGGCCGAAAGCGTAACGGAGAGAGGAATTAAAAATGGAGTTTTCGATGCTCTCATTAACAGTCTAGGCCCAGCAGTTGCCTCTGGGCTGCAAGGGGTAGAGACTGACCATGAAGGGGCAGGAGGGGACTTTCTGGGGTCCTGGGAATGTTCTGTATCTCAATAGGGGTTTGAGTTACTCATTTGTCAGCACTCATCAAATGGTAACTTAAGATTCAGGAATGTCACTATGTAAATTTACTTTAAAAAAAAAAAAAAAAAAAAAAAAACGAACCATAAAGAGATATTGAGCTCTGGCTAATGATTTGCACAGTGAACTGTGTGAATGAAGGATACTAATGTATTTCAAGGTGACTTTTAAATACCAAAAATCTTAGCCGGCTGGCTGGCTAGACAGATTTGTGATAAAGCAAATTTAGCAAAATGTTAACTTGTAGAATACAGTTGGTGGGTAGATGGGGAGTACTCGCTGTGTCTTTCAACTTTTCTGTAGATTTGAAATGTTCATAGCAAAATATGAACAGGATTAAAAATACCTCTTACACCAAATGAGCTGAGCAGTTTTTAAGAATTTGCTAAACCGGTGCTTTTCAACCATGAACCACCCCAGGGATCTGGTGAAAATGAGATCCTGACTCAACACGGACTTGGCAGGCCTGAAACTCTGCAGTTCTAATGAGCAGCTGAGGGATGCTGATGCCGCCGGTCTGAGGACCCCACTTTGAGAAGTGAGGGCCTACTGTCCGCCACATTTGCCCCTGATGCCCCCAACTGCCAATGGCAACCCCCTCCCTGCACCCTAAGCAGCAGCCTCAGGGCCAGCAAGATAAAAGGACTAGAGGCCGGGGACAGGTGACAGCCTCAGAAAGCCTGCGAGGCCCACTCAGCCCGGCCCCACTTGATGCACCGAGGGGAGCAGCCCTGCCAGGAAGCAGGGCCAGGACACAGCTCTGAGTCACACATCAGGCCCGGGGCCAGCTGGGGAGGACGGCAGCTTGGTGACTCAGCAGGGGGGAGAAGGTCAGCACTGCCGGCCCCCATGCTGGCCCCGCCTGACCCTGGGCTTGGCTGACTGCTCGCTCTGAGGACAGGTGACATGTGACTGCTGCTCTGAGGGCGGGACAGCGACAGGGACCGGACTCACCCCGTCTTCCAGGCTCCACTGTGATGCGAGCCCTGAGGGTGACGGGGGGACAGCAGAAGTGACACCTAGCAGTGTCCTCCTCCCCAGATCACAGGCCTCCGTTCCGGGGCAGGGAGGGGGGTGCAGCCAGCATCAAATCGAGCCTCAACCCATTTTCAAGAACAGGACACAGAGGTCTTGAAAGGAGAAGCGACTTGCCCAAAGTCAGATCCAAAAGTCACATAACCTGATTCCCAGCCTTCATCTCAACTGTAGTCACACAGTCTGCTGACCTGCTTAACGAGACCATAGCTTCCTGGGGGCATGCAGTAGATGGTATTTTCCAAAGTTGGCCAGGCATCACTTGCCATCTCACACGCTCTTCTTACAGTGAGACCTGGCCGCTCCCCCATCTAGAGGTGGGGGCCTGTGTGCGCCCACCCCTTGCACCCAGAAGACCTTCGTGGTTGCCTCAATCAGAAGAGGGTGGCAGGAGTGACTCTATGTGACTCCGGGACTGGGTCCTAAAAGGTGACACAGCTTCCACCTCGTGCGCGCTCACTCTTAAGAGACCAGCCGCCACGCTGTGAGGAAGCCCAGGCAGCTCGGGGAGACCAGGTGGGGCTGTCAACCCTGGCTGAGGCTCCAGCCAGAGGCCAACACGCTAACCACCCGACACGTGAGCAAGGACCCTGAGTGAAAACCATGCAGCTGAGCCCAGCCAATGCCCGGGCCTGTGACACATAACAAAGTACTGTTGCTGTTTTATGCCACTAAATTCAGGGTGGTTTGTTATGGAGTAACAGATAAGCGTAGCAGGGCATGGACCACACTTTTTCACATACTGCTGTGTCCCCAGAACCAAGCGCAGTATAAAAACGGTGCTTAATAAATATCTATTGGAAGAATAAACGGGACACAGGTGAAATTAAAGCCCAGGGTCTGCCTGACTCCAAAATGAGGCTCTCCTTCCATTACCATGTTGCCTCCACCATCAGATTCAGGCTGTAAGTCAAGACAACCTCTCTGAGCCTCAATTCCCACAAGAGAAAAAGAACAGCTGGGAGAAGAGTCGGGGTACCTGGGCAGAGAAGGTCCCACACCCCAGAACTGCAGAAAGCACAATGGGAGGAGGAAGGCAGCTCTGTGAGACACCCCGATGCACACACACCCAGGAAAGAAGAGACAGGAATTCTATCCAGATCCCAGAGGGGACCAGAAATCAGAAATTCCCCATAAAGCATCAGGGACCGTCCACTGGGAGAGGCTGCTTCCCAGGCCCCACAGGGAGCCTGAAGAGTCAGGAGATCCCCACGTGGGCCTGTCTGCCTCCCCCGGGCTCGGTTTACCCCCAGAGCACTCCAGGGTCTGCAGTCACTCAGGGGGGTATGACTTGTTCCGTGCGATCCCCGTCTCCACAGAACAGCCTGACATCTAATGTTTCTGATGGGGACACGGCACTGTCACACACCCACACCCGTGCATACAAACACTGACGAATAGCAGACATGAGGGCCGGAGACATCTTAGCTCCTCTGTGCCAGGCAGGGGCTGGATCCCCTGGGTGTTCATGCATGGCTGCTGCCCTTGTGAACTTTATACACGTGCAAAACACACTCACATGAACACACAAAAACACACACATGCACACACTCATACACATCTACATGCAAAACATGTAAACATAAATATGTGCATGCACGTACACACACCACACGCACACACACCTGTGTGCACAAACACACATAAATACACACATTCACAGACACACATACACACTTTTCTAATTTCTTCAACCCAGCTCCCCCCAGAGCAGGGAGATGAGAAAATGAGGCCTCTCCGAACACACTCGAGGGCACGGGTTTCTGAAGCTCACACTGGGAGCATCCGTTGCCTCCTCCAGGCTGGTGCCCCATAGGTCCTTTCATCACCCACAAAAGCAGCCTCAACCTTTTGCTGAGGTTCAGGCCAAACCCAGCAGAACCACAGCTGAAAACTGCTCCCACTGCAATTTCGTCCGTTAGCAGCTGACTAACCATGAACAAAGCAACAAATGAATGCTCCAAAGGCTTCCCATCCCTCTCAGAATAAAATCCAAACAGCCCACCCGGCCCATAGGTGACTGTCCCAGCTCTCAGAGGCCATCCCTCAACCCCCTCCTGCCTCTCGCTTCTCCAGCCGCACTGGCCTTTCCTGCTGTTCCGGCGACATTCACGGCAGCTCTGCCCCAGGGCCTTTGCACTTGCCACCCCTCTGCCTGGAACCTCTTCCCCTGGGTATCTGCTTGCCTGGCTCCCTCGCTCCTTCAGGTCTCTGCTCCAATGAGGTTTCCTGGGGGGTGGGGGGGGGGCTTCCCTGATGGCTTTTATCAAAACCACACACGACCCCAAACCATCATCTCCACCTCCTTTCCCCACTTTCTTCTTCCCAGGCTTTACCACCACCTGACTGATAGGATATATACTTGGCTCCTGGGTTACTGTTTGTGCCCCTGCCCGTGAAAACACAAACCTCAAGTGGCAATAACTCTGCTTTATTCACTGCCACAGCCCTGTGTCCAGATTGGGGCCTGGCACTCGGCACTAGACAGAAGGAGGGAAGAAAGAAAGGGGAGGAGTGAGGAAGGCAAAGAGGATGGACGGAGGCAGAGAGGGAAAAAGAAGACAGGCAAGGGTGATAAATAACCGTGTTCACTTTCCTGCTACCAGCAGAAGGGCGGCCATCCCCACCCTGCCCACTCAGATCCTTCTACACAAGCAGGATTTCCCTCAAGCGGACGGAAGAGACCCAGGATCTCAAACTCAAACCCCCCAGGGGCCAGGCACGTACGTAGGTGAGGGAAGCAAGACTGTCTAATGAAGCAGGGAGTGGTGAGGACTGAGGTAGGAAACCAAGGCAATGCTCCTCAAATCTGGCCAACCGCTGCCATGTGGGATAACAGTCCTACTGCTGCCAGAACTTCACATTTTTCTAGAAAATCTGGACAGTTAGAACTTATATGAAATTTCCTGATTTTTAAAAGTTCACTCGCACTGTCTAAAACCACTACGCCAACCAAATGAGACAACGGGCTGGAAAGCACAGCAGTTAACAACTATGAATCAGATTCCCTCCTTAAATCCCCCGAGCCACGTCTATGGCTCAGTTTTTCCATCGGTAGAGTGGAGAGGATAATGTCACGTATCGCCAGGTGTTCAGGGAAGACAGAAGGAGCTCCTAGATGGACAATACTGGCTCAAATCAACGTTAGCTGGCACTGTGTATTCTCTCTTGCACACACACATGCACACACACGTGTCTCTGTGAGCACACTTACGGGATCGTGGATGGTTTCGGAGAACAGCGGTGAGCGGTCTGAGAAGCAGGACAACACAAGCTGGATCAGTACGAGGGAAAAGTAAATGTAGAAAGTGACATCGCGAAAGACGTCAACTTGGGCATCCTGAACAAGAGGGAGGGAAGGAGGAAGAAAAGATCACTTTCTGGAAGCAACCTGCGGAGGCCGGGGGAGCAGACAGCAGAAGGCCCACTCTCTCAGCCTGCAGGCCTGACGGCAAGCTTTCCCACCCTGACCCTACCCCCTGCAAGATAACAGAAGACAAGCAGTTACGTCACAGTGTGGTCCACACTGCCTGGTCCAGGCAGCCGACACGGGGGAGGAGCCCCAGGCTTGGGAGTAGAACAGACCTACCTTCAAGGCCTGACCCTGCTCATTCTGGCCGTGGGACTTCGTCTACTTACTTAACCTCTCTGTGCCTCAGTTTCCCCATCTACAAACAGACCAGTGGTTCTCAAGTGTGGGTGACTTTGCCTCCCAGGGAACATCTGGTAGTGTCTAGAGACACTTCTGTTCAGGAGCGGGAGGCTACTGGCACTGCCCCAAACATCCGACAACCACAGGACAGCCCCACAAAACAAAGATGTCTCGGGCCCCAAGTGTCAATTAGTGCTGAAGCTGAGAGACCCTGTCAGGGTAATTGTGAGAAGCCAGTAAGATTATTCACGGAAATGACTCAGTCCCCGGCCTGGCACTTTGAAAACACCAACTCAATAAATGTCAGCTGCCATCACTATTAAAGACTGCCTGAAATGTACACTGCAGGTGCTCAATAAACATTCAGTTACTCTTCCTTCCTTTGCCTGATGCCAGTTCCTGATTAGCCCGAAGGTGACAGGGAACAACGTGACAGTCTGAAAGAGCACGCTCTTCAGAATCCTTAGGAGCAGCGGATGGCAGCCAACGAGAGCCACTTCCCAGCCAGAGCAGCACCAAGGCAACGTGGGGACGAGTCTAGGGTCCCCAAGGAGCCACCACTCTGCAAACACTGCTCCCTGCTCCGCTCTGTTCCAGACAATAGACACCGAGAGCCAACTTGCCTGGCTGTTACCGCTGACAGAGGCTCAAAGGGTGGTGTGTATCTGCCCGCAGCTCCTGCCCCTGAGAGCTACACAGACACATGGGGCCCTGAGGAAAGAAGATTCTAGAACAAAGGTTGCACAGGCGAGGGAAATCCTCAGGAAAGAAGCTAGGCCCATGCAGTAGCCATCCCCTGGTTCCCATGGAAACGCACGGTTTCCACAAAAGCCAGAAGGAACAAGCATCTTCCAGGAGACGCTGACGGAAGACGCAAAATGAGGCCACCACTTACCTCTTTTAAGGCAGTCATGATTTTGGATCTCAGGATGGCCAGGGCACACAGTAGGGCTATAAGCCAGAAAGTGAGCATGATCCCTGAGGACTGGACTCCCCTCCTTCTCTCGATCTGAATTAAAAAGGTAGCAAGCAGCTGGAAGAGAAAAGCATACAACGGGAGTCGCCAGGAGAAGGCCAGGCTCCCAAGGCTCCCACAGTCCAAAGCCTGGCAGATGCACGGCCTGGAGGAGGGCTGCTGTCGGGCCAGTGGGAAGCACTGGGAACAGCCTGGGAAGGACCTGGCTCCAGTCCCAGCTCTGCTCTCGCCTTGCTGGGTGACCCTGGGCAAGTCACCGAACCTCTCTGAGCCTCTGCTGCCTTGTCTGCAAAATGGGGATGGTAACAGTATCCAACTCGAGAGCTGTGGGAATCTAACAGACCAGGTACAGACCCAGGACAGGATGGAAATGTCGGGGGAAAGCTCAGTTTACGACAGAGATCGGCACACTTTTTCTTAAAGGACTGGATTTAGGCTTTGTGGGCCATGGAGTTTCTTTCACAACTACTCAATTCTGCACTGCAGTGTGAAAGCAGCCTTAGACGATACATGAAAGAGTGGACACGGCTGTGTACCAATAAAACTTTATTTACAAAAACAGGTGGCAGGCTGACCCTCGACTTAGATCAGGAAATCCAGCCCTGATGCTGACTGGCTCTTGTGCCTTGGGCAGCAGTGGTAACTGCTCCCCTTTATTGAGCTTCTCTTATCTCCGCCGCATAGGAGGCATTCACACGCACCGACTCGGTGCAGCCTGTTTTCAACTGTTTTCAACCCCAGTTTGCAGATCAGGAAACTTACTTAACCTGCTACTGTCACATGCCTGTCTTCAGGAAACTTCATTAGAACAACCGTGGTGGGCGGATTGGGATTTTATTTCATTCCTGATACCCGGAGCTATGACTTCCGTTTTACATGTGACTTAGAGATCAGGAAGAGAAAATAAACAATGAAACTGTGTTTCCTTGAAAGAAGGAAATGCCACGGCCATTCCCCAGACAGGCGGCCCTCTGGAGGCAGACCCCAACGCCAGTCACAGTCACGAACCTGACTCCCGTGGAGCTACGGGCACCGAGGGCACCTCCCCTCAGCCCCCAGCTGCTTGAGCCAGAGACACGTCTGTCTGTCCTCATCTGTCCTCCTCGGTCCCCCATCTCCCTCACCCCCTGCATCTATCCATCAGCAACTCACACTGGCTCTGCCACCAAGGCCCGCCCTCAGCTTACCTGCTGCTCACCCTGGTCTCAGCCTCCATCCCCTTATGCCAGATGACCCCCTACTGGCCTCCCAGCTTCCACTCCTGCCCCACAATCCATTCTCCACTTGGAGGCCACGGTCAGCTCTTAAATATGCACAGCCTGGCATGCCCTTGCTCAGAACCTTTGCCTTTAGGACTGGGGGGTTTTAACCTCGGGTCCAAGGACAGGCTCTGGATAGAACCCAGGGGTCCATGAACTTAGATGGGAAACAATTACAGCTTCACTTTCCCTCATTAGCACCACCAATGACACGTGAAAGCAACAAACCACAATGGCATCAGCAGTGCCTGGGGCTCTGTCACCATTAGAAATCGTATCTGAAAATAGACAGCTGAAGGGACTTCCCTGGCGGTCCAGTGGTTAAGACTCCGCACTTCCACTGCAGGGGGCACGGGTTCGATCCCTAGTTGGGGAACTAAGATCCTGCATGCTGCATGGCGGCGGCCAAAAAAAAAAGTACCTGAAGATGTCTCTATCATGTATGGTCAATCGCTATTTGGAAATTAAGGAAGCGTCAGTCACAGCTGCTGGTAGGTCTTGATTTGAAATGCATTCATAAAGAAGCACATATATTTTTATTTTGCTTTTTAATCTTTTGATAACTGTGATTAAAGATAACTGGTTTCCCAGCCCAAATGTCCTGCACCCAAAGAATGGATAAACAGTGCATGCGGAATCCATACAATCAAACACGCTGAGCAACTTTAAAAAAAAAAAAAAAAAAAGATCTTTGGAACCGCAGGGCCTGAGAAGTCAGACTCAAACTGCTCCAGCCTTCATGGTTCCATTCACATGACATTCTGGAAAAGGCAAAGCGATAGGGGCAGAAACACAGCAGCAGCAGCTGGGCAGGGGGCGGGGTAAGAGGTGGAGAGAAGGGCTGGGGCGGCACCAGGGGAACTTTTGGGGGTGATGGAGCTGTTCCATAGCTTGATTGTGGACATGGTACTCACCTGACAATATTTGTTTATCAAAACTCATGAATTTTTCAAGGAAAAAAGTGAATTTTACCCTATGTAAATTAAACCTCAAGTAAAAATATAAATGTACATCACAAAATCTTCATATGTATACATATGTAGGATTGGTTTCCTTTGTAAGCCTATGTGTTCTATGATTATTCTGAGAAGGAGACCAGATTGGCAAAGAAGAAAGGGGTCCATGGCACAAAAAAGGTTTAGAACCCACCTTCAGGAATGAAAAACAAGACAAAACCCACTAACCCTGAAGCTCGAGGTTCTCTGGGGTCAGCCCTCTGCCCTTCCTGCCATTCCTGCTCCCCTGCTCTCCCCTCCTTACTGTCTCTGCCCCAGCCACACAGGCCAACTCTCACTCTCTCCCTCCGACCCCAGGACTTTTGCACATGCTATTCTCTCCAACTGGATCATCCTCTGCCTCCAGCCCCTTCAACTTTTTAACATCCTGCTCATCCTTTAGGCCTCAGCCCCATCATCCCTTCCTCCCTACCCCCCACAAGACCACATCAAATTCACCTAACACAGCTGTATTTCTGGATTTCTACTGTGAGATCATTTCATTTCTAAATGCCAGCCACTACTTTTGGTCTCCACAGTGCCAGCCCCTACTTACCATGGTGATGCCCAAGAGGGTTGGGCTGACCAGAAACACTGGGGCCAGGAGCTTGCCCAAACTTCTTTCCCAGAAAGAGTAGAAGAGGTCTGCCCAGCAGACAATCCATAGCAAAAATCCCAAGGCCTGGAAGAGAAGTACATACACATCTTACAACGGACAGCAACGGAACTTCCCCCAGCACCTGTGCAAACATCTCAGCCTTGGGGGCACCAGCCACCCCCTAAACCATCAGCTGTGGTCTTCAGATACAGCATGTATCCTCTGGAACACAAACAAGCCCTAGGTAGGGTGAGCCAGCACCTGGGCTGTCCCACACTGGTCTGTATCTCTCCTGCACCACAGGCACAACTCTGTGTGGTCACTATTCTCCCCAGCACCTGAAAACGCAAGTCTCTGGCTTATCTACATCTGTAACCCCAGCAGCCTGCACAGGGCACCTCTCAGGATGACCATTCATCTGACAATATTCATCCAACCAAAATTTACTGGGGTCCTACTGTGGGCCACATACTTACCAAGGTGCCAAGGATACAACAGAATAAAACAGACAGAAGTCGCTGCCTTCATGGAGCTGCGATTCCAGTGGAAGGAAACAGGCAAGAAACAAACTGAAAATTACATACTATAATGCCAGAAAGGAGTAAGTAATACAAGGAGGAATAAAACAGGTAAGATAGGGTGGTCAGAGAAGGCCTCTCCCATCAGGTGACATCTGGGTAAACAGCCAACCGTGACTATTTGAGGGAAAGAACAATTCAGGCAGAGGGCAAGTGCAAAGGTCCTGAGGTAGGAATGTGTTCGGTAAGGTTGCGGCTGCTGTGGCATGAGCCGTGGGTGTGGTAGGAGACGGCTGAAGAGGAGCCTGGAGCCAGACCAAGCGGGGCCACTGTGAGGACGTCCAGGTTTTATTCCCTATAATGAGAAGCCACTAGAGGCTTTTTGAGCAAGGCACGGATAAAATCTCATTTACATTTTAAAGGGAGATGTTGTTCCCCAAAAGAAGCACGAAGCACTTCCAGAAGTCTAAGAGGAAGACATCAGATCCAGCTGAGGATAGGGGAGCAGACAGCATGTTGAGATAGGCTTGGATTGTGGTGTGAACGAGACAGGTTTGGACAACGGTCTTATAGGCAAGGGGAGAGCTGCAGTAAAATCCTCAAGTTTTCCTGTTTGCCAAGGGCTTATGGAAATAAATTTTGGGAAATGTGGCTTAAAAAAGGACTGAGACACATGGTAAGTCAAGAGGAGAAAGTGGAATGAAGAGCAGGTATATATATGCCCTTCACGTGTCTCCCCCAGAAAGCTCATCCTTACGAGGGGAAAACCAGCACCTGCACAGTGGAGAAACCAGACACGCTGACCAGAGGAACAAAATTAAGCCGATCAACGAGGGGCAGATGGACACCATGCGGCCTTAGATGTAACCAGAGAAGGACCCCACATCCCTGTTGTAGTTTTCCAGCCAGACAGGCATTACCTGAATCGAACCAGGAGGGAACATCGTCCCAATGCCCAAGTTGAGGAACTGACTCTAAACTAACTGGCCCACGCGCTCCAAATATGCCAATGTCATAAAACACAAAGAAAGGTGAAAAGTTCTTCCAAAATTACAGAAAAATAAAGAGTGTGACTAGATGCAACGCATGACCTTGAACTGGGGGGAGGGGGAGGGGTGCTAGAAAGGACAGTATTGGGACAAGTGACAAAAGTGGAATATACACAGTAGGTTTTTTTTTAAAGTACTGTGTCCATGTTAAATTTCCTGAATTTACTGTACTGTTGTTATATAAGAGAATATCCCTGTTTTGAGAAGAGATACACTGAAGAATCACAGGCGTGGTGGATGCTAGCTTTTCTCAAATGATTCCGAAAAAAATAAATAATACATGTATATGGAGAGAGCAAAAGAGAAGGATGAGGTTAAAATGTTAAATGTGGCAAAATGTTAAAAATCGGTGACTATGAGTAACGGGTATACAGGGCTGGGGGAGTGCTTAGTATCATCCTTGCAACTTTTCTATAGTTTGAAACTATTTCAAGATAAAAACTTTTTTTAAATTAAAAAGACATCCTTGGGACTTCCCTGGTGGTCCAGTGATAAAGAATCCGCCTTACAATGCAGAGGATGCGGGTTCGATCCCTGGTCAGGGAACTAAGATCCCACATGCCAAGGGGCAATTAAGTCCATGCGCCACAACTAGAGCCCGTGTGCCGCAAACTACAGAGCCCATGCTCCCTGGAACCCGCACGTCACAACTACAGAGCCCATGCACCCTGGAGCCCACGCACCACAACAAAGAGCCCGCATGCCTCAACGAAGATCCCGTGTGCCACAACTAAGACCTGACACAGCCAAAAATAAATAAAATAAATAAATAAATAATAAAAAAATCTTTAAAAAAAAAAATAAAAAGACATCCTTGGTCAGGGAGGAAGACCTCCGGATAATCTCGTGAGATAGATCCTATCACCCCCGCTATAATCATGGGAGAACTGAGGCTCAGGGAAGTTAAGAAATGTGCTCAAAGAAAAAACTTTCTTTCCATTTCTTTGATTTTGTTCCTATACAAGATGGTGGATGTTCACAAAACTTACTGTGATAATCATTTCACGATGTAAGTCAAATCATTATGCTGTATACTTAAACGTACACAGTGCTGCATGTCTATTGTATCTCAATAAAACTGGAAGGAAAAAAGAAATTTGCTCAAAGTCACACAGCTAGTAAGTGGCAGAGCCGATATCTGAACCCACGTCTGAACTCAGAGCCCCAGCCTTTATCCACCACATTATTATTCTGTCTCCCAGTAAAAGGAACTCAGGGCCAATTAAGCAGAAGGAACATGTCAGTTTTCACAACCACCATTCCCCACCCCAGCACACACACACCCACAACACACACGTCAGGATAAACTCCCACGTGACTTACAGTTTTGGCTTTGTTGAGATGTGTCATCTGAATGTAGCCCCGGTCATGGCGGGACACATAGAGGAAGTAGAAGGGGAAGCAGGCCCAAAGGTAAGAGCAAGGCACCCACACGAGGACGGTGTTCTGAAAGCACTTGGTGAAGTCGGGGTTGCTGGTGTTCCACGTGACATTCCACTCCTGAGGACACAAACAGGCACAGGTCAACAGGACGTCCCCAAGAGCTTGGACAAGGGGCCCATGAAGAGTTCAAAACTAGCTGCCATGGGATTTAAGAACAACGAGGCCCTCCCAGGCAGAACAGACAAACTGGAAAGATTAGTAGCCAGAAAGACTCCAAACAAGGAGTGACGAACAAAGGTATGTCTCATCTCACCTAACGGACAAGTTCTGGGACCTGTGGTAAGTTCCATTATTGTACAAAAGATGGAGACTGCCATTTAAAGGAATCCTGAAGGGTATTCTGTAAACTGACACGTCGTTTAGTCATATAAATCATTCCTACTTTACAATCTTGTGAATTAAGAGCTTTCTACTATTCTTCTTCATTATCATCACCATGGTCCCCATATCACTGCCATCAATGTCATCAGCATCACCACTACTGTGATCACTTTCATCAGCACCATCAGCATGGCCACCATCATCACCATCATCACCATCACGATCACTTTCATCAGCACCATCAGCATGGCCACCATCATCACCACCACCTTCACCACCTTCAGCAGCAGCAGTAGCAGCACGGATAACATCCAAATTGCAGTTCTATGTTCTAGGCCCTATTCTAAGTCCTTTATATGTATTATCTCCTTTAATTCTATAATTACTTTATCATTCCTTTTTCAGGAGGGAAAACTAAGGCACAGAGAGGTTCAGTGATTTGCCCAGTATCTCACAGTTCGTAAGATCTGGAGCCAAACTCAAACTCAGGGAATTCAGCTCTGGAGTTCCTGCATTTAACCACTAAGTTATCCAGCCTCAGAAACAAATTTGTTTCAATTACTTTTAATTTTTTAACAAGCTACCTGTATTTCACTAGAGACACACCAAATAGATAAGTAGATAGATACATACATAAACAGACCACGTATATCTATATCTGCCCAAGAATAAACTTCAGACTTCCGCAGTGGAAAATTTAATTCAAGTCCTGATCTGACCACTGAACCATTATACAACTTTGGGAAAAGTTATTACCCTATCTTGGGGTCTCAATTTCCTATCTCTACCATAATTAGGTGGGATGAAATTAGAGGTCTGAAACAGGTGGCTCCCAGGCTGATGTGGCTCGCAGATGGTTTGTTGTACTGTTGTTGGTGTTTTAAGCATGCTTTTTTTTTTTAAAAAATCTTATGTTAGCTGTCAACATTTAAAAATTAGGAAATTTCATGTAAAAACTGGATTCCAGTGTCTCTTTTAAAAAATCAGAAAATCTGGCAGCACTGGGCCCATATTCCAACCTTACAACCATTGGGAGGAGCCAGAAGTAGCCAGTCTTTGGATAAGGTCCATGCGGTCCAGCTGGCCAGTCCTCATGCAGCCCCCTCCCCCCAGCACTCTCTCCCCACCACTGGATGATGCGCTCTCCAGACACGTCCAGACAGCTCCGGTTCCAACAGCCTTCCCAAAATCAGATAAGTGAAACCAACAAGGAACTCCAAGGAACCTGGATTCTTACAACTCCATGCAAGTTTTAAAGCCACATCAAAGAACTTTACAGAAGAGAAAGTGATGGGAACAAGCAGACCATTTATTTCACTTAAAGATACATTTGATGATCAATCAAAATATATGTTCCGAGTTTTTCAAAAGAGTTGTGCACAACACTGTGAGGATACTTAATGCTACTGAAGTGTACACTTAAAAATGGTTAAGATGGTTAAAAAAAAGGATTTGACTTGAAAAAGAGGGAGAGAGAGAGAAAGACCTAGGTATTAAGTACCCAAACTGGTTCTTCAGAGGTTTAATTATTCTATGATAGAAATGGTTATTTTTCCAGAACAAAGAACAAGGAATCATTGAAAAGTAAACTTTAAAAAGTCAACATACACAAAGGGATTAAGCCAGGAAACTTCTAGACACAAAGAAACCCTTAAAAGGACAAAGGTCATACCTCTGGACTTGGGCACTGGAAGACAGCCTTGGAAATAAGAATGAGCATGGAGAGGAGTAGTTTATGTCAAAGACTATTTTAATTGGTTTCACACCACTTATTCTTTTTTTTTTTAAACATCTTTATTGGAGTATAATTGCTTTACAATGGTGTGTTAGTTTCTGCTTTATAACAAAGTGAATCAGTTATACATATACATATGTTCCCATATCTCTTCCCTCTTGCGTCTCCCTCCCTCCCACCCTCCCTATCCCACCCCTCTAGGTGGTCACAAAGCACCGAGCTGATCTCCCTGTGCTATGCGGCTGCTTCCCACTAGCTATCTATCTTACATTTGGTAGTGTATATATGTCCATGCCACTCTCTCACCCTGTCACATCTTACCCCTCCCTCTCCCCATATCCTCAAGTCCATTCTCTAGTAGGTCTGTGTCTTTATTCCTGTCTTGTCACTAGGTTCTTCATGACCTTTTTTTTTTTTTTCCTTAGATTCCATATATATGTGTTAGCATACTGTATTTGTTTTTCTCCTTCTGACTTACTTCACTCTGTATGACAGACTCTAACTCCATCTCCCTCACTACAAATAACTCCATTTCGTTTCTTTTTATGGCTGAGTAATATTCCATTGTATATATGTGCCACATCTTCTTTATCCATTCATCCGATGATGGACACTTAGGTTGCTTCCATGTCCTGGCTATTGTAAATAGAGCTGCAATGAACATTTTGGTACATGACTCTTTTTGAATTATGGTTTTCTCAGGGTATATGCCCAGTAGTGGGATTGCTGGGTCGTATGGTAGTTCTATTTTTAGTTTTTTAAGGAACCTCCATACTGTTCTCCATAGTGGCTGTATCAATTTACATTCCCACCAACAGTGCAAGAGTGTTCCCTTTTCTCCACACCCTCTCCAGCATTAATTGTTTCTAGATTTTTTGATGATGGCCACTCTGACCGGTGTGAAATGATATCTCATTGTAGTTTTTATTTGCATTTCTCTAATGATTAATGATGTTGAGCATTCTTTCATGTGTCTGTTGGCAATCTGTATATCTTCTTTGGAGAAATGTCTATTTAGATCTTCTGCCCATTTTTGGATTGGGCTGTTTGTTTTTTTGTTATTGAGCTGCATGAGCTGCTTGTAAATCTTGGAGATTAATCCTTTGTCAGTTGCTTCATTTGCAAGTATTTTCTCCCATTCTGAGGGTTGTCTTTTGGTCTTGTTTATGGTTTCCTTTGCTGTGCAAAAGCTTTTAAGTTTCATTAGGTCCCATTTGTTTATTTGTGTTTTTATTTCCATTTCTCTAGGAGGTGAGTCAAAAAGGATCTTGCTGTGATTTATGTCATAGAGTGTTCTGCCTATGTTTTCTTCTAAGAGTTTTATAGTGTCTGGCCTTACACTTAGGTCTTTAATCCATTTTGAGTTTATTTTTGTGTATGGTGTCAGGGAGTGTTCTAATTTCATACTTTTACATGTACCTGTCCAGTTTTCCCAGCACCACTTATTGAAGAGGCTGTCTTTTCTCCACTGTATATGCTTGCCTCCTTTATCAAAGATAAGGTGACCATATGTGCATGGGTTTATCTCTGGGCTTTCTATCCTGTTCCATTGATCTATGTTTCTGTTTTTGTGCCAGTACCAAACTGTCTTGATTACTGTAGCTTTGTAATATAGTCTGAAGTCAGGGAGCCTGATTCCTCCAGCTCCATTTTTCGTTCTCAAGATTGCTTTGGCTATTCGGGGTCTTTTGTGTTTCCATACAAATTGGTGATGGTGAAAATGGGGATTAAACTGTTGGTGGTTATTATATACAAAGCAGTTTCTGGGCAGTTGCCAGAAAAAGCTCATTCCAAAGGCATCTGCCTTTCTAGTAAGAAAAGAATGCTGGGACTTAATATACACAGTTAGGTATACAAGAAGCTCGGTTCCTATGTGAATCAATTCAATAACCTGATCCTTACCCCAACTATTCCTTGCCTGGAATCCTGCAGTAGCTTTCTAGCCATTCACTGCTTCCAGCCCCTCCGGGCCCCACTTAGTCCTCCCCACTACAGCCAAATTTATCTTATTTATCTATGCATCCATACGTGCATCAGATATAATTATCCACTCAGCCATGAACCCATCCATCCATCCACCCACCCACCCATCCATCCATGCACCAACTCATCCATCCATCTACCATCTATCCATCCACCCACCCCCACTACCCATGCACCCATCCATCCATCCACCCACATACCCACCTACTGACTCATCCATCCATCCATCCACCCACCTACTCACCCACTGACTCATCCATCCATCCATCCACCCACCTACCCACCCACTGACTCATCCATCCATCCATCCATCCACCTAACTACCCACCCACTGACTCATCCATCCATCCATCCACCCACCCATCCACCGGGGCATTCATCCATGTCTCTCTTTGTATTAATTTACTTTTAATGGGTAATACATTTACTTTACGTGCTAAAACTTTCCCAAACTACACAAAATGGTACACTGTGAAAAATAAGTCCTCCTTCCTGAACTCACAGCACTCCCCTCCTACCCCACAGGCAAAACTACCATGGCTAACACCTTGTATATTCTTCCAAATATAGCTTACCTACTTTGCTTCCCCAAAATGTACCATAATACGTACCGGTTCCACACCTTGCTTTTTTTACATTAGAAACTGATCTCTATCAGTGCCACAGATCTACTTTATTCTTGATAGCTTAATTTTATTTCTTTTGAACAAAGGGTAGAAGTGACAAGCCACCTTCCATTCCTTGTCCCTAACCTCCCAGTTCCTCTCTCTAGAGGTGACAGTATCGGTTTCTTGTGTATCCTTCCAGAAAATATTTTATGCATCTATAACAAAAATAAATACATATTTTGTTATCAAATGGAGAGAAACATACTCCACACATCCTGCTCTGTACCTTCCTTTCATCTCTTAATAACAGATCTGAAAGATCATCCTGCTCTGCACACTTCCTCATTCTTTGTTCCAGCTGCTTTGTATTTCATTGTATGGATGGACTTGACCTTATATCATCAGCCTCCTGCTGACTGGGCACTGGGCTGCTCTTACAAACAATGAAGCCATAAATAAATAACCAAGTAAGTGCCTCATTGCACACAAAGCAAGCATATTTGTAAGATAACTTTCTAGAAGTAGACCTGCTGGATCAAAGGGTGTATGCATTTAAAATTTAAACAGACACTGCCTCCAACGGGCACCATCAGTTTATACTGCACCTAACAAGGTACAAGGATAACTACTTCCCAAACCACAGTATATTATAAGCTTTTGATCTCTGCCAATCTGATAGTGGAACATAGCTCCCTGTAGCTTAACTTCCTTTTCTCTTTACAATGAGTGAAACTGAAGATCCTGCCATTTTTTGCGTTTAAAAGCAGTCAGGGGGCTTCCCTGGTGGCGCAGTGGTTGAGAATCTGCCTGTCAATGCAGGGGACACGGGTTCGAGCCCTGGTCTGGGAGGATCCCACATGCTGCGGAGCGGCTGGGCCCGTGAGCCACAACTGCTGAGCCTGAGCGTCTGGAGCCTCTGCTCCGCAACAAGAGAGGCCGCGATAGTGAGAGGCCTGTGCACCGCGATGAAGAGTGGCCCCCACTCGCCGCAACTGGAGAAAGCCCTCACACAGAGGCGAAGACCCAACACAGCCAAAAATAAAAATAATAAATAAGTAATAAATAAAAAATATAAATAAATAAATAAATAAAATAAAAGCAGTCAGGTTCTCCTTAGGGGAAAAGTCATAGGCTTAAATACTTGTGTATTAAATGGGACAGATTTGATCTCCCCCGCCTGCCAATAGTGGCCCTGACCACAACTGTTGCTATTGGGTAACAACCTCCAATAGCTCCGGATCACCTTTCAGAGCCGATCCTTGCTGCGGTTCATGAGGCCTTCCACATTCAAGCCCCATCTGTTTCTTCTACAATTTCTCCCGCCCTGTTCCCCAATGTGTCAACTCCACTATTCATTCAAAGGAGGATTTATCAAGCCTGTGTCAGGCACTGCTCAAGGCACTGGAGATTCAGGAAGGCCATGGTCCCTGCCTTTAAGGCATTCCACAACTGCTAGTCAAATGAATGGTTCTTTGGGATATGTCTTGCTAGAAGCTCTTCTTGCATTGTCTTTCCACAGTAACAAACTCCTATTCATCCTTCAAAACCCAACTCAGATACCTCCTTTAAGAAGCCTTCTTCCTCACTCCCCAAACCATCAGGACACCCCCTGTACATTGCAATGATTTTCTCACATGTCTGTCAATACCTCTGTCCTGCAAGGACCTCAGTGCCAGGACTGTGTGGTATTTACTTTTGACTCCTCTCCTCCTCACCCAGCAGGTACCCAAAGGTAACTGAGTAAACAAATGGCCCAAACCATGTCTCCCCTCACCAGCATTATTTCCTACTTTTTAAAAATAATTATAAAAATTAATTTATTTTTAATTATTTATTTATTTATTTTTGGCTGCATTGGGTCTTCATCGCTGTGTGTGGACTTTCTCTAGTTGTGGTGAGCGGGGGCTACTCTTTGTTGCGGTGCGCAGGCTTCCCATTGCAGTGGCTTCTCTTGTTGCGGAGCACAGGCTCTAGGCACGTGGGCTCAGTAGTTGTGGCTCACGGGCTCTAGAGCGCAGGCTCAGTAGTTGTGGCGCACAGGCTTCGTTGCTCCGTGGCATGTGGGATCTTCCCAGGCCAGGGCTCAAACCCGTGTCCCCTGCATTGGCAGGCAGATTCTTAACCACTGCGTCACCAGGGAAGTCCCCCTACTTTGTTATTTAAAAAACAATCCAATTGGGATATTGGGATTGACATATATACACTAATATGTATAAAATAGATAACTAATAAGAAACTACTGTATAAAAAAATAAATAAAATAAAATTCAAAAATGCAAAAAAAACAAAAACAAAAACAAACAATCCATCAAGGTAGAACCTGGCTATGACCCTGGCTTTCTGGTCTGATGGATGTGGATTAAAATTCAGGCCCTGACCTCATGTGAACCTGGGCAAGTCACTTAACTTCTCCAAGCCTCAATCTCCTTACCAGTGTGGTCAGGAAAACACACAGGCCTGGAAAAAGTATCAAATGGGCCCGTCCTCTGCACCAGTTGGCATGGTCTAGAGTTGGTAAGTGATGGCTATTAGTTGCAGACACCAATAATTAATAATAATCTCCACCACTAACCCCAGCACTGCCCAGAGTCAGGAAGCTTAAGGGACAAAGAAAAGTTCAAGTTAGGAAGTGAGCAAGAGGAGACTGGGGAGCATCTAAGGACACAGAACTCCGGGGAATGAGAGGTCGGAGAAACGCTTAGCTAAGGAAGGGGTTTATTCTTCAGACAGCGGCTTCCTGCTAAAGCCAGGTGGCTAGCCCTGACAGAGAGGGCAGAGACGGGAGGGAGGCGGAAGGATGGGGGGGCATGAAAAGAGGAAATCCGATTGTGACCGTGAACTTGCACCATCCTCGCTGCCACTACCGCCCGCCAATAGTGGCCCTGACCACAACACTGTCACAGCAGTGACATAACAGGGTCAAAGGCCTCCTGCAGGTCCCTCACTTGCCAGGAATTTGATGAATCCTCTGTGCAATCCCCTTGACAACCCCTGAAGACAGGCAGTGGGGCCCCCTCTATTTGGGGTTTCTGGGGGAAACAGGGAATGCCGAAAGCCGCCCTTAAGCAAGAACGACTCACTGAGACTTCCCCGACCCCAGAGACGACAGCTAACCCCAGTCTTCCTCCTTAGGGGCTCTACCTCCAAACGCAGGGAGCTTCAGAAATCAAGCTGGTCGGACCACTGTTCCCTGCTTCTGCTAATGGAGCTTCCATCAGCCCAACTACTGGGAAACAAAATTCAGCTCCAGGAGTCTGGAAAACAGTCACCAGCGCTGGCCCAGGCTCTGCGCTTCCGGGAACCCGGCCCATGGAAATCTTAGAGAAAGGGCATCCCCTGATCCCCCCAACTGAGGCTTTTCTTCCCAGGACACCTTCGTCACCCATTTATGTCCCTCTCCCTCCAGCGCTGACATTAGAGGATCTGGGGAACAAGTCCAAGTCTGCTTGGCCCACAAGCTTGAAGTTCATACAATTTCTACTGTGTGGTGTCATGTCACACCCTCCTCTCTCAGAGGAATAATGACAACCAGCACATTCTGAGCACAGATGGGCCAGGCACATCACTCAGCCCTCAGAAGAGGCACTGCTGTTATCCCCATTTCACAGATGAGGAAATAGAGGCACCAGGAGATAAGACATCTTCCCAAAGGCCATGCCGCAGTGGGTTTATGTTGTCCAAGCCCCACACACATTTTCCCTTCTCTGGCAACAGCCGCTGGCTCTTGTTCGTAAACAAATCCTCTAGTCAGCCACATGCTTGGGGCAAAGCTCCAGGGGTAGGTCCTCTTTAGTATCAGCTAATCAGCAGAGTCCTTTACCCACATGCTAGTGATTAGCTCCAGAATGGGCACTTGATCCCAGTCAATCCAATCACTACAAGGACACATACTCTCTTGTCCCCAGTGACACGGACAAGTGAGGATGTGGGGTTGACAGGTGTCTCAGCCATTTATAAGGGAAGCACCAAGAGTTGGGAGTGGAGAGGAAGGGGTGGCACCACCAGGGCAAGTGTGAGAATGAAGCTGACATCGTGAAAGGCAGAGATGAAAGAAACTGATGCTTGGTGTTCTGTGGGCTGCTGGATCAAGCTTCACCTGCAGCCCACCCTCCCACTGGACCTTTCCAATAAATTCACTTTTACACAAGTTTGAAATAAATTTGCTCTCACTTACAACACAAAGCACCCTAGTAATACAAGTTCTGATCCGCTACGTCAACTTTTACACAACAACATGATTCAGAACTTGACATGACTGAATTTAGGGATAGGGCATTACTAGTAGCATACTGCTGGATAGGTCACTGTTCTTCTCTGAGGCTCAAAAAGCCCACCGGCAAAATGGAGCTACTATCTTCTCCTCCACAGGAGATCCTAAAAGCCCTAATAAATGTTGATTATTACTATTATTTATAACCGCCTCAGTTGACTTTTAGGAACCCACTTTTCTTCCTATTCTCTTTCCCCATCACCCCTCCTCCCCTCCCCAAAAGACTATCTGTCCCCTTGTCCCTTTTCTTACAGGTCCAATTTCCTTCTCTGTTCGCTGTGTGACCTTAGACAAGTTATTTAACCTCTTTGAGCCTTACCTATGACTAACGGCTAAGAATACCTATCTCCTGAAGCTATTCTACAGTTTAAATAAAGTTACATACATACAGCTCAGTGTCATATCTTAACACTCAATAAAGGACTACTGTCACTAATCTTAATTCTTACATCAGTAATAAAAATAAATGATGTTTATAGCATTATACTCTTAATACGACAATCTTATATTGTTATCGATAATAACACCACCTAGCTTTAACTGAGCACTAACTGTATGCCAGGTATTGCTTCCATGCACTTTATATGAATTAACTCAATCTTCATGATCACCCAGAAGGGAGGTTCTGTTTTGATCCCCATTTGGTAGATGAGGAAATCGAGACACAGAGAAGTCAAATAATTTGCCTAAGATCACACAGCCTGTAAGGGATGAGGCTGGGGCTCAAACCTAGGAAGCCTGACTACTGAGCCACCCCACCCCTGATGCCAACTCCTAATGATGGGCAATATAAGAATTTTAACAGAGCTTTCTGGAGCACATGCCTTCACCCACAGGGAATCTGGGCCAAGAGGAAGATGTGAATCCCCAAAACACCACCAAATTCAGAACCAATTACCTGTATTAGTTTCCTACAGCTGCTGTTACAAATTACCATAAATTTCGTGGTTTAAAATGACACAGACTTTTTCTTATCATATAGTTTCAGAGGTCAGAAATCTGAAATGGGTCTGACTGGGCCAAAATCAAGGTGCTTGCAGGGCTGCAATCCTTCTGGAGAGCAGCGCCCAGGTACCAGGTGTCCCCTAGGCCAGAGCCTAAGGTCTCTGGAGGGCTGCCCCTACAGCCCTGGCCAGCCGACACAGCTTCACGTGGCTGGGGCCTGTAGAGACAATGGAAACGGTCCTGCCTGGACCCAGCTGGCCGACCTCGGGACAGGAGGGAAGCTGCAGAGAGGAGGAGGGGCGGGGGATGCGATTATGAACTTGAACTGCTGCTCAGCATCACCAGCATCCGTGAGCAGAGTTGCTCTGACACTATCGAGTAATGAGGACCTACTAGTACCAGGCTGTTCCCCCAGGGCCTGAACATCCCTTTTCCCATTCAATTGTCTCAATAACTTACAACCATCAGGTTTCTAAGGCTCAGTGGACAATTTTTTTTTTAATCAATTTATTTATTTATTTGTTTGTTTGTTTATTTTTGGCTGCGTTGGGTCTTCATTACTGCACGCGGGCTTTCTCTAGTTGCAGCGAGCGGGGGCTACTCTTCGTTGCGGTGTACGGGCTTCTCACTGCAGTGGCTTCTCTTGTTGTGGAGCACGGGCTCCAGGTGCAGGGGCTTCAGTAGTTGTGGCACACGGGCTCAGTAGTTGTGGCTCATGGGCTCTAGAGCTCAGGGTCAGTAGTTGTGGCACACGCGCTTAGTTGCTCCGCAGCATGTGGGATTTTCCTGGACCAGGGCTCGAACCCAGGTCACCTGCATTGGCAGGCGGATTCTTTTTTTTTTTTTTTTTTTTGGCAGGCGGATTCTTAACCACTGTGCCACCAGGGAAGTTCAACAGACAATTATTAATCATGAGATTCCTATGTGCCAATACCATTCGGAGGTAAATAAGGTTTCCATTATCAGTTTCATTCTATCACAAGAGGTAGACACTAAACAAACAAACAAACAACTCTATGTATGTCTAGGCAACAAATGACCTGACAAAGAATCAAGGGAACAGAGGATCATGGTGGGCACTGGGTGCTACTTTTGTATCAGGTGGACAGGAAAGGCCTCTGAGCCAAGATGTCCTCTGAGCGAAGACGTGAAGCAAATGAAGAAACGTGTGCTACCTTCTACTATCTATGGAAAGCGAAAGAGTCAGTAAGGTTCTTAGTATCATGTGCCAGGACTGATCTAAGGGCTTTACATCACAAACAACTCTAGGAGGCAGGGCTATAACCAAACCCATTTTACAGATACAGAAACTGAGGCCGAGTCACACAGCCTGCAAGCAGTATGGACAGCCAAGAATTTGAATCCCAGTGCAGATGCCTCTATATACGTAGAAAATGTATTGTTTGCAATTTTTTATCATATGCATGTACTACTGTTCCCACTTAAAATTAGTATAAAGGAGTATATAGACGTTTGCCTAGGCAGGGAAATTTTCTTAGCAGGGGACAAGAACAACAAAAGCTAACATTTTTGTTAACATGAAGAGTGATTATCTCCAGGGGGTAGGGCCGAAGCTGGTGAGAGGAAGGCGACTACTAGTTTCTGTTTTATTATCTTTTGTACTGTTTGAATTTTTTTACTCCACATGTATTACCTTTAAAAAATAACAAAAACAAAACTAATTCACACTTTAAATAAATAAATAGCAGCAGCCAGAATTTAAGAGGAGAAATTTCTAAATGCTGAGCTAGGAATAAAGAGAGAGCACATATTTATTGGGTGCCTATCATAAAAGCACAGTGGCCACACCAGGCCCCGTGCTAAGTGTTTTCCAAGTGTGAGTCCATTTAAACCTCACAACAGCCCTACAAAGTCGGGAATGTGAAAACTCCCCCTTTTCAGGTGAGGACTCTGAGGCCCAGGGAGTTTACAGAACTGGCTCAGGCTCACAGAGCCAGGAAGAGTCAGGCAACACGGGGATGTGAACCCAAAGAGAGTCTGTCTGACACTTGAGTTCTTAATTCCCGGGCTCCATCACCCGTCAGCCAGGTGCTTGGAGCGCTAAGGGTTTTGCGAGGCCAGTGGCCCCACCGTCCCGCCAGAGGCAGCTTGCAAGGCAACGCTGTCCTCAGGCCTTGGGGATTCCAAGCTCATGGGCACAGAATGGAGAAGCAATGCGCTGACTCAGACACAGAATCTTCTACAACTCTCCCTACCCATCCACCCAGTGTGAGCAATGCAGGGGGATGGTTAAGAACGATGGTTCAAGGTCTGGGTTCTAATCCCCTCCGGGTCACAGATATGTGTCCCAAAACAAGGATTCTCAAGCTCAGCACTACTTACATTTGGGGCCAGAACATTCTTTGAGGGGCTGGCCTGTGCACTGTAGGACGTTGAACAGCAGCCCTGACCTCCACCCAATAGATGCCAATAGCACACATCAGGTTTAATCCTCACCAACCACCCTAGCAGGCAGGTACTATACTTAAACCCATTTTACAGTTTTCTTATAGAGTAAGAAACTGAGGTCACATAACCTGCAAGTGACATACACAGCCAGTTGTGACAGTTACAATGTCTCCAGAGACTCTAAATGTGCCCCTGGGGGGCAAAACTGCCCCCACTACCCTAATGCAGCGGCCTTGCCAGGCCTTGGTTTCTTCATCTGTGAAATGAGACTAATTCCAGGACCCACTTATTGTAGAGTGATCGGGAGGGTTAAATGAGATGACCCAGAAGGTTCCAGTTTCAGTTCCTGGCCAAGGGACTAATCAACAAACACAAGTGCAAGCTTTCATTCATTCCATCATGCAGTGAATATGTATTGAGTGCCTACTCCATGCCAAGCTCTGGGCTAATCATGGGGATATGGGAATAAACCAGGCTCAGACCCTGCCCTCTTAAGACTGACAGTCCTTTAAAGACATAAGGTCACAAATCAAAACATAATTACAAAGGACACCACTTGCTACGAAGGGGAAGAGCGATGGGACAGAAAGTGTCAGGGTGAGGCTCTGAGAGGATCAGAGCAGCCAGAGATCGGAGGAAACGTGTACAAGGCAGGCGGAAGGGACCCAGGCGCCTGTCCACCTTTTCAGAAACGGAGAAGTAAGAGAGGGAGGGAGAGAAAGGAGAAAGGGAATGAAAGGAATACAAACAACAGCAATAGCCACCAAGAGTGGGGACCCTGGAACCCGTGGGCCTGGGTTTGAATCTAGTCGCTGCTGCTCACTTGGCTCTTGACCTTCAGAAAATTAGCTCCTCTCTCCCACCCTGGCCGCTCATCTGCAAAACAGGATTAATAATGGCACCAATACTCGGACTGCGGGGGTGAGTGCTCAGCCTGCCTGGGGCGGCCTCATCGGCGGCAGGGGCTGGGATTGGGAGGGTACAGGGTGCAAACCCAGGGGGCTGAAACTCAGACTAACCACAGCAATAGCAGCAATAAGACGGCAGCTCTTACCCAGCCCTGACTGTAACGACAGGCTCCGTGTTCTGGGTTCAGTGTGCATCGTTCCATTTCATCATCATCACCACCCTATGAGGTAGGTTCTGTCTTATTCCCACTTTACAGGGAGGGACACAGAGGCAACTGGAGGTGAGAAGACTTGTCGTAAGGTACCCGGGCAGCACCTGGCAGAGCCTGGATTCAAACCCAGAGAGGCTGGTTCCAGAGCCGGGGCCAACCCCCCAGCAAAGGAAAGAAGGAGATCTGCAGGACACAGCCAATGACTGGGCCCACCGTGGAGGGGCAGGGGCAGGCGTGGAGGCGACAGGCCGTCTATAAAGTGCATATGCAGAACCATCCCGGGTGCGAGATCCCCGGCAAAGGGGCAGCTCTGGAGCAAAGGGAAGCCGAGAAAAAGAATGCTGGGAGGCCCAAGTTAGGTCAGGGGACCTGCTGGGCTTCTGGACATTAATCCTGTTTACAGAGGCGGCAGGGGGCCTCCACTGCCCCACACAGTCCTGGAAGAGATCTGGGAGAGGCCTGAGGCCACAGCCCCGACACAGCAGTGGAGAAGGCAGTGGTGCCAGCATCACGCTGCGGGCAGAGCCGCGGCCCTCCTTCCCCCTCTGACTCACCAGAGCTAAGAATAAAGCCCAGAAACCTGGGGGGAGGGGCGGGGCAGCATCCAGGTCTTACCCCCAGCGCCCGGGAAGGCCCTGGCCATGCCCGGGCAAGAGCCCCAAATCCTCACCGAACCCTCCTGCCCAGGTTGCAGATTTGGATACTTTGGTGAGACAGGGACAGGAGTGACATGCAAAAGTAAGACTCTGCCTGAACAGGACTTCGAGCGCCCAGAAGAAAACAGCCACGGCTGCCCATCACAGGTGTTTTGAATGTCAGCAGCAGGCAGTCTGCTCCGACCTGCCTTGACCCCAGCCCGCCCAGTGAGCACATGCGCAAATTACACACTTGTCCTTGCATTCTCCATCCAGCCCTGACCCCTTTACCGACTCCTCTTATCAGACTCTGGAGCTTCACCAAATCCTCCATTTGGTCACGTTCCAGGGACCTGTCAGGGGTCAGGCATGTGCCAGGCACAGGAACATGTCTGGGGACACAGCAGTAAACAGGAGGGATAGCATCTATCCATCCACTGAGCACCCTTGTAGGTGCTGAGGACCCAGCAGTGAACAGCAGGACAAAGGGCTGCCCTCCTGGATCTGACAGTCTAGTCTGATGAGAGGAGACAGAGAGTCAACTAGAGGAAATATATATACACGCAAACTATGTATTATATAAAATATAGTGTGTGTGAGTGATGATTAAAAGGACTCAGAGAGGGGGGACTTCCCTGGTGGTCCAGTGGTTAAGACTCCACGCTCCCAATGCAGGGGGCCCGGGTTCGATCCCTGGCCAGGGAACTAGATCCCGCATGCATGCCGCAGCTAAGAGTTGGCATGCCACAACTAAGGAGCCCACATGCTGCAACTACAACCTGGCACAACCAAATAAATAAATAAATATTAAAAAAAATAAATAAAAGGACGAGATAATAAAATTAAACAGAATTTATTTTAAAAAATAATAAAAGGGCTCAGAGAGGGAATTCCCTGGCGGTCCGGTGGTTAGGACCCTGTGCTCTCGCTGCAGAGGGTGCAGGTTCGATCTCTGGTCTGGGAACTAAGATCCTGCAAGTTGAGCGAGCAGTGCAGCCAAAAAAAAAAAACAAAACAAAAAAACCCCAAAAGAACAACAACAAAAGGACTCAGAGAAGAGGGAAGGCCTTGCTGAGAAGGCGTATGTGTGTAAAGGCTTGAAAGAAACAAGTAAGTAAGCCGACTGGCCATTTGGGAAAAGAATCTGGGAGAAGAGCGCTCCAAGCAGAGGAAACAGCCAGTGCAAAGGCCCTGACGTAGGAACACATCTGGCATTTGGGAGCAATAATAGAGAGGCCAATATGATTCAAGAGAAATGGGAGATGCAGTCAGGGAGGAAGGTGGGAGCTGGGGAAGGACAGACTGTGCAGGACTCACAGGCCATTGTCGGGGTTCTAACTTTCACTCTGAGTGGCACGGAGACTGTGGATCTGATGTGTCATCATCTGCTTTATGTATTCAGATAGTGGTTCTCAACCAGAGGCAAGTTTTCCCCCAGGGGACATTTGACAAGGTCTGGAGACATTTTTGGTGTCACTCCTGGAGTGGGGCTGTCGGGTGTGCTATGAGCATTTTGCCGGTAGGGGCCAAGGCTGCTGCTAAACGTCCGCAATGCACAGGACAGCTGCCCATCGGAGGATGACTCGGCCCCAAATGTCAATAGTGCTGAGGCTGAGACACCCCATTTTAGGAGAATCCCTGCCCTTACCAAGGTTAGAGGCCCTATTCCCCAAACACACCCCTTATCAGGCAGATGGAGTTTCAGCTCCTCACCATGTGACACTGGGCAAGCCAATAAGCCTCAGTTTCCACACCTGTAAAGTGGGAATACTAATGAGATGATGCAAACATTCACTCAATTAACCATGAGCCAGAGTCCACAGTAGGTGGTCAACAAATGTCACTGCCAGATCCACCTCTTGTTATGTCCCTTCCACATATCCAGCCTCACCAAATGATTCTTTCACCCAACAAAGATGTTCTGAGCCCCTACAATGTGCCAGGAACTGTGCTGGCCAGAGCCCCCCAAAATGTCCACATCCCAATCCCCAGAATGAGTGGGTGTTTTACCTTACATGACAAAAAGGGACTTTGCAGATGTAATTAAGTTGAGGATCTTGAGATGGGAGATGATCCTGATTATCCAGGTGGGCCCCATGGACTCACAAGGGAATTACAAGGGAAAAGGGGCGGGGTGGGGGGGGGAGGTGTCAGACAAGGAGATGTGATGACCAAAGCAGAGGGGTCAAAGTGAGGTGGGGCCACAACACAAGGAACGTGGGTGGCCTCTAGAAGCTAGAAAAGGCAAGGAAATGGATTCTCCCCAAGAGCCTCCAGAAGGAACAAAGCACCGCATCCTGGCCTTCTGACCTCCAGAACTAGAAGACAATAAATCTGTGTTGCTTTAAGCCAGAAGTTTACAGTGATTTGTTACAGCAGCCATGGGAAACTCATACAGCACAGAGCCGGCAGGGCGCAAGGGCCAGCAATGTCCCCAGCGAGCAGACGCTCCTGCGGGCCTCCACGCGCTCGGGCAGGCCCTGGTCCCCACCTCAACCTGACCTGGTCCTGCTCTGAATCAAACTCAGCCTCCACAGCACGTGCTCCCTGACGCCCTGGGTTCTGCTGGCCTGGGGGGCACTTCTGACACCTTCCTGAAGGACCGGGCTCAGCCTTGCCTCCCCCTCCAGGGGAGCTGCTTAGGAAACACTTTTGTATGATTTGGGGAGTGGGGAATGATGGAAAATATTAATCCACCTTTAAATTTCACTTTAACAGGCGACGCATGACTCAAATTTAAGTACGTATATGTTATGTACATATGTGTATAAAATACAAGGGCAAACAGTAAAAAGTTACTCAGTCTCCCTCTTCCCCATAAGCCCATCCCCTCTGCACAGTCCCTACTGCCCGCCACTTGGGTGGCTGCCAAGCTTTTGCTATTCCAAACAATGACACAATGAATTCCCTTAGAAATTACTCCTTAAGCTAAAGAAAACACGGACAGCCTGACCCGAAGACCAACAGGGCTTCACTTAATCGCTCGTAAGCCACGCGGGCGGAAAACAAGGTGGCCCAGGTTAAGTGTGATAACCTGGAGATACACAATGAGAGTCACCAAACTAAAGATAAACGCTGACCCAGGGATTCCTGTGGGAATGTAGTCCTTAAAACAGGACGAAATACACCCGAAGGAAATGCAATCACTCTCCAAGAGATATCCGTACCCCATGTTCACTGCAGCATTATTCACAACAGCCAAGACGTGGACACAAGCTAAGTGCCCATCAATGGATGAAAGGGTAAAGAAAATGTGATACACACACACATACATATACACAGTGAAATATTATTCAACCATAAATGAAGGAAATCCTGCCGTTTGTGACCACGCAGATAAACCCTGAGGGCATCATGCTGAGTGAAATGTCAGACAGAGAGAGAGAAAATAGTGCTATGTTCTCATTCACATGCGGAATCCAAAAAAGCTGAACTCAACTAGAGAGAATGGTGGCTGCCAGGGGCTGGGGGTGGGGGAAGTGGGGAGATGCTGGTCAAAGGGTACAAACTTCCAGTTGTAAGATGAGATACTGTACTGTATGCTTGAAAATGGTTAAGAGAGTAGGTCTTAACAATTATCACCACAAAATGAAAACAAAGAAAGTAATTGTGAGGGGATGGAGGTGGTAACTAACCGTATTGTAGTAATCATTTCACAATATACATGTGTATCAAATGCTTTACAGCCTAAACTTACATATGTTGTACATCAATAATATCTCAATAAACCTAGGGGGGAAATCAGTAAATAAAGTAGTATGTAATTCCTGGAGGTATATATAGCTCTATAAATATTATAATATTATTATATAATGTTTAATTTTTAACAAAATAAGAGAAAACACCTACACCGTCAGTGTCCAATACAGTAACTCCCAGCCTCCTGGGGCTATTGGGCCCTTAAGGTGAGGCTAATCCAAATTGAGATGTGCTAAAAAACACACACACCGGATTTAAAAGACTTAGGATGAAAAAAAAGAATACAAAATACCTCATTAATTACACGTTGAAATGATAATATTTTGCATACACTGGGTTAAATAAAATATATTATTACAATCATTTCACCTGTTTTTTTTAAATGTGGCTACCAGACAATTAACATTCTATATGTGGCCTGTGTTATATTTCTCCTGGGCAGTGCTCGGCTAGCCACTGAAAGGTAGAGAGATCATCAAGGAAACGAGAGCGTATGGGTTTGCTGGAATAAGACATAGCCACGATTTTGGGGGGTTTTTTTTGGCCCTGCAGCGTGGCTTGCGGGATCTTAGTTCCCCCGCCAGGCCTCGAACCCAGGCCCCGGCAGTGAGTGACATTGTGGAGTCCTAACCACTGCACCGCCAGGGAATTCCCTAGCCACGACCTTCTGATAAATAAGAAATCCTTTTGAATCCTAACTTGAAATAATAAAAAAGTGACGCACCGCTAGAAGGTACGTGATTGCTTCGATTCATCCCACACCTGACAAATGTTTATTCCTTCCCAGTCTCCTAACAGGTGGCCCGATCCTCCTCCAGTCCCTCCTCCACACAGCAGCCAAGGGGAGAGCTTCAACCTGCAACCCCGATCCCATCACACTCTGCCTAAAACTCCTCACTGCAGCCTCTGGGTCTAGCCCTGGCTTGCTGTTCCTGGACCACCCTATGCCTCAGGGTTTTACACAGCCAGTTCCTTCTGCCCTGACTTCAACTCAGAGGTATCCTTCCATTCTCAGCCGAAACATCCCTTCCTCAGGGAGTCCTGCCCAACCTGCAAGGCCTGCTCAAACAAATCCCTCATTTAACCACCTCATGGAACTCTGTATGTTTCCTTCGGGCACTCACCACACTCTGTCACTACATATTTCTTTCAGATATTATTTATTTGTTGATGTCATATATTATCTTATTTAATACTTTATATTACATTTGTTATGGAATATGCAATATAGTATATAACATATTATGTATAATATATGACTAAGATGAACCATATGAATTGCCATATGTGTAGGACAAGGGTTGGCAAACTCCAACACATGTGCCGAATCTGCCCCGCTGCCTGCTTCTGTACAGCCCCCAAACTAGGAATGGATTCCACATTTTTTTAATTTAAAATGTAAAAAATGACAATTGGCCTTCTGCCAACGGCGTGGCTCAATTTTGCCTCTTGGCCTGCAAAGCCTAAAATATTTACAACCTGGTCCTTTACAGAAAAAAGTTTGCCAACCCTGGATATAGGTCAAGAATCACTGAATGCCAGCAATTTCCGATGCTGCTAATTTTATACATTATTTCTTCTGCATCCCGCTCTCCCCCCAAGACGTCGTGGTGATGGATGTACAGCTCTGTGACTATACTAGAAGCTGCCGAATTGTACATTTTGAATGGGCAAATTACCTGGCATGTGAATTATATCTCAATAAAGCTATTTTAAAAAGATGAATAAGACCCAGGGTCATTTTAACTCCGTGAAGTTTTCACCTTATATATGCTGTCCTTAGAACCTAACACTCTTCAAAAAAATTAGTAAATATACATAGACCCCCCCCACTTCATCACCTCAGGAAGAGGAAACATCTAGACGGGACTTGTTTGCACTTGTTTAAAAAAAAAAAAATTAATGCAATGTCTTTTCCCATTGTTATCTTGCTTATAACTAGATTTTACCTGTTCCCCTAACCTAAGGTTTCTCACCTTCACACTAGTGACATTTGGGGCCATGTAATTCTCTGCTGTGGGGCTGCCCTGTGCACTGTGGGATGTCTGGCAGCATCCCTGGCCTCTACCCACTAGAAGCCAGTGGCATCCTCTGCCCCGCCCCCAGTCATGACAATAAAAATGTCTCTAGATCTTGTCAATGTCCCCTAGAGGCTAAACTGCCCCAGTTTTGATCCACTGTCTTAACAGCTTTTCCATCTGGCCCCACTCCTGCCACTACCTAGTGACTCTCAAGACCCACCCACCTGCCATCCATTCATTTAACACATTTCCTAAGCCCCACTTTGTAACAGGGGTGAACCAGAAACATCCACATCCTATCCTGCCCTCAAGAAGCTTAGAACTTTGTCCAGAAGGTAGGACGGGTACATAAATGGCTAAAGGATTTTGAAAGCACTAAGTGCCATCGAAGACATACACATAAATGGCAAGACACTTCCAGAAAAGAGAGATGGGTTAATTCACAAAGCGAATGGGAAGAAAACTCAGCTTCCTCATCCACACGGCAAGGACAATAATACCTGCTTTTCAGAGTCATCATGAAGACTGAATCCACACATCACATTATTTCATCCTCGCACCCAACCCTTTGAAGTGGGTACTATTGTTCCCATTTTGCAGAGGAACCAACCAAGGCACAGAGAGGTAAAGGAACTTGCCCAAGGTGGCACAGACTTGTGGCCAAAGCAGACTTCAACGCAGGCAGGCTGGCTCACTGCTACAGGTCCTGCCTCCCTGAGAAAATACACACGTGACAACAGACGGGTACCCGGTGACCACTCTATTAGTGGAAGTTACTGTCATTGTTGTTATTTCCACTTGAGAACTCAGCAGTCTTCCTGAAGTAGGTAAAATCTAAGGGGAGGGGGCCCAGATTTGTCAATATGGAGACAGGAGGGAACAGTGTTCTAAGAGGGGGGCACGGCAGGATGGAAAGCAGTTGCTGGACAAGCTTAGGGCGTGTGAGTGGAACAAAGAAGTGGAACAAAGTGCCAGGAGGGGACTGGGTGACAAACAGGGCTGGGAGGACAGGCCAGGGCCTGAACAAGTTAAGCAAAGCAAAGGGGAGGTTCACTTAGGGTTCCAATGAAGCACCAAGAAAGTGCTGCATCACCTACACGCTGCAAAAGCTCCAAGGAATTGTGAAACCGAGAGAGAAAATTCCTGGCTTACTCTTTTCATTCCCTTCTCTTGAATAGGGCCAAGAACAGGAAACTGGGAAAGCCATCTCATCCTCAAAACAATCCCTTGGAGACACCCTGTCACGGTCCCCCGCCCCAGAGCCTTCCAACGCAAAGAGTGTCCCGGCTCACCCATCTCCATGTCCCAAGGTCTCTACTCCCAACTGAAATCTGAACTCTGTGCTCCGCATCCGTGCCAAGAAGCATCACGGGCACTGTTGAAGAGGACCACAACTGGATGGCCAAAAGCACAAGCTTTGGAGCTGAAGGCCTTGAATCCTATCACCACCACTTCCTGGCTGTGTGGCCTTGAGGGAGTCACTCCACCTCTCTGACTTTGAGCCACTCATCTCTCATTGGACTATAAACACTCAACATTACAGGACTTCCCTGGTGGTCCAGTGGTTAAGACTCCGCGCTTCCACTGCAGGGGGCACGGGTTCAATCCCTGGTTGGGGAACTAAGATCCCACATGCTGTGCAACATGGCCAAAAAATAAATAAACAAAAAAACCCAGTGTTAGGGGAGGGAGTGGCCACTGGGGGTTGAACTTGCTGCTGCTTACTGCTACCATATTATTACTGCCACTATTATTGTTGTTGTTGTCGTTATCATTGTTTGAGTGAGGATAACAGCTCATAAAGCCATGTGCAGCAATGCTGAAGCCTCCCCAAGGAGACTTTCTTTCATCTGTCTTGCTCCAGACTTAGTCAAAGTCATTTGACACAGTCTGTCAGAAAAGACTCCACTCTGGCCCACCTGAGTCCTCCTACCATGGCCACTGACCTGGAAGCACCCACAATGGCTACTGTCAAACAGGCCACTATTGTGACAACCAGGGACACTCCCATCACGGTGGAGATGGTGCCACCCTTGAGAGCCTAGACTCTGGGCCAAACAGCTGGGGTCCCATCCCAGCTCTGCTACATATGAGCTGTATGTCCTTGAGCAAGACACATAACCGCCTTGGGCCTCAGTTTCCCCATCTGTAAAATGGGGATGATAACAGTCTATTAATCTCATAGGGCTGTTTTTGAGGATTAAATGGAAAGTGTTTTGTCCAGGGCCTGGGACTAACGAGCACCGTGACTGTTAGTTATGATCATCAGTCCTACCGGGTCCTGTAAGGCATGGTCGTGCCCCTACTTTGGCCCATGATACTCTCCCCCTGACCTCTGATGCTCTAGCTGTGATGGCCTCCCCACTGTCCTTCAATTTCACCCAGGTTTTTCCCCACCTCGGGGGCTCCCACCCGCTGTTCTGGCCCTGGAATGCCCTTGGCCAGGCCAGCTCCTTCGCATCCTTCCAGCGATGCCAGAGGAGAGAGGCCTACCCGTCTAAAGCGCCCCCCTCCCGGGTTCTTCACTAGGACCAAACCCCGTGTATTTCCTTCAGTGAGTGCCCCTATGTTTATGGGGCAGCACAGGCCCGGGGTTACCAACCAGACTCGAGCCAGATGGCCTGGGTTTGAAACCAGCTCTGCCATCTACTAGCTGGGTGACGTCATGTCTCTCTGCCTCTGTTTCCCCATCAGTCTCTACTCCACTACTGTGGGACGGAGTCATTAGGACTTATAAAGAGCTTAGCACAGTCCCCAGAGCTTTGCAAATGCCCTGCACGTCTGCACTATCAACTACTTCCTGTTTGAGTTCTAAGTGTCTCTCTTTCCCTCCTACCTGTAATCTCCCCCAAAGCAGGATCGTGTCCTTTATCACCTGCGTACAGGAGGTGCTCATTAAAGACTTGTTCAACAAATGAAAGAAGGGGTGAATAAATCTATCTGAAGAGCAACCCAGAAACGCGCAAAGAAAAGCCAGAGACTCTGTCCCCGCCTGTGACCCAACCATCCTAGTTATGGGCACAAGCCCAAAGGAAATAACTCAAACAGTAAGAAAAGGAACAATTTTCACACGCTGGGCCATTCTCAGTGACAACCAGGAAGCTCTCAGGCACGCAAGAGCCGAGCAAACAGTGGCAGGGGATCCTGCTGAAAATGACCGAGCTGTCACGAACCAAAGCCGGGGCCACCTGGAGAGGCCACCAACAGAGAGGGGCAGGCATTGGCCACCCAGGCTCACGCCCTCTGATGAGGGTTTTTAACCCGCATGTGAAAGCAGACCAAGAACAAGAGCTGTGACACCATCTGCAACCACCTAAGAGCTGTGATTAAGGGTTAGGGGAGGATCCCACATCACAGAAATGCTTGGTGCTGAAGGTGGAAGGGAGGTCTTGTTTTTCTGGAGAGGTTTAGATACCCTCATAGAAAGTCCTTAAATAGCCCCAGGCACAGTCTCAACCTGTCTAATCCCTGAAACAAACCTATGAGTAGACAGGTCCTATCACTAGTCTCCATTTTACGGATGCGGAAACTGAGGCACAGAATGAAAACGCTCCCTGACCTGGGCCAAGGAGACCGTGTTACCCGGAAGACCAGAAGCCAACTGTGGCTAACTCGGGGGCCAATCGAGGGGCCTACATCGCTGGCCTGTACTTTTTCCATCTCTGCTTCCTCCCAGATCCTCAGATTTCACTTTGGACCAGAGCAGGGACTGCTGTGTAATGATGATGATAATGAAGATGATGGTAATAACAACGATGGAGAGCAACAGTAATAATAACAGCACTTCACAGTGATAGGACTAGCACCATAACTGTATATTAACTCATTTAATTTTAGCACTCTATGAGGCAGGCGCTACCATTGTGCACACATGAGAAAACACAGGCAGAGAGAGGTAAAGTCACTTTACTGAGGTCACACTGCTGGCAAGCAGCAGAACCAGGATCTGAGCAGAGGCTACACTGGCTCCCTGTGTTGCTATTTTCCTCTAAACATCTTCCCAACTGGCCTCCATGAGGCAGGGAGGCTGTGGTTTCACTTGTACTTAGCACTGGCCCTACAGCAATAATACACAGAGGAGGGAGGGATCAGAAACTATTATCTTGGGACTTCCCTGGCGGTCCAGTGGTTAAGACTCCACGCTTGCACTGCAGGGAGCACGGGTTCGATCCCTGGTCGGAGAACTAAGATCCCACATGCCGCGCAGCCAAACAGAAAATAGAAACTATTATCTTATTGCATCAATTCAAAGACCCACGTTTCGTCACGCGACATCTGTCTGCATCTCGAGATCAGTGCATCCTACAATCTCTGCTGGCCACGTTTTCATAGCCTAGCATCCCTGAAATTGGGATGCACGTCACAACTGCCGGCCTCCTGGATTCGATGAGATGTGGTGTGCCTCTCTCAACACCCCAGCCTCTTCTCTAATCTTACTGCACCATGAAGGATGGCAAGAGGCTTTCTCCTAAGTTTCCAGAATCAAGAAGGAGAAATGAAAACTGCCCTTACTTCTTAGCCAAGCTAACCCTAGGAGGGAGGCAATCACCACCCTGCCCCACTTCCTCAGCACGGCTCCATAACAACTCAAGTAACTTTAATGGGGGTGCAGGAGGATGAGTAACTGTCAAGCTACCTGACCAGGCCACCTAGGGCAAAACTGCCAGCAGCCTGATCTGATAATCTCCACCTGCCAGCTGCGTTCTTGTCTCCACAGTTCCTTCCCCAGGCCCTTGCCCAGGCCAGGTTGTTTTTGCCAAACCCAGGCAGAGAGGAGGCAATAAAACCTCCTACTCAACAAAGGACGTACAGCCCTTTCCCAAGGGCCATGGTTTCTGCCTGGCCCCATGAGAGAAATCCTCTCTGCCAGCACAGTGTTCTTTCTGAAACACGCGCTCAGATAGGATCTGCCTCGGAAAAGGGTTTTTATTTCAACCACTTCTGGGTCCATGAGCTCCCTCCTCCTCGATTTCTATAAGGTACTTGGGGAGCAGCAACATGCTGAATTCACATCCACATGTATACTTCTCAGGTTTGCTGGAGATCTGAGTAGCTGTGGGAAGAGGCCTGAAAAGTACAAGCAGGCTACAGATGTTAAGTGTTACCGATATATGGTCACCCGGGAGAAAACAGAATCACACAGACCGTGATAAGTGACTAGCAAATCATGGCCTCGCCCAAAACATGGCAGCATGTGGACTGAGTCTGGGCTAAGGGTTTCTCAATCTTCACACTCTTGACATTTGGGCCCCGATAATTCTTGGTTATTGGGGGGCTTCCCTACGCATTGCACAATGTTCGCAGCACCCCTGGCCTCTACCCACTGGATGCCAGGAGCACCCTCCTTCCAGTTGTGACATCCAAAAACGTTTCCAGATGTTGACAAATGTCCCCTGGGGGCAAAACTGCCTGGAGGAGAGAAGCACTCATCTAGGCAGTTTGCAGAATATCCTATTTTTTCATTTAGTGGTGACATATTTAACAGCTATTAGGCAAATACAAGAATATGACCAACCTGCAACCTCATAGAAATTCAAAAGTGACATGAAACTTCCTTTGGGGATAAATTTATTTAGGTTTAAAAAAAAAAAGTGAACTTATTTAAAGAAAAGTACTAAATAAGTAGGTGGCAGAAACTACTGGTTAGCTTCCTCAACAGCCTTTCCCAACTCCCTTCTCTCTCGCTAAAGAAGCATAAAACCAAATGCTCACTTTCCCTGCCTCCCTAGTAGCTAGAGGTGGTCATGTGATCCAGCTCCAGCCAAGGAGACATGAGCAGAAGTCTACAGCACCAGGAGAGGGGCTCTGAGGGAAGATTTTTACTTTCCTGAATAAAAAGGGATAAATGAGGCTGGTGTGGTCCTTTTCTCTCCCTACCTTGAACCTACATGTGATGGCAGCCATTCTGGGGCCTTGAGGGAAAGACAAAGAAAATGGTATCAGCCCTGACACCACTGGGTCGCTAATCCAATGCCAGCAACCGCCAGAGGTACTAGACCTCCTGATGTGTAAAAAAAATAAATACTTTTAGGTCTAGGCCACTGGAGTTATGCTTTCTGTTTCTTAGAGCCAAATGCAATCCTAATAGGTATGAAGTGAGATATAAATGTCAAAATCATGAAGACTACACACAAGGGACTGAGGGTGAGACAGTGGAGAAGACGGCAGGCACTGAGGTCAAACTGGAAGCTTTGAACACTGTCTACAACCCTTGCCAGCTGTGTGAACATGGGCAAGTTTAACTGTGCCCTCAGTTTCCACATCTAAATAAGGGATCATAAGAGCACATACCCAGCATTACCATGAGCCTAAAACAAAGTATTTACAAAGAAGGCACTACTTGACATAGAATAATCCTCAATGCATGTTATTTTATTTACAAAAATAAATTCTTACCAAAGTCACCCAGTAAAATAGGACTAAAGACTAAAATTGGGGACTTCGCGGGTGGTCCAGTGGTTAAGAATCCATCTTGCAATGCAGGGGATGCCGGTTCGACCCCTGGTCGGGGAACTAAGATCCCACATGCAGTGGGGCAACTAAGCCCACGTGCCACAACTACTGAGCCCACATGAAGCAGCTACAGAGCCCACGTACTCTGGAGCCTGCGCGCCACAACTAGAGAGAAGCCAGAACTCAGCAACAAAGATCCCGTGCACCACAGCCAATAAATAAGACTAGAATTGATTCAGTCATTGGTTCTTTGCAACACTTAGAAAGGAAGTTGCCTGTAAGGATTGTATGTAAAATACCCCTACCTTGGTGCTAAAGACAGAAAATCAAGCAACCAAGACTTTCTGGAGGATCCAAGTCTAGAGGTCCATGTCTGTCTCCTCACGCCAGCCCCCCTTCTCTCCAAGCTCCACACTGGCCTTCCTTGTTAAGCTGGGGCTTTTGTTCATGCTTTTTCCACTGCCTAGAACACTCTTATCTTCTGCTTTTGTCTTTGTAGCAAACTGCTAGTTGTACTCCAATACCCACTCTTCCTGAACCCCTAGTAATTAATCTTCAGCTGGGCACATGCCTGTCCAGAAAAGAAGCTACATTTCCCGGACTCCCTTGTAGCTAGATGTGGTCACATGACTAGGTACTGGCCCGTGGGATGTGAACAGAGTGATGTGGGTGACTTCTGGGTTGCACCCTTCTGCCCCCTTCGCTCTGGCTGGAATGTGGACATGGGGGTGCACATTCTTTTTTTTTTTTTTTTAAATATTTATTTATTTTATTTTTGGCTGTGTCGGGTCTTAGTTGCGCCATGCGGGCTCCAGAGTGCACGGGCTCAGTAGTTGTGGTGCACCGGCTTAGTTGCCCTGCGACATGTGGGATCTTAGTTCCCTGACCAGGGATCGAACCCGCATCCCCTGCATTGGAAGGCAGATTCTTAACCACTGGCCCACCAGGGAAGTCCCAGGGGTACACATTCTTGAGTCAACAATGTGGGCAGCACCTGGGGACAGCAAAGCAACAAGACAGGAGGGGCCTGGGCCCCTGACACCCTCAGGGACAGAGCTGCCACACCAAACTGGGAATTTTACACCAGAGAGAATTTAGCTTCTATCTTAAGCCACTGTGTTTAGGGTCTATGCCACATACAGCCAAACCTATAACATCATATAGGCTCAGGAAGTCTCTCCTTTCCTTCACTGGATCAGATCAAACCCCCTACTACATCACAGAGCTCCCCTTCGTAGCACTGCACAGCTATGATTTTCCACTCATTTGTTCAATCCCCAGACAAGACTGGAACTCAAAGATGGCAGGGAGCTCTGCTCTGCACATCTTTGATTCCCAGCATCAAGTTCAGTGCAAGGATAATCAGGAGCACCCAGAGAATGTCGACTGAATGGGCCCAGGCCACGGGACCAAGGGGTGAAAGCTCTGTCCGCTGAGCACAGCTCAGTCTTGGGGCACTGACCCTCGGAGGCTCTGTCTCCTGCAAGGGGCATCTAAGAGGGTGGAAAACATGCCCCTCTGACACCCACCCAACCTTGCTTCACATCTTTCCCAGATCTCCCTTACACAGAAGTTAAAAAACAAGGCTGGGAGCTTCCCTGGTGGCGCAGTGGTTGAGAATCTGCCTGATAATGCAGGAGACGCGGGTTCGAGCCCTGGTCTGGGAAGATCCCACATGCCGCAGAGCAACTGGGCCTGTGAGCCACAACTACTGAGCCTGCGCGTCTGGAGCCTGTGCTCCACAACAAGAGAGGCCGCGATAGTGAGAGGCCCGCGCACCGCGATGAAGAGTGGCCCCCGCTTGCCACAACTAGAGAAAGCCCCGCACAGAAACGAAGACCCAACACAGCCAAAAATAAATACATAAATAAATTAATTAATTAATTTTTTAAAAAAAACAAAAAACAAAAAAACAAGGCTATCCAACCGCCTGGAGAGGAAACAATTATTAGCAAATTACTTAATTAGGCTCATGTTGACATTTCACCTTAGAGTAAATATGTTAGTTAAAAATAGGTTGAATCCAAGATGCACAGTTACTGAAACATAAAGAATGTTTTCAGAAAATCCCGTTCCTGCTTTTAAAAAAATATCTTACATTTGGGATGTGCGGAGAAAAGAGACTGAAAATTAAAATGCCAATAAGAGGTTATCTGTAGAAGAGCATAATTATAGAGGATTTTCACATTCTACTATACTGGTTCCTGTACTGTTTCATTTTATACTGGACCTCTTATAATGTCAGACAAAGAAGAACATAAGAGAAAAGAAGTCCCTTTAAGTAATTCAATCGTGACCATCTTTACAGTAACTGAAAACCTGGAACTTCCCAAGTATGCATCTGTCAGCAGTCTCAGCTGTCATAGCCCACCTTCACTCCTGTGCCATGGATTTAAGTACTTAAGCAAGTCTTCTTAATCCTCAACTACAAAGAAAATCTGCAGAATGAATTTCCCCACCCATCAGCCCAATTTCAGAGCTGACACCCAACACCCTGGCATGCCTCATCCAGACCCGGGCGCCCTACAGACACCCCATAACAACTGGGCGAATTAGCCCAAACCCTCAGATGCTGGGGACCGGTAGTCTGAATCCCTGAGATCGCGCTGGGCTCCATCCTGGTTTTGCCAAGGCCTGCGTGGGCCCAGAGGTTACAAGGAGGTGATAAACCAGAAGAGAACTGCCACACCAGAAATCCCTGCTCCACTGCCCCCAAGTGTCCATCACTGTCCCCTCCTGTCCAGCCTCCTGCAGAACCACAGCGAGTGCCTGCCACGCTTAGCTAAGCATCCTCTGTATCTTGCCTCTTTTCTTTCCAACTCTGTGAGATGCACGGCATGACCATGATCCCCACTTCACAGATGAGGACACTGAGGCTCCCAGAAGTGAAGTGACTGGCCCAAGGTCGCACACTGGGAACTGGCAGGACCGATTTTCGCACCCAGGCCCCTGAACCTGGCCTCGTGACCCCAGCCGTATATGTCCCTGGCTTTCTTTGGAGCTACACCTTCTCCTCCCCCAAGTATCCCCATGCCTTCAGCTGCCAATGCTTGGGCCCCCCCCCACCACCCCCAACTAATATCCTCTTTGGGAATAAAGAGGGTCTGACTGAGGGGGTGGGCCATTTCTCCAACCCCTCCCCACCAAGTATGCAAATGAGCTGGAAGTGGGCCAGCCCTGACCCCAGCACCAAGTGTGAAGAGGTCCACCTAGACCACAAGGATCTCAGTGGACAAAAGTAAAAGAAGGGAGAGCCCCATTACACTACAACTGCAGTCCTCAGAGCCTACACTACCACATGTCTTTTCGCCTCAACCCTGAGTGAGTGAAACTGTTTTTGAGGAAGAAGCCTTATCATAGGGCTCCTGGATAATCTAAATTGTAACTACCAGGTCACCTTCCCCAGCACCCTGCAGCTCCAGCTTTCCCCTGGGCCACTGGTCTCCAGCCTTATAAGGCTGATTAGAGGGACTGCAGAAGGCACTGCCATTAATATGCACCTGTCGTCTGCTATTAACAATCATAAAAACAACAACAATAATAATGGGCACCCTTAGAGAGACCCTGCTAGAATTGAGCCACCACTTTTTTAAACACAAGCCAGGCTGTAGACAGGACAAAACCTTATCGATGATTTGAGATATTCACTCCGCTCCTAAAAGTATGTTCTAAGAAAGTAAGTCAACAGGCACTACCCATATGATATTCATTACAATGTTCTCTGTGAAAGAAAAAAAACAAAGAAGGGGGGAAACAGCAACCTAAATGTCAAACCACAGGCAATAATTATATAAATTACAGTCTACCAATACCAGGAACTACTGCTTGGACATTTAAAGGTATAATTACAAAAGTTGTGCAGGAACATGGGAAAATTCTTACAAGGATAAATGAAAATGTGGGATAGAAAATAGCACACACTCTACAAGTGCAACCTTACAAAACCACATAAAAATCTGGACAAGAATCAGATGTTAACACACCAACAAACAATGGCCAATGGAAAAATATGTGCAACACACATGATAGACAAAGGGGCAAGATTCCCAATATACCGAGAGCCCCCGCAAATTAACAGGAAAAAGCAAACCAGAGTAGAGATGCACAAAAAGGACACTGAAAGAAAGACGTGCACAGAAAAGAACACGCAGATCACCAGGGAATATGTTGTAGGATGCTCAGCTTCTAACTTCTAAGGGAAACGTGGGTGAAAAAAGATATCTTTTTTGTCCATCAAATTAACAGAATTCGGCCATGTCCAGTGTCAGGAAGGATGCAGAGAAATGGGAATTCTCAGTCCCTGTCACTAGGAATGGACTTGCCACAACTTTTCTGGAAAATAACCAGCCAATACCCATTAAAAACTAAAATTTACATAATTTTAACCCATGTACAAGAATGTTCACTGGAGCATTGTTTACAGAAACAAAAAATGGGGAATAACACAAGCGATGTTATTAACTGGGAAATGGCTGAATTAATTATAGCAAATCTATATTATACAATTCACTAAAGAATTACTAGTGAGATTCTATGTATTGCCACGTATCATATGTTAAGCAAAAATAAAAAGTGATGATTATAACATAACCCATTTTATTTTTAAGCATATTATTTATGTTTATAAACATTTCCATGATTACAGAGAAAGGACAGGAAGTATAGCTTGGTTATTGATTAGAGAGAGAGTTCACGCTTTATTTAAATATCTCTATGTTGCTTTCTCACAAGGAGTATCACTTCGGGAACAAAAAAACTCTACAATTAAACTAGAAAGTTTACATGTAAAAATTAAATCCGAGTTGTATTAGCTTGTATTAGCATGTATTAGTTGTATTAGCATGCATTAGTTGTATTCACGTGTATTAGTTGTATTAGCATGAGATTATGAGTAAAACTTTCACCTGTTGTTAAACTGTTGATGTAAAAGCACTTTTTAAACAACAAAGACGTCAAAGAACGTTTAAAATTTAAACATATCTTTTTAAAATTAGAACAAAACCAATCATTCTTCTGGACCAAATCCACTGGAACATAAGGTTTAACTCCGCTGGGCAAAACCCTCTCATACACAGGGAAGCAACATGAGCCTGGTCAATTCCCAGTCTGATCAATGCTCTCAAATGCCACAAACATAGCAGGTGCTTAATAAATGTTGGTGAGTCCATTAGTGGGAGTATAAACTACAGCTCCACCTGATAATTAGAACTGTCAGATGTCAAAATGCACATATCCCCCAACCCAGCAATTTCTGGGGGGGGTAGGGATTTACTCTGCTCTGTCATTTACATCTATTTGCATACAGTACCAAGATGAGTGCTTGTGGCAGCACCGTTCATCACACTGAAAACTGGAACCAAGGACCCTGACAGCAACCGAGGGAGGACTGGGTGAATACACAGCACAGTCCTGTAACAGAAGAAAGTGTGACTTGTAAAGTATTATTCCCTTTTTCTTTCAATTTGCATGGACTTAACACGTAAAGAAAATCAACACTGGTTTCTTAGTGAAAGGAGCCAGATACAGAACATTATTTAGAATATGAAACTATTTGGGGAGGAAAAAAAGATACTCATTTTCAATCTCTCCCCACCCCCTCACCTTTCATACATATTTGCATATTGTTGAAATTTTCTAGAAGGACACCCCAGAAACTACCATGAATGGCGACTTCTGCAAACAGAGCACAGGGAGAGGAAGTACTGAAACTGTTACTTTCCCTTTATATTCTTCTAGAATATAGTTTTATTCTGGGATTTTTATAACTTTTTTTAAAAGTTATAACTTTTTAAAAAAGATAATTTTTTGAAAGTAATAGCACAATCAAAAAAGTTACCGTGCAAGGTCTTCCAGGCCAATTCAACATCTAGTCTTGTTTTGTTTTGTTTCTAACATCTTTATTGGAGTATAATTGCTTTACAATGGTGTGTTAGTTTCTACTTTATAACAAAGTGAATCAGCTATATGTATACATATATCCCCATATCTCCTCCCTCTTGTGTCTCCCTCCCATCCTCCCTATCCCACCTCTCTAGGTGGTCACAAAGCACCAAGCTGATCTCCCTGTGCTATGCGGCTGCTTCCCACTAGCTATTTTACATTTGGTAGTGTACATACGTCCATGCCACTCTCTCACTTTGTCCCAGCTTATCCTTCCCCCTCCCCGTGTCCTCAAGTCCATTCTCTACGTCTGCATCTTTATTCCTGTCTTGTCCCCTAGGTTCTTCAGAACCTTTTTTTTTTTTTTTGATTCCATATATATGTGTTAGCATACGGTATTTGTTTTTCTCTTTCTGACTTACTTCACTCCAACATCTAGTTTTAAAAGAAGAGTTTTCTAGCAATCTATAGAAAGTCATCTTAATCATGCAAGAAAAGCCCCTCATCATCTTAATGGGTCCTGAAAAGTCTTTGGAGGGGGAATCCTAGTGGGGAATCCCAACTTGATCTGAACGGTGCAGCTAAGGTTCTGAAACAGATGAAACTCATTGAAAAATATAAACCTGAGACTCATTCAAACCTAAATGGATCAAAAGCCCATGACTATCGGGGAGCAAGTAACGCTCCATCTCCTTGCCAAGCTGCAGTGAGCTTCTTCCTTGGAATTTCCAAGCCCTTATTATTACCACAAGCCATTTTATTAGTGCTTTATGGATTTTTGCAGACTGCTCCAGCCAAGATTTTCATGAGATGGGCTCTGCACCTCAGGGTCTTTGCATTTGCTGTTCCCTCTGAGACTCCCTTCCCCCAGCCCTTGCACAGCCAGCTTTGCCATTCAGGTCAAAGGTCAAATGTCACCTCCTCAAAAAAGCCTTCCCTGGACATGCCCCTATCATAGCTTGCACCCCAGTGCTTCCCAGTTCACGTCTTTGCGGCACTTGCCGCCACCCAAAATCATTTTGGTCATCCCCAGCGTAAGCTCCATGAGAACATGGGCCTCGTCTGCCTTGTTCATGGTTGTATTCCCAGCGTCTAGAACAGTGTCAGCACACAGTAGGTGCTCAGTTAATAATAAAAGACTGAATAAATGAACAAGTGAGAAAAGGTTGCGGGAAGAACAGGAGAACGAATCCAGTGTTGTAAAAACCACTCTCTAGTTGTCCGTGCCGGGGAAATGCAGGCACTTGGTAACTGCTCTCCAGAGAGGAAGGCATCCCCAAGCAAGTATCAATAGTTACCCAAGAGGCCAATAAAAGGTAAACGAAGGTTCTCAGGGAGACAACTCACTGAGAGGGAAGGAAAAAGCCTCATAAAACCTGAACTATTCCCCGAGGGTACCGGATGCCGCCCTCCCCAGGTCATCTAGAACCCATTTTCCAGAACTTGGCAACCTCCTCCAGGAGATGAAACCCCACAATTAAACCAAGGGGAAACTTAAGTAGAACCTCGACTTTGTAATTGTCCACCTATCCTGGGGCAGTTTAAGATGAAGGAGCAGCGCTTCAAAGCTGACTTCTAAGGACCGGCACTTCACCCTGGGACTGAGCCGTCAGAAACCCCACTCCCAACCCAAATGGATTCGGGGAGAAAAGCCCTGGGTGGAAAGCGGCAAACAGCATGGAAACGGCTGCAATCGCTTCTCTAGCTAATTGGAGTTTAACCTCCTTAACATCTCATTAAGCTTCTCCACAGCAACCCCAATAAGCCAATTCCGGGAGACATTCAACAGCCTAAAAACTTAAGGAAATGCAGGAGGGGTGAGGCAAAAGTCTTGCCCCAGATTTCTTCTCCGGATTCCTCCCCACCAACGGCTGTGGGACTTGCGCCACCCAGGGGACGTCTGACAGCGTCTGAAGACATTTTTGTTGTCACAACAGCGGGGGAGGTGCTACTGGCATTTAGCGGGTAGAGGCCAGGGATACTGCCAAACAGCCCACGGCGCACAGGGCAGACCCACAACGGACTTATCTGGCCCGAAAGGTCAAGAGCGCCCAGGACGAGAAACTGCTCCACACCTACCACCCCTCCCCCACGCTGGCTTCCGCACTGCTCAGCCTTCAAGAGGGAAGCAGGGGTTCCACAGCTCCACCGGAAGAGACGCTGCCCCAGTTACCACGCCAGGTTGGGGGAAACACTCGCCTCAGGATGTTCAAGTCCTTGTCATTATCTCAATCCATTGCATTAGCCCTTTATTTCTTTTGGCAAAACGTTCAGGTAAGTTTTTATGGGCTAGAGTTTTACTGACCATTAAGATCTGATGAAATCTAGACCTTATCCCACCATGAAAATCTGGAGCCAACATCACAAACTAGGCGCTTGCTTCAAATTCCCCGGGCATTGATAATTTGTTTATCCATCCCCCTCCTGCCAACATGACCAAGCTAGAGCAGCACCAAACCAGTGAGCCAGGGCGGCCCCAATCACCTCACCAAAAGGCCGGGCTTCAAAGCAGGATCTGCCGACTCAAATGCCTATGGGTGCCAGGTGGGGTCCATCAGTGAGGGAAGCAGACCAGGTAAGAAAGCACGAAGAAAAAAGGCAACGGACACCACCGGGCCTACGAATTAAAGCTGCAATAAGGAGGAGCGGGGACTGTGGCAATCTGGGGCCAGCAGGCCTGTTCTGGAGGGGGCAGCCCCAACTGACCACCACCATGTACAAACGCGGGCCCTCATGCAATCAGATCTTCTGATTTTTCAAAAGTCAGAAATGCAGATTTTTCTGTGAATTCTTCCCCTCTGTAAATATTAGCAATCACAGTAATTCAACATTAAAATAAAGCCAAAGCAGCACACTAGTGGGCTAGATCTAACTCCCCCCAAGGAACTTGTACCTCAGACACTCAAATTCAAATGTTAATTGCGCCTACAGTGTGCCAGGCTCTGAGTCCTGGAAAAAGAGACGGACCAGACTCAGTTCTGACCTTTGCAAGACAAAATATAAGCAGTTGGATGTGGAAGCTGGAAGGCTCATTCTACCTGAGAATCCATTCCAAACAGGTAATGGACTATTTCATCCTTAGAGGGCTCTGGAAAGAGGTTTCAACCCAGCTCACAAGCCACTCCAAAGCTTCATGTCATTCATTCCTTCAGTAAATATTTACTGAGCACCTACTATGTTCCGGGCACTGTTCCAGGTGCTGGGATTACACAGCACAGGCAAAACCCCTGCCCCTGTGAAGTTGACCTTTTGGTGAGCGTTTACAGGGAGTAAACAAAATAAATAAGCAAAAGATTTGGTGTAGATGGCAGGACGTACTGGGTTGGGGTGGGGGGGGTGGGGAGGAGCCAGAAGGACTGGGAATACAAGGAAGCGGCAGGGAGTCAGGGAAAGGCTGTCTGGGGTGACATCTGAACAAGGATTTGAAGGTGCAGGAACATTCTGGGCAGGGGAAACAGCAAGTGCAAAGGCCCTGAGGCAGTGTGAGGGAGACAGAAAGTACCAGGTGATGTGGTCAGAGAGGTGAGGGGACCAGATGCTGTCAGGCCTTGTAAGCCTAAGCCCTCTGGCTTTTTCCCTGAGGGAAGTGGGGCATCGCTGCAGGGTCTTGAGCAGAAGGGGGAGAGGATCTGACCTCTGTCTTTAACAGGAGCCCTCTGGCTGCGGGGTTGAGACCAGACTGTAGGGGCCAAGGAGGGCAGCAGGGAAAGCACTGAGGCAGGAACATCCAAATGCAGGATTGAGCCCATGGTGGCTCTGGCCAGAGCAGTAGCTGGAGAGGCAGTGAGAAGCAGGCATTCTGAAGGAACAGGCAACAGGATTTGCTGACAGATCAGCTGTGGAACGGGAGGCAAAGGTGGGGAGTCAGGGATGACGCGGGGTTTGGGCCTGAGCCTCTGGGGACAGGGCTGCCATCAACTGAGATGGGGAGGGCTGGGGTGAGGGGGCTCGAAGTTCCATGTGGGACACGGTAAACTGGAGCCACCCATGAGACACCCAGGTGGAGATGTTAGTTCCAAAAAGTTGAGAACACGAATGGAAAGAGAGATTTTCCATCCACCACTGCGTTCCAAACGTGAGGCTCCTCCAAGACTATCACAAACAGAGCCGGTCCAGCTGGGAGAAGATCACTGCTCCTTGTTGTTGGGTCGCTGGGGCTTCGTTCTGCAAGGCTGGAGGGGAACCCAGGAACCCTGAACTAGCCCTTGCCCTGCCCTTGTCCTGCCCTAGCCTCTCAAATGGCTTTTCTCCTCCCAAAGCCATCCGCCTTGTCATGCTGCCATTCTGGGCCTCAGATTCAACATGCGTGAAGTGGGGTGGACGGAGGGGAAGACCGCATCAGTTCCAGGGGCCCTTTGGCTCTAATCTGCAAGGGAGAGAGGAGACTGGAAGGAGGGGCAGAGAGGAAGGTGGAGGAAGGCACAGTGATGCGTCTAAAAACCCACAGAAAATTTGAAGGATGGGGGAAAAATAAATCCGCTCATTCTACATTGTTGTAAAGCCTAAGGGAGCTAATTATGCCAGGAATTAGACTGACCCCAAGGTCAGACCTTACGCCAAGAAGAATTTCAAATGGTTTCTAAAATACTCCGTTTCTCCCACCCTTTAGCAGCTAAACTGAATATTCAGGAGGTTACTGAGGTGGAAGATGGTTCGGGGCAGCTCCGTGGCAAATAGCAGCGCCAAGACCAAATATTAGCAGGACTCCGTGAACCATGACACAGATCCGCCACTTCTGTTCATCCCCAGCAGCAGCAGGTACAGCAGCAAAAATTAACTAGAAAATTCCAGTTGCTGCACCGCTCGCATGTACTAAGTGCTAACTGTGTACCAAGCAGCAACATTCTAAGCACCTGCCAAGGATTCTCTTGGTACCGTGTTACCATCCTCATTATACACATGGGGAAACTGAGGCATGGAGGGGGAAGTAACTCGCCCAAGCTGCAGAGCCAGGATTTGAACCCCAGGGTTGTGAGCACTGCTCGGAGCTGCCATACTCCACTGCTTACTGACTTGTCGCTTACTTTTCGACATTTTCTGATTTTTGTACACTGGACATGCAACACATTAATAAACAAATTTTTTTAAAAAATTAACTCGCAAGGGGAGGCCCGTGCCCATTTTCCCAACCATCATTTAAACATCAGCCACAAAACAGTCCCTCCTACCCACCCCCCTACAACCACCCTCAAAAAAAAAAATAAAGGCAAACCCAGCGCTGGGGAACCCAGCCCCTATTTTCCATTTAGATAACCAAGTTCCTCTTTTTCCATCCCAGAGCATTTGCCTGGGTGAAGGTGGGAAGTCAGCCAAACACTCACCACGGGCTATTTCCACGTGCTGGTTTTTCTGGCCATTTCCTGAGGCTCAGAGGCAGGCACTGGCCCAGGAACAAAGCTCTGACGAGAGTCTCAGGTGGGCTAGTCGCCTTTATTTCTAAACACATGACCTTGGTCAAGGGAGGAGGCAGGCATGACTGGGTGGGTGGCCCAATCCCATGCCCCAGCTGAAGAAAAAGTGGCTCCAAAGGAAGGACAAGCAACTCGAAACACACAACTTCATCTTTGGAAAGAATAACAGTAACCACTGCTTAACTCTGTGCAGGGCACAGGCTGAGCCACTTGAACAGATGGACTCATTTACTTTTCAAAACAACCACAGGAGGTTGAGACTTTGGGGGCCCCCACCCCCACTTTACAGATGAGGAAACTGAGGCACAGAGAGGCACACTGGCTTGCCCAAGGTCACACAGTCTCTCCTGGCCTTGAGTGTGTGCCCTGGAAAACACAGAAGTCACCTGCTTTCAATTACATTTGTTTTCTCCTGCTACCTGGAAGTTCTCATGCCCCAGCTGCCTACTCTCAAACTCTGGTTCCAGGGCACCTCCAGAAATTGGGACATCCAGCAAGTCCAGAAATCCAGAGGGAGGAAGCGCAGAGGAAAGTCTGCAAGGCCAAAGACTGGGGGAAGATGCAGGGCCTGGCAGAAGGGAAAGCCAACCACCTGGCAACTTCTGTAGCAAAAGTCCTTGCAGGAGAAAAAACACAACTGTTTCCCCCGGACAAGCTTCTTCAGCTAAATAAACGGAGGACACCCCCAAACCCAGTCGACTTTGGAAAACCTGACATCAACTGCCAGTTGCCATCAATAAAATACATCCTGGTGCAGAATCTAGTTTACGGTCGCCTATTTTTTCCCCTCTGTAATTTAGGAGAAGAAAATAAACAAGGAAATACTCCAGTATTCACAGCCAACACTAGACCAGATCCCCATCTGATTCTTGCAGAAATTATCTTGCTGTTGTTACACCAGGTACGGGGAGCAAGGACTCCTCAGATTTTCCTCTCTCTGTTAAGTACAACCCTACTTTGCAAATAAGTCTGCTCTCCAATTAGTCCTGGACCTTGAGTGCAAAGCTCTGGACTATTTCCAGCCCCAGAGTAAATCTCCGATCCCACTGGCCTGAAAATGTGAGACATACCCAGAAGTGTTTTGTTATTCTACAAAGTGATACCTCCCAAAAATAAAGCCTTTCCCACGGGGCCCTCAAGGATGACTTTTCAACACTCCAAATGCAGCCTGCAAGGAGAGGACCACAAAACAGAACAAGAAGGTATTTTTGGATGCTAATCACTGGCTCCAAAGAACCAAGGGTGATTCCTAAACAAAAGTGGGAAAACTATCCTGTCCAGAACTGCATTCCGTGTTTACCAATAATCAAGATGGTGGGACACGAGAGTGCTTCCTGTAACAAAGAGGCAAATAGCATTACTGGGAAACTAAAGCCCAAGACACTGGGGATTAAACCACAGAGAATGGACTCCGAAGACTCAGCAGGCTCAGCAATGGACATTCAGAAGAAACCTGGAGGTGGGGGTCCCCACAGAGACGAGCCTCACGTTTCAGGGGTGGAATGGCACGCCCACTGGTACCAGGATACTGGGCATCCTCAGCTGCACCCCAAACCTGACCCCAGGGTCAGGCAAGTCAGAGCAGGGGTGAGCAGCCCTACCTTCTTTCCTGGCTGTTCCTCAAACTTCCCTAATTCTCCCCCTGTTCCCCCAAACTCCCCTCAAAGTATAATCAAAAGGAAACTAAAAGATGACAAAAAAATTTGTAACCACAGGACACTAATGTGGATGCAAAACAAGTGGGGAGGGGGAAAACCTCAACCCAGTCGCTGGAAGCCCCTTTCCCCAGCCTCAGCCCTTCCCCAGCTCAGCCCTTTGGTAACGGGGTGTTTGCGAAAAGGGGGCTCCAACCCACAAAGGAGAGGGGGGAACTTAAGCAGCGAGACACCCCCTACCTCTGGCGCCTCCTTCCCCGGCAGGTTATTTTTAATCGAGAAGGGAACCCCAGAGCGGAAAGGGCCCCTCTTTTCAGCCCCCTCCCCCAGGCTCTGGCCCCTCACCTTTCCCCAAAAGCCCCAGAGCCGGGCACAGACAACCCCTCCCCAACGCCCTGCTTCCCCGAAGCCGAGTCACCCAAGTTTTCCCCCATCAGCAGCACTCCCGAAGGGGCCGGCCGCGGGCGGGATGGGGAGCGGAGCCCCCAGGCCAGCTGCAGGGTGGGGAGCCCGGCGCTCGGGGCGGCAGGGGCCCCCGGGGCTGCGGGCCCGGCCCGCCCTGCGCGGCGCTTCCCCCCACCCGCCTGCCTCCCCGCCCGCCGGCCTCCCTCCCTCCCGCTCCCCGCCGCCGGCCCCACGCGGCCCAGGCGGCCGCCGAGCACTTACCCAGAAGGGGTCTGAGCCATCGGCGCTGCAGAAGCCGCGGAGCGCCATGCGGCCGGCTCGGGCACGGCGAGCAGCGTCGGACGGACTGGCCCGGCTGCTGGCGGCGGCGGCGGCGGCGGCGGCGAGGGCGGGAGGCAGCGGCGGAGGGAGCCGGGGCCGCAACGCCGCCTGGTTGGCCGGCGCGTCACGGGGATGCGGCGGCCCCGCCCCGCACGGCCCCGCCCCGCTCACCTCGTCCGGCCCGCGTGGGCTGCGGCGGGAGGCTGCACCCTCGCCGGTCCGCCCGGTCAGCCGCGGACCCTCGGGCGCCCGATCCTACCCCCTCATAGGAGGCCCGGGGAAGGCGGCTGCAGATGCGGTCGCGACCTTTGTGCCCAGACCCCGCGACCAGTTTTCAAATCCTGCTGTAACAACAACGACGACGACAGCAATAGTAATAGAAACAACCGGGGGAAATAAAGTATACTGATCCATCTATGAGCCAGGAGAGTGCCAGACACCGTAGCTGCGTCCTCATTGCACCCTCACTGTTATGACTCCCTTTTCATGAAGGAAGAAAACAAGAGGCAGAGAGGTTTGAGTGACTTCTCCAGCGTCACCGGGCTTACCCAGCCTGCTGACTCCAGAGCTGACGCAGAAACAGTAGGAGGTGGATACTCTATTTAATCTACGCTTTACAGGTGGAGAAACTGAGGCTCAGAGAGGTGAAGCGACTTGCCCAAGGTCACACAGCTGGCAAGTGGCAAAAGTGGGATTGGAACCCATGACCAGTCTGACTCCAGAGCACTCATGGCCTTAAGTCTCCAATCTCCATCCCAAACAGCTGTGTGCAAAGCAGCGTTTGACATTTTCTCCACCTTTTCTGCAGCACTTAGCAAATAACCAGGTTATTGATCCTTACCTTTGAGGTAAAGAAACTGAGGCCTAGAGATACAGTAATAATTAACAAGCATTCACAGTCATGGGGCTTCCTAAGGCTGAGTTGTTAACAATGAACATGAATTAACTTGTGTAATGCTCACAAGAACCCCAAGAGGTAAGTACTATTATTATCCCCATCTTGCAGTTGAGGAGACTGAGGCCGACTGAGGCAGAGTACTTTGTCAGGGATTATGTAGACCGTAAGTGGCTGAACCAAACTTTGAATCCAAGGTGACTGATCAGGAAGGGAGGAATCTATAATGCTAACCATCTTGCCATACTGTCTCTTTTTAATATACAGGCAGCCAGTGACAGAAGCTGGGCCTGGGGCCTGGGAGTCAAAGCTTTCCTCCTTAATCCCCTGCCTGATGTATGGTTTCCATTACATACACACACACACACACCAGCTGCACCAAATAAAACAGGAACAGTGATTGAACTTGAGACCGCCCCCCCTCCCCCTACCACTGCCCTGCCATGGACCTAGTGAGGGAGGGAGAGAGATAGGATTGTTTTCTGTGATTTTTTTTTATTGGCCCAGGTTCCCCTCAGGGTGAGTGAGTTTTTATGGGATAATTACTTTCAGGTGATCATGCTCTTTGGGCTGTTGCCTTGACATTTATACATTTAACAAATACTTACTGAGCATTTACTATATGCCAGGTCTTGCTGGAAACAAGACAAAGTTGCTGCTCTTATGGAACTTAAAGTGTTGGGGTTTCTTTTTTTTTTTTTTTTTAATTTATTTATTTATTTATTTATGGCTGTGTTGGGTCTTGGTTTCTGTGCGAGGGCTTTCTCTAGTTGCGGCAAGTGGGGGCCACTCTTCATCGCGGTGCGCGGGCCTCTCACTATCGCGGCCTCTCTTGTTGCGGAGCACAGGCTCCAGACACGCAGGCTCAGTAGTTGTGGCTCACGGGCCTAGTTGCTTCGTGGCATGTGGGATCCTCCCAGACCAGGGTCCGAACCCGTGTCCCCCGCATTGGCAGGCAGACTCTCAACCACTGCGCCACCAGGGAAGCCCAATGTTGGGGTTTCTTGCGGGGGGGGGGGGGTTAAAGTGTTTTTTTAATGGGAGGGGAACAGGTTAATCAAATAATCACATAAAGTGTATTTACAGCTGTGATAAAAGCTAGGAAGAAAAAGTGGCAGTAAGAGGGTTTTAAAAGGTCCTGGCCTACTGGCAGTGGAAGTCAGCGAAGGCTTCCTGGAGGAAGGGTCTTTTGAACTGGAATACAAGTGATGAGTCTGGTTTCATGAGGCCTGGGTTGTGTTCTGGGATGAAGAAAACAGCTTATGGAAAACCATGAAGCAGGACAGAGCAAGTCCCTGGAGGAACCTGAGGACAGTCTGGGTGGCAGGAATCAGAGACAGAAGCAGAAGGGACTCATCTGGGGCAGGAGGGATCAGGAGGGGCCAGAGCATGCAGGATCTTGTTGGCTAGAGGAGGGGTTTCAGCCTGGCCCCATGAGTGATGGGGAGCCATTTGTGGATTTTAAGCAGGGTACGAGATGGTCAGATTTCTTTCCATGTTTATTCAAGTTCTTTATTCATCCATTCTTTCAACAAATATTTATTTTTATGAAAAGGTGCTCAACATCATTAGTCATCAGGGAAATGCAAGTAAAATCCCAGTGAAATACCATTACACACCCACCAGAATGACTGAAATGAAAACGCCAAGTCTTGGCAAAGATGCAGAACAACCGAAACTCACCCCCTGTTAGTGGAAGTGTAAATTGGTTCAACCACTTTGGAAAACCGTTTGGCAATTTTTGCTAAAGCTAAACATACAACTACAGGGTGACACAGCAATTCCACTCCTTTCCCAGAGAAAGGAGTGCTTTTGTCCATCAAAAGACATCTACCAAAAATGTCCAGAACAGCTTTATTCAAATAGCCCCAAACTAGAAACAACCTGACTGTCCATCAATAGTCAAAAGGATGAATAAATTGTGGTGTGACACAGCAAAAAAATAAAAAGGATCAAACTACTAATGCATGTAACATTATGGACAAATCTCACGACACATAATAAGGAGCAAAAGAAGCCAAACATGGAAGAGTACATTTTTTTTTAATTTTTTTTCTTTTTTTAATTTATTTATTTATGGCTGTGTTGGGTCTTCATTTCTGTGCGAGGGCTTTCTCTAGTTGTGGCAAGTGGGGGCCACTCTTCATCGCGGTGCGCAGGCCTTTCACTGTCGTGGCCTCTCTTATTGCGGAGCACAAGCTCCAGATGCGCAGGCTCAGTAGTTGTGGCTCATGGGCCTTGTTGCTCCGCGGCATGTGGGATCTTCCCAGACCAGGGCTCGAACCTGTGTCCCCTGCATTGGCAGGCAGATTCTCAACCACTGCGCCACCAGGGAAGCCCGAAAGAGTACATTTTTCATGATCCCATTTAGATGAAGTTCAAGCACAGGCAAAAACTAATAAACGTTGATTGATGTCAGAATAGTGGTTACCTTTAGGGAGTGTGATTAGGACGAGGTACAAGAGAGCCTGCTGGAGAGCTAGAAATGTTCTATAACTTGATCTGGTGGTCATTAGATGGTTTACACACACACACACATTTTAAAATTTATTGAGCTGGACACTTAAGTTTGCTATGCTTTGCTTTGTAAAAGTTATACCTTAGGGAATTCCCTGGCGGTCCAATGGTTAGGAATCTGTGCTGCCACTGCAGGGGGCACAGGTTCGATCCCTGGTCGGGGAACTAAGGTCCCACATGCCACACGGTGCAGCCAAAAAAAAAAAAAAAAAAAGTTATACGAAAATTTGAAATAGAAAATAAATAAATAAAATAAAAATATTTACTGGGGCCTACCATGTGGGTGCTGTAGAGACACTTTGGTAAACAAAACAAAGATCTCTGCCTTCGTGAGAAGCAAGCAGACGACAGACCAAATGAATGAGGATACCGTTTTCCAGGAGCAGAAACTGAAGGTTAGAGGGATGAGATAACTTGCCCATGATCCCACAGCTGGGATGTGGCAGAGAGGAGACTCAGCCCTGCTTTAACCACCAAACCCTCCCCGCACTTCTTTTTCAGCCACAGACTCACAAGTCTTCCCCTCCCCTTCTTTCCAAGCCCCTTCCTTCCCACCTGTGGCTCAAGTACAGTAATGAACACCCTCAGACCCAGCAGCTCTGGGCCCTGGGCCAAACCCACTCAATGAAAACAAACAAAATAAATTGATGGTGAAAATGCAGGATCTGGATTTCAAGCATCAGCAGCCCTGGTAGACCATGAGTTGAGTGAATCATATATCAAGAATGCCAGAGAGATCCTTTCTGTTTTTCCCTGAAATCAGAGTACCATGTTCCTGTTCACTTATTTCACAGGACTTTTCACTATTTGTAATCATCTAATTACTTACTTGCTCCATATAGGCCTCCCCAGCCATAGTGGAATCTTCCAGCTACTGCTGTCTCTCACCTGGACTGCTGTAACAGCCTCCTGCCTGGTCTCCCCATCCCTGTCCCTCCCCACTGCAATCAGAGCTCAACACAGCAACCAGAGGAGTCCTATTAAAGCAAGGAAGCAACACCCCTGCATAAAGCCCCCCTGGCCTCCTGTCGTGCTTAGTACAAAATCCTACTGGATGTGATCCAGCAATTCTATTTCTGGGTAGACCCCCAAAAGAAGTAAAAGCAAGAACTTGAAAAGATATTTCCACACCCATGTTCATAGCAGCATTGTTCACAATAGCCAGGAAGTGAAAGCAGCCCAGGTGTCCATCAATAGATGAATAGATAAAGAAAATGTCTTCTATACATGTAATGGAATATTATGCAGCCTTAAAAGGGAAAGAAATTTTGACACATGCTACAAGGGTGAACTTTGAAGACATTATGCCAGGTGAAATAAGACAGTCATAAAAGGAGAAATATTGTATGCGTCCACTTATATGAAGTTTCCAGAGTAGTCAAGTTCATAGAGATGGACAGTAGAATGGTGGTTGCCAGGAGTGAGGTGGGAGATGGGGACTTAGTGTTTAATGGGTATAGAGTTTCCATCTGAGAAGAAGAAAAAGTTCTGGAGGCGGATGGTGGGGACAGTTGGACAACAATATGAGTATAATTAATGCCACAGAACTATACACTTAAAAATGGTCAAGATGGTAAATTTTATGTTGCGTACATTTTACCACAATAAAAAAAATATGAAAAAAGGAAGCAAAATAGAGTGGTTTAAAAAAAAAATCCTACTAGGCCTCTATGATATGGTCCTTGCCCATCCCCAATGTCCTCTTGAACCCCTTTGTCCTCGGTCGCTGTGCTGCTGCAGCCACACTGAGAGCTTTCTGTTTCTTGAACACCCCAAGCCCATCCCACCTCCAAATCTTTCCCCCTGCCGATCCTTCTGCCTGGAACCCTCAGCCTGCGAAGCTTCAAGTAGCCTGGGCTCCCTGCTCGCCCAGCCTCAGCTCGAATGCCATCCCCTTAGAGAGACTTCCCTACTTCATTTACCTCGAGTAGCCACCATCCCCTCATCTCACCCCTACTCTAACACGATCTGAATTTTTTTTTTAATTGTCTTTTAACCTTCCTTTCCCCAATTATTCCTGCCAGACTCTCAAGTTCTTTTTTTTAATTAATTAATTTATTTATTTAACTGGCTGCGTCGTCTCTTAGCTGCAGCACGTGGGATCTTTAGTTGTGGTATGTGGGATGTTTAGTTGTGGCATGCGGGATCTAGTTCCTTGACCAGGGGTCGAACCCTGGCCCCTGCATTGAGAGTGCAGAGTCTCAGCCACTGGACCACTAGGGAAGTTCCTGAAATTTTTTAATTGGTTCTTCTTCCTCCTAGAATAAGAGCATGACCTTATCTTCCTTCACAATTCAATCAGCAAATATTTATTGCCAAACAGTGTTCTGGGCAGGAGATGGCAAACTACCACCAGCCACCTGTTTGTATAAATAAAGTTTTATTGGAACACAGTCCCACACGTCCTTTTATGTATTTTTTTTTTTAATGCTCTATGGAATTTTTTTTTTTTTTTTGGCTGCGTTGGGTCTTTGTTCCTGTGTGCGGGCTAGTTGTGGCGCGTGGGCTCTAGAGCTCAGGCTCAGTAGTTGTGGTGCATGGGCTTAGTTGCTCCGAGGCATGTGGGATCTTCCTGGACCAGGGCTCAAACCCATGTCCCCTGCATTGACAGGTGGATTCTTAACTGCTGCACCACCAGGGAAGTCCCCTTTTATGTATTTTTCATGGCTGTTTTCATGCTACAACCTCAGAACTGGGTAGTTGCAACAGAGACCGCATGACCAAAAAGCCTAAAATGTTTACTGTCTTGGTCTTTACCTGAAAAATTGTACTGACCTCTGGTCTAGGAGTTTGGCCTACATCAGGGAGCAAAACATACCACAATCCCCTGCCCACACTGTGGAGCTGAGATTCTGGTGCAGCTGAGATTCTGGTGGGAGAGAGAAAGAGATTTACCTGTTTACAAGATAAATAGGACAGAGTTTAATATAGATGACTTAGGATAGTTAAATGCTGAGAAGAAAAATGTACAGTATGGGTCAGGAGGGTGGATATCTAGACTGAGTGATCAGGGAAGACGGGCCAAGGAGGTGGCATTTAAGTAAATGTACGAAGGGAGAGTGGATTTTGGGGGAGCACTAAATCAAAGGCCTGGGCTGAGGCATGACAGCCAAGCTTGGGGAAGAGCAGAGAACCCAGTGGGGTTGGAATGGAGATGCAACCAGTTCACATAGGGCCTCGTAGGCCCCAGCGATGACTTGGTTATCCTTGGAGTGAAGCAGGAGGTCACAGGAGGGAATTGAGCAGAGCTGCTGGTGTGACTTGACTTTATCAGCATCACTTGGGCTGCTGGGTGAAAATAGACTGTGATGAAGGATGTCACCTGCCATATCAGTAAACAAAGGATGTTGTGGCCATCAAGCCATCAGCCCCTGCAGCCACCTCCAACTGTGCACCCTGAGAGGATTCAGGGTGGAGAAAAGCAGGATACTGGCCCTGGATAGTTAAGGTGACTATCAAAAGAATGATTTCAGTGAGCTCAGATTCTTGCATCTTCCCATGCATAGAGAAGCACTAAATCCATCGGCTTGAGATGCCTGGTTTTCTTTGATTAACAGTAACCTTTTGCTGATCCAACTACCTGGCTTTTGTTGCAAAAACTCCTATATATCCTGGCTCCTCCCTTACCTCTTCGGAGCAGGCCCTCAGAGCTATCTGGAGAGGCTGTCTCCCAGGCTTGAGTCCTCAGAAAGTCCATTGAATAAAACATAATTCTCAACTTTTAGGCTGTTTATTTTTTGTCAGTCGACAAGACCATGGGCTGGGCAGGGAGGGGCGGAAGCAGGGCTAGCAGCTGGGAAGCAGGGTTTGATATGCTCAAAGAGGTCTAGCAGTAAAAGAGTTAATATCAGCTTGGACTGCCAAGTGGACCCAGGGTCCTGTTTTTCCGAAACTACAGCGTTCAATAATTGTGGACCACTGTATTCAGAACACCTTTATCTGAAGCTCTGTGTCTGGCTTGGAACTCAAGGCAGCTTCTCAGTGTCTGAGTTCCAGGAGAGAGAAAGGCATGTCATTGGTACTCATAGAATTTCAAACTGCAAATTTTCTATAATTTTAGAGAACGAAGTTTCTCAGCGAGTAAGAAAGTAGTGGTCACTCAAAGAGGGGGGGTACTATGGCACTTTAAAGCTGTGAGTGTCCTTGGAAGAAATACTATTTTCTGTTACCTTTGCAGCCAGCTTTATCATGTCTGTTACCCCAGCCTGAAGAATGGCCTGGCTGAGTTTTGGATCTCTCAGTCCGATCCAATTTTTACTTTCCTACAATTAAGGATCATGTACTACATTTAGCAGTTTCGTCTCTTAAGTGTCTTTTCATCTAGAATACTCCCCACTCTTATATATATATAAAACATTGTCCTGTTGAGGAGAGCAAGACAATTATACTGTAGAATACCCCACATTCTGGATTTCTCCTTTTTTGTTTCTTCATTGGCGTGGTTTACTGCGTTCCTCTGTCCCCTGTATTTTCTGTAAACGTTAGATCTAAAGGCTTGATTGGATTCAGGTTAGTATACATTCTTCCCGGAATAGGAGCTACTGGGTGAGGGGGGATTGACTGCAAGGGAACATGAGGGAACTTTCTGGAATGATGGACATTTTCTATGTCTTGAATGCAGTGGAAATTAAGTGTATACGTGTCAGAACCCATCATCAAAGTGGATACTTCAAATGGGTACATTTTATTAAACTATATCTGTATAAAACATATCTTTATGAAATTATATCTCAATAGAGGAGAAAGAGAATCTCTTTAGATCTCAGCTTCTGTGTGTTCTCTCTCCTAGAACTCAGATGCCTGAGAAAGGGCCTGCATCCAAGGTGTTCCCGCCTTCACAGTTGTCCTTCCTCCACTTTGTAAAAGCAAGGCAAATGCTTCTCAGTCATCTTGAAACTTACTAAGGCATGTTGTGCTGTGGTGTAAAAACCTGGATGCTGAACAAAAGCATAAAGATAATAGTGTGTGGTTAGAAAAGGCAATGCGCCTAAGGACTGGGTAACAAATCCTTTTGCAATTCGGATGATTTCCTGTTTGCTTCCAACCAACAAGAAGGAGGCACTGCAAGACTTGTTGGATAATAGATTATTACAAATAATTTCTGGTAATGAATCATAATGTGATGTGTGGCAAATAGGCATTCAAATATGGGTGACCTTGGGGACCTCCCTGGTGGTGCAGTGGATAAGACTCCGCGCTCCCAATGCAGGGGGCCCGGGTTCGATCACTGGTCAGGGAACTAGATCCCACATGCCGCAACTAAAAGTTCACATGCCACAACTAAGGAGCCCACCTGCCACAACTGAGACCCGGTGCAACCAAATAAATAAATAAATATTTTTTTAAAAACGTGGGTGACCTTGAATTACTTGGCTGTGACAAAATTTCCATTCCAGTCTCCTGTTTATGTGAAAAGCATTTCTCAGTATTTACTTTATAAAAGCAAAAAAAAAAAAAAGAATAGAGCTTCTTCTAAACTCTATCCCATTCCAGCAATAAATAATATTTATCCACAGACAGATGGACACCCCCCCAAGAAACACCAAAAAATAACTAGCCCATCCATCTCATTAAAAGACTCATTTAGAATAAAACATACTTTTCAATGTATAACAATTACTGATCATAATGTGGTATATTTATGTTGTTTTGATCAATTATATTCAAATAATAGTTGTAATGATAATTTAGAGAAAAATTTTAACACTTAGAGCCTTTTTTTTAATTTAATTTTATTTTTTTTTTATACAGCAGGTTCTTATTAGTTATCCATTTAACTCTTAGAGCCTTATGAACACAGGATACTCTTCAAAATTAGAGTCTTAGGGAAACAGGACGTTAATATATATATACACATATATATTAACATAACATACAAACATTTTGTTGCAGAGAAGTATGATCTGGTGATTAATTTTAAAACTTTTCACATATTATATCAATATTAGGATAGAAGTCTGTGGGAGAAATAGAATGGAAATACAAGTTCAAGGAGAAAAAAAAAAAAGGTAAAATAAAACTTCCAGTTGTTAAAAGCCTGTTCTTTTTTTTTTCTCTACAAAATTTTCCATTTATTTCCATGATGGTGTGTGGTTATGTTCATAGATTTTTTAAAATAAATGATGATAGGTATATTTTAAAGTATGAAGTAAAATTATATTCTAAAATATCAATATTTATAATAACTGGGAAATTAAGACTGCAACTATTTAAACTTACAACATACAAATTTTAGGGGCTTCCCTGGTTGGGCAGTGGTTAAAAATCCACCTGCCAATGCAGGGGACACGGGTTCAAGCCCTGGTCCGGGAAGATCCCACATGCCGCAGAGCAACTAAGCCTGTGCACCACAACTACTGAGGCCCGCGTGCCTAGAGCCCGTGCTCCGCCACAAGAGAAGCCACCGCAATGAGAAGCCCGTGCACCGCAATGAAGAGTAGCCCCCGCTCGCTGCAACTAGAGAAAGCCCGTGCACAGCAGCGAAGACCCCATGCAGCCAAAAATAAATAAATAAATTTATTAAAAAAAAATTTTGGATGTCAAGTTAAAAATATGCAAGGGGTACAGAGTTCTTAGAAATTCTTTAAGAAGAAACACAAGTAAAATACTTGAAGATCACTAAACAAGACCTTTTGTCCATCTCCTGAGCAGAAACCATGTGCAGGCAAAATGCTCAAGATCAAGACTGACAGGGCCCTGCTCTCATGAGATAACATAGTAATAAACAAATATAAACAAAGGAAGAAAAACAGCCAGTTTCAGGAGTTGATACTTTGAAGAGTGCAATAAATATAGTAGACTGTTCCTTGGATAAGGATGAGGGTGGGGGTGGGGAGAGAGGGGAAGTTGGGTTGGTCAGGGTCTCACAAAGGAAGTGACATTTGAACTGAGACCTGAAGTGAGGATGTCAGCAACCAGAAAACCCAGGAAAGAGAGATTCAGGCTGAGGAAACAGCAAGTGCAAAGGTCCTGTGGCAGAAACAAGCTTGGTGTGTTCCAGGAATAGAAGGAAGATGCTTGTGGCTGGAGCATGGTGAGCCAGGGGGAGTGCAGGAAAGATAGGCTGGGGTGTTGTAGGCTGTGCTGTGGAGTCTGAATTTTATCCTGAAGACAATAGAAACCCTTTAGAACAGAGTTTCTCAACTTCTGAGTTTCTCAATGCCCTATTGACATTTGGTCCAGATAATTCTTTGTTGTGGGGGCTGTCCTGAGCATTGTAGGATGTCTGACAGCATCCCTGTCCACTACGCATTAGATGCCAGTAGCCCCCTCATCTCAAAACCCATTGCGACAACCAAAAATGTCTCCAGACATCACCAAATATCCTTTGTGGGAGGCTACACACCCACCAGAAATGGTTATGCTGGTCTATAGCTGATGAACAGGAAAACACTCATGACCCCAGTAAGCCATGACAAATTAAACACATTTTCTCTCTGCTCCCTCCCATAACCTCCCTGAAATGACCACTGAGGAATAAGAAAGGTTAAACTAATGAGGAAAAGGAGAATAGGAGAGGAAACAACATTAGATGAAGAATGTTGACAAAATTTCAGAAGATAGAAAACAGGTGGGAAGTGAATTAGCCAAACACAGAAACGGAGGCCAAGAACTAAGCTAATCCCCAGTGGACAAACCAGAGGAACCTGAGAAACTGAAAATGCCCATCATATATGGAGGCTGGGGTGAGTTGGGACCAAAAGCTGAAGAACTGTGTGGAAGTCAGTATAAGGAGAGGGTGGATTCTTCCACCCTATAGAGCAGGTGACTCTATCTTTCCCAGCCACAGCGTAAGACAGGAAGTTTTAGAGAGTCTAGATTTGGGAAGGGGCAGAGTAGAGGATGGAGTGAGTCACGAAACTGAAAACAGGAGGATGAAGTGAGAGGGTACCTAGAAATGGTGAGATTTCCAAGCTCCCAACCCCACTTGGCTCCCACAATGATGACAGTCAGGCTTAGACCTCTGAAATAGTCAACACAGGCTCAGTTATGCTGCAGTAACAAAAATCCCTAAATCTCAGTAGTTTAAAACAACGTTAGTGTATTGTTTGCTCAAGTTTTATCTCCTTGTGGGTTGTGTTCACTCAGTTTCTTGGAACAGCCATGATCTGAAGGTGGATGATCACCACACCAAAGGGAAAAGAGAGGTTCAGAGTCCTGCTTAGAGTGATATGTCAATTTTTTTTTGGATGAAATTTATACAACATAAAAGTCACCATTTCAAAATGAACAATTCACTGGTATTTAGTACATTCTCAATGTTATGTAACCACCAACTCTATTTAGCTTCAAGTCATTGTCATCATCCCAAAAGGAAACCCATACACATAAGCAGTTGCTTCCCAGGCCCCTCTCCCCCTGTCTCTGCAACATCCATCTGAATTCTGTCCCTATGGATTGACCTATTCTGGATTATTATGTATGCAGGTAATCCTCATTATATGTGGATTCCATATTTCTGAATTTGTCTTACTACATTAACTTTAACTTATTTGTAATTACAAAATCGAGAGACTTACCTGGTGGTCCAGTGGGTAAGACTCCATGCTCCCAATGCAGGGGGCCCAGGTTCCGTCCCTGGTTGGAGAACTAGATCCCGCATGCTGCAAATGAGTCTGCATGCCTCAACTAAGAAGTCCGCATGTTGCAACTAAGAAGTCTGCATGCTGCAACAGAGATCCCATGAGCCACAACTAAGACCCAGCACAGCCAAAATAAATAAATAAAAATAAATAAATCTTAAAAAAAAATTGGTAGCCGTGGACTTTCCTGGTCATTGGTGGAGCAGCAACAAATTTGAGTTGCTCTACATGCATGTTCCCAGTTGAGGATGAAGGAGGCAACACCCTTCTTATTTCAGCTCTCATACTCTAAACAAGTGTTCATGGTATATTTTGTGCCACATTTTGCATTTTTGTGCCTTTTGTTTGTGATTTCGCTGTTTAAAATAGTCACAGGTATAGTGCTGAAGTTCTGGCTAGTGTTCCAAGAAAGTACATGTGTTAGGTAAGCTTTGTTCATGCATGAGTTTTAGTGCTGTTGGCCGTGAGTTCAATGTTAATGAACCAACAATATGTATTAAATAAGAATTAAAAAAATTTTTTTTTATTTTTGGCTGCGCCGCACGGCTTGCAGGATCTTAGTTCCCCGACCAGGGATCGAACCTGAGCCCTCGGCAGTGAAAGCACGGAGTCCTAACTATTGGACTGCCAGGGAATTCCCTAAATAAGATTTCTTTAAACAGAAGCACATATAAATCAAGATTATGTGTTGATTGGTTCATGAAAATGTTGTGACCAGAGGTTCACAGGAACTGTATTTCCCTAGAAGGAGCGATTCCGTATTCACTAAGTGTTCCCAGAGACGTTGTAGAACATTATCTACCATGAATAAAGAAAATCGTCAAATGGAATTTGTAAACGGAATCATACATTATGTGACCTTTTGTCTGGCTTCTTTCACTTAGCATAATATTTTTGAGGTTCATCCACATTGTAGCAAGTATCTGCATTTCATTCCTTTCAATGGCTGAGTAATATTTCATTGTATGGCTATACCCCACATTGTTTAGCCATTCATCAGTTGAACATTTGCACTGTTTCCATCTTTTGGCTATTGTGAATAGTGATGCTGTCAATGTATGTGTACACACATTTTACCAGCCAAAGACTCCAGTCATCTGAGAAAAGCTTTTATTATGAAAGACAACTCCAAAACAAGCAGGAAAATGGGATTTGGAGAAACAGTGACGATGAGAGGAATGAAGTAAGCTTCTAAAAAGCTGCCATAAACATCTTAGAGAGATAATAAATGATATAGCATTCCTGGAACAGAACAGGCTATCTTTTTTTTTTTAATTAAAATGTATTTATTTATTTTTCTTTCCAGTGTTAAGATGTAATTGATATACAGCACTGTATAAATTTAAGTTGTAAAGAACAAGATATCTTTTAAAAGGAATATTCAGGGAACAACAACAACAAAAAGCTCTTGGAAATCAAGAAACTAAGAAGTAAAAAATATTCAATGAAACAAGAGGAAGAAAAAATTTTAAGAAGTCTTCCAGAGAGAAGAGGAAATAAAGAACATTAGAAAACCACAACAGAAGGTCCAATATCCAAATAATAAGAATCTGAGAAAAATAAAACTGGGAAAACAAAGGAGAGAAAATTATCAAGAAAATAATAATTAAAAAAAAACTTTTCTGAACTGACAGAAGTGATAATTTTTTAGAGTGGTATACTGGAGTATTTAAGGTGAAATGTCATGATCTCTGTAACTTACTTTAAAATATTTCAGCAAATCACAATGAGACACCACATTATACACACCAGAATGACTGTAATAAAAAGGACAACGTCACAAACAGATATGGGTTGTAGTTTGCCTTCGTTCTTTCCAATTCATGTCTAGCTTCTCCCCACCCCCCAACTGCTGGCCTTGCTGATCTCCAGCAACTTTAGGCCCATTGAATTCTCCACTAGCGTCCACAGTTTTATAAGACTTAATCTCAGTAATAAATCCCTTATTATGAGTTGTAAGGACTCATACTGGTTCTGCTTCCCTGTTCAAACCCTAATTGATGTAAGTAGGGCACTAATTATCTGAGGAAAGGTGGCTGCTTATGCATAGATGCTACTGCAAGCACAGTCTCTGGAAGGCCTCACCAGCCACTAGTAACAGGACGTATTTGGAGGGAGGGGTTTGGAGGTCCAGTGGTAGGGAGAATTTTCACTTATTTGTTTGTTTGCAATTTTTTGTTTACCTTGTAATTGTATACATTTTAAAAACACACTCTAATGGTAAAATATAACATGTATCCAGAAAAAGTGCTGTAGGTAGAGTATGTAGTGGTATCTCATTGTGGTTTCAATTTGCATTTCCCTGATTACAAATGAAACTGAGTACTTTTTTTTTTTCATTTATTAGCCATATCGATTTCTTCCTTTTTGCAAGGGCATCTTAAATTCTTTTGCCATTTTTCTATCAACTGTCTTTTTCTTAATGATTTGAGGGAGCTCTGTTTAGTCCAGGTATAAATGCTTTGCCATTTACATATATTTCAAATATCTTCTACTAGTTCATGGATTTTTTTGACCCTCTTTTGAAGAGGTGTCTTTTGATGGAATGTGTATTTCCTCTTGGTATAGTCTGGGTGTTTGTGTCCCCTCACCCCCCTCAAATTCATATGTTGAAATTCAAATCCCCAATGTGATGGTATTAGGAGGTGGGGTGTTTGAGAGATGATTAGGTCATGAGGATGGAGCTCTCATGAATGAGATTAATGCCTTTATAAAAGAGACCCAAAAACAAAAACAAAACAAACAAACAAAAAGATTGGCTTTGGGACTTCCCTGGCAGTCTAGTGGTTAAGACTCTGTGCTTCCAATGCAGGGGGTGTGGGTTTGATCCCTGGTCGGGGAACTAAGATCCCACATGCCGCGTGGCACGGCCAAAACAAAAAACAAAACAAAACAAAAGATTAAGAGAGAACCCAGAGAGCTCCTTTGCCCCCTTCCACCATGTAAGGACGCGGCAAGAAGGTACCAGCTATCAACCAGGAAGACGACCCTCACCAGAACGTGACCATGCTGGCACCTTGATCTTGAACTTCCCAGCCTCCTGCACTGTGAGAAATCAATTTCTGTTGTTTATAAGACCAGGGATCGAACCCAGTCTGTCGTATTTTGTTATAGCAGTCTGAGCAGATAAGACACCTCTTTTCTCCACATAAATGCCATAGACCCTGGATCTTTTTTACAAACTCTCTCACGAGACTCTTGCGGGCAAGGTGAGAAGGCACAGGCCCAGTGACTGTGTTACTTGTGTTCAGAAGCTGGACCTGCAAAGCCCACAGGCACTAATAAAGAGGTCTGTGGGGAAACGTTCTCAGTGTCACACTCTGTTCTCTGCACAGTCCTTTTTTAAATATGTGATCATCATTTATTAAGTTACAAAGATCCAGGCCCTGTGCTAAGTACTTTATATACTTGGCCTATTTTCTCTTTTTCACTCCCCCCAGTTACCAGAGCCCATGTATCCATCAGTTATAGAAGGCACAGTCTAAGGCCACAATACATTGAAGGCCCCAGGAAAATGTTTTAATTCTTTTAGAATCAGAAGAAAAATAAATAAATATAACCCTGCCTTTATTATATTTGTCTTTATACCAACACCATCATAAAATATAGTTTTAGATTTGTGTGTGTGTGTGTTTGTGCATGTGTGTGTGTGTAAGAATGTGTCCCAGCCAGCAACCTTATAAGGTGGGCACTATCGTTATATAATTTATTCAAGGGAGGAAACTAAAGCCTGAGAAGTGACTTAGCCAAGGTCAGACAACTGGAAAGTGTGGGAACAGGGACTTGAACTTAAGCCTGGGGAACCCTAAAGCTTTTACACTTGGCCACTAACCTAAAGGGTCCCCAGGTCAACACTGTCACATCCAGGGGGTGTGTCTGGCTGGAGCTGGGGAGGTTTACTCTGGAAGGAGAAGTCTTAGAGGAGATTTGATACAGTCGTCAAATATTTTAAGAGCTGTCACATGGAAAAAGGATTAGCCCAGTTTTTTGTGGCTCCTGAGAATGGAGCCAGGATAGGTGGGGTGGGGTTATTGGAAAGCAGATTTTGACCCAGTCACCTGTCAGTAGCAATTTATCCTGAAAACCATAGGAGGGAAGTTTGACCCCTGTCCCTGACAAGGAAAGAATTCAGAACAAAGCTGTGTTGGAGAGGATTACTGCCTTGGGAAGGGAGTTGAAGGAGAATGAGATGAATTTTTATGTCCCTTTAACATTAAGATTCTACACTTGCAGATATTAGAGGTTCAGCAAGTGTAGATGAGTTGGGATCCTCCCCACCCCCACCCCGATTTCACCAATCCTTAGCGGGCCCTCTCACGCACTCTTAGTGGGAGTATAAATGGAAACAGCCTTTTTGGAAGAGCTATTGGCAGTATCTATTAATATTGAGACTTTTCATAACTTTTTAAAAATTAATTAATTTATTTTGTCTGCGTTGGGTCTTTGTTGCTGTGCGCAGGCTTTCTCTATTTGCGGCGAGAGGGGGCTACTCTTCGTTGTGGTGCACGGGCTCTAGGTGTGCAGGCTTCAGTAGTTGTGGCGCACAGGCTTAGGTGCTCTGTGGCATGTGGGATCTTCCCGGACCAGGGCTCGAACCCTTGTCCCCTGCACTGGCAGGTGGATTCTTAACCACTGAGCCACCAGGGAAGTCCCGAGACTTTTCATAACTTTTGACTTAGCAATTCTATATGGAAGAATCTCTACTATGATATAAATGCACAAATGTGCAAAGATATTTGCCCAAGGATGTTTACTGCAGTGTGTTTATAATAGCAGAAGGTTTACAACAGCCAAGTGTTCATCAGAAGGGGACTGGTTAAATGAATGATGAAACTAATACAACATTGTAAATTATTGTCAATTAATTATGGACAATGATTTGACATTGTAATTATTGTCAACTATACTTCAATACAAAAATAAACAATATTTTTGAAAAGGAAAATAAATAAATGAACGATGATAAACGATTCATAGATCATACATTGTATTAACGATCCAGGCTCTGTTGTAGGCCCTAGGGAGGCCCAAATGAGCCTAAGTGGCAAAGACCCCCAGCCCCACCCTGTGGTTGTCCCCCTTGTGGAGTGTGGGAGGAAAATCAGACAACAAACCTGTTTAATAAGTAAATCAAACTGCACGTTAGAAGGTGGTGAGGGTTGTGCTGAGAACGCAGGGATGTGGAGTGGAGGTGGGGGCGAGTTGCAGTTTTCAGTAGGGTGTCCCGGGTAGACCTCACTGAGAAGGGGACGTGAGAGAAAGGCTCGAAGCTAGGTGGGACACCTGCCACTCTGGCAGAGAGTCACTGGGAGAACACCTTTGAAGGGCCTGGCATCCAGCAGGCTCTGAAGGACAGTAGCTGTTGTTTATTTCAGTCCCCAGGAATTAGCAAGAGCCCCCAAAATGCTTATCTAAGGAAGATGCCTAACAGTTTGCAAATGAAGAGTGGGAGGGCTTGGACTCTGGTGACTGTTTTTTATCTGCCTCCCCAGAAAGCAGTTGAAACATCTCATGCAAGGGAAGGTTCTTACCTGTGTTGTCTTGTTTGCCCACCCGCCTTTGTAGCAATCCATCTGCCCATTGTGTTTCTTTCTGTCGGTTTCACTGCGTGGAGGAGGCTCCCCAGCTCCCTTGTCCTTGATAAAGCCCTGAGGGCCCCCATTAGGCAATGATGAAGCTCTTGGTGTGGTAAGGTCTCTCCCTAGACAGGAGCTTACTCAGCAGCAGCCCCTTAAACGGTGGGAGTCAGTCCCTATCAGTGCATTTATTCTGAGTCTTGGCAACAGACAGATGGGAGGTACCAAAGGGATCTGTGGGGGTTTTTTCCCTGACTCCAAGCAGGCTTTTATCTAGCACCTTCTAAAAATGGCTCTGGTCTCTTTAGGGTAACAGGTTATGGGGTCTGCTCTGGTTTAGATGTTACCTGAAGTAGGGAAAGGGGCTCCTTCAAGGGGAGAAAAGACAAGAGATTTCTATCCAAAGCTGGAAATAAGTATCCCATGAGATGAATAAAGTCCTAATGGGGGGGATAAGGAAAGCCTTCCCTGGCACCAAGGACACTGCTGGTGGGACAGGAGGAGACACAATTGGGGTTTTGACACAGGGAAATGGGGATGGTGTCCCAGGCAGAGAGCACAGCAAAGAAAAACACACAGAAGCAGCTAACAATGGAGCATATTCAAGCTGTTCTAAGTAGAACCTTTTGTCCGGAGCATAGTGATAAAGAAAAGAATAAATAATAGTAATAACCAACATTCATTGTATACTCACTATGTGCCTGGCAGCGTTGGAAACACTACATCCTCTCTCTAACCCCCACAACACTCCTAGAAGACAATATATTAACAGCCCAACTCTATAAGTGAGGAAACAGAGACAAAGATCGGTTGATAATTTGCCCATTTGTGGCTGAGGGGTTTATAACACACTACCACCACCAATAATAATAACCACAATTATTAGCTGCCATGGATTGATCGCCAAGCCCTTTCCTGAGTGTTGGGCATATCTCCTCCTCTGATCCAACCCTCACTTTCCAGCTGAGGAAACTGATGCTTGGTGCCCAGCTGAAAACCATGGAGCTGGTTATGGGTAGAGCCAAGATGGAAATCCAGAACTGACTTCCAAGTCCTGGTTCTTAACCACTCCACTGAATGACAATTTCCTTAACTCACAAGCAACAGAAGAAGATGTGTTTTCTGTAAATTCATCTGGCAACTGGAATTTGGAGGAGAAGGAGGCAAAAAGCCTTAATATCAGTGAGAGGAGTAGTTAACCTGTTTGCCCAACAGAATCATTGGGAGAAGTGTATTATACCTTTCAGATAGTCTGGCTATAAATGCCAGCTCTGTTTCTTACCAGCTGTGCATCCTGGGCAACCTCTCTGTAACCCAGTTTTCTCATGTACAGACTAGAGATGATAATACTTATTATTTAGAGTTACTAAGAAGATTAAATGAGTACATTCATGTGAAATGTTTACATCTGTATACAATAAGCATTTACTGTTCGGTAATAATGATGGCGGTAATGGGCAGCCAGGTTTGGGAACCACTGAGTTAAGAGCCTATAGAAATAATGTAAACTAGCACTTCCCAAATTGTATAGCTGTCCTCTGATGTGGGAGATAAGAATTTTCTTATCATATGGATTTATCAATGGACTATTTATGAAACAATGAGATGTTTTTATTCTTAGGAAATACAAAGTGAAGTATTTACGTACGTATGCAGCGTATTCTCAAATGTTTCAGCAATAATTATAGATACAGATCGATATAATTATATATGTTATTACTGCTGAACCATTTGACAGTATACATAGAGAGTATATATATTGAGGATATATGTGTATATATATATATATGTACATATATATAAATATATCCTCTCTCATAGGTAGATATAGATATAGGTTTAGATATAGGTATAGATATAGATATAGATATGAGAGAGAAAGAGGGAAAGAAAGAGAGAAAGGGAGGAGAGAATGTAAGAAAATGTTAACAATTAATATATCCAGGTAACAAATATTGGGGAGTTCATTGTGCTATTCTTGTGATTTTTCCATAAATTGAATTATTTTGCAAAATAAAAGGAAAAGAATATCTATTCTTTAAAAATCACATTGGCTTATTCAAGGCTCTGAGAAGTTCTATGATAAATAAATTTGTGTCCCCCAATGCTCCCTGAATGTGTTTAACCTGAAAAGCTCTTTCTTCCTTGTTACTTGTAATTCCAGACAACACTTTGGGCATAGTCTCGGATGATACATGTGGGAATGAAAGAGAGAAAGGCTATAAAAGATGCGACAAAAGTACAAACCACAAGACTAGACACGCTGAGTCATGAATTTGGGTTTTGGTTTCTGGTGGGGGTGATCGAGCTGTAGATAATTCAGCTCCTCCGCTGGATGAGTAGGGGCAGGTGGAGAAGGCATTAAGTTTTACGTTAGATGCCCTTAGGACATGCAAGTAGAGGCTCTGAGCAGACAGCTGTAAACATGGTGTGGAAACGGAGAAAGAAGTCAGCTTTCATTCTGAGAATTTGATAGAGTAAACAGTAGAAGTCAAGTGAATGGCTGAGATCACTGAAAGATAGAGGGATAGTGGATATTCGTCATTTTTTCCTACTCAGCATCCATTCCCCCTGCTTCAACAACATCTAAGTTTTCTTCTGCTGAGCTACCTACTCCTCACTGAGAACATTCTTGCTGAGATTGTCAGTCAAAATGCCTTCCCTCTCTGGCCAAGGAGTGGGCATGTGAACCAACCTGGCCAATTAGATTCTTTCTTCTGGAAATTTGAATATTGACCAAAGTGACATCACAACCAAAAATGTTTGGATCCAATTCATTCCAACATCATTGCCCTGGAAAGACTGTACATGCACGTTACTTATGTATCACCTGGCCAAAAATGTTTATCCTGGATCCAATTATGAGGGAACAATGAGACAAATATCAAATGGGACATCTGACGTGGGCTCTCCTAAAAAGCAAATATCATTAAAAAAAAGAAAAAGGTGGAGGAATCATTCTGGACTGAAAGATATTAAAAAGATATAACAACTGAATACAGCACATAGCCTTGATTGAATCCTGAACTGAGAAACAAAACAAAAGCTAATTATATACATTTTTTAAAAAAACAGAATATCTAGACAAAGACTTTAAGTCAACTATTTTATTTATTTATTTTATTTTTGGCTGTGTTGGGTCTTTGTTGCTGTGCGTGGGCTTTCTCTAGTTGCAGCGAGCGGGGGCTACTCTTCGCTGCGGTGCGCGGGCTTCTCATTGTGGTAGCTTCTCTTGTTGTGGAACACCGGCTCTAGGTGCGTGGGCTTCAGTAGTTGTGGCACGCATGCTCAGTAGTTGTGGCTTGCAGGCTCTAGAGTGCAGGCTCAGTAGTTGTGGCACAGGGGCTTAGTTGCTCTGCAGCATGTGGGATCTTCCCGGACCAGGGATCGAACCTGTGTGCCCTGCATTGGCAGGCGGATTCCTAACCACTGTGCCACCAGGGAAGTCCCAAGTCAACTATTTTAAATATGCTCAAAGGGACTTCAAAAACTGGGAGAGATAATTGCTGGTAGACCTGACATGCAATAAATGCTGCAAGGAGTTCTTCAGGCTGAAATAAAAGGACACTAGACAGTAATTCAAATCCACATGGAAAAATAAATAACACTGGTAAAGGTAACTACATAGATAAATATAAAAGTCAGTATTAATGTATTTTTGGCTTGTTACTCCTCATTTTTCCTATGTGATTTAAAAGACAATAACATAAAACAATAATTACAAATCTATATTCATGGGCACACAGTGAAAAAGATGTAATTTGTGCCAATAACAACATAAAGGGAAGAATGGAGCTATGTAGCAGTAAAAATTTTGTATAATATTAAAGCTAAGTTGGTATTAATTCTAACTATATTGTTATAAATTAAGCATTAATTATAATTCCCAGGGAACCACTAAGAAAATAACTGAAAAATACGTAGTAAAAGAGAAGTAATACCAATCCCCTTAAACCCTTTAAAAAAATAGGAGAGGGTGATACTTCCTAATTCATTCTATGAAGCCAGTGTTACCCTGATACCACAGCCATACAAAGACATCACAAGAAAACTACAGCTCGATGTCCCTTGTGGATATAGAGGCAAAAATCCTCATCAAAATACTAGCGACTCCAACAGCATATACATGGATTCTACATAATGATCAAATGAGATTTATCCCAGGAATGCAAAGGTGATTCAACATTTTAAAAACTCAATCAATGTCATACACCAAATTAATAGAACAAAAGGGGAAGTGGAAACCACATGAACATCTTAATTGATGGAGAAAAAGAGCATTTGATAAAATCTAACACCCTGTTATGCTAAAAATACTCCAACAACTGGGACTTTTTCAACATGATGAGGGGGATATATAAGAAACCCCATCACATACAATGATGAAAGACTTAAAGCTTTCCCCCTAAGGTCAGGAACAAGACAAGGATGTCACTTTTGCTACCTTTATTCAACATTGTATCAATATTTGATTGTTTGTAAATATAGGTTTCATTATTATTCAGGCATGGTGAGGCCAACAGATTAGGAGATGACTGCCTTTGAAAGATAGTTTATTATACCTTCAGATCCCAAGGAAAGGGAGCATGCCACATTGTGGCAGGGGTCACAAAGGGAAACACCAGAACTGGTCAGGAGGTAGAGGCATAAGGAGGAAATGTGGACAAAAGCCTTCACTGGAGTTTCAAAGGGAAGGAATGGGAAAGGTAGAGTTGGCAGTTTAGGATTGGCTAGTTTGAATAATTTCAGTGGGCTCTGGGGTATAGGGGCTGTCCCTAGTTGCCTCATTCCTGGCCCTAATAATTACAAAGCATTGCTGAAAGAAATTAAAGAAGACCTAAATAAATAGAAAGACATTGTGTCTCTATGGATTGGAAGACTTACTATTGTTAAGATGGCAATACTGCACAAAAACAATCTATAGATTTAATGCCATCTCTGTAAAAATCCCAATGTCCTTTTTTGCAGGCATGGAAAAGCCAAACCTAAAACTTATATGGTATTGCAAGGGCAAGGGACCATGAAAAGCCAGAATGATCTGGGAAAAGAATAAAGTTGGAAGATGCATGCTTCGTGATTTTAAAACTTACTGGAAATTACCCGGTGGTCCAGTGGTTAGGACTCAGTGCTTTCACTGCCAGGGCCCAGGTTCAATCCCTGGTTGGGGAACTAAGATCTTGCAAGCTGCGTGGCATGGCCAAATTTAAAAAAAAAATTTTTTTTAATTACTAAAAGCTACGATAACCAAACATTGTGGTACTGGCATAAGGATAGACATATAGATCAATGAAATTGATTGAATCAATGAAATTGAAATTAAAAATGAGTTGAGAGTCTGGAAATAAACTCATACATCTATGGTCAGTTGATTAGGGAAACATTTCTTCAACAGATGGTCCTGGAACAAGTGGATATTCACATGCAAAAGAAGGAAGTTGGACCTTGAAGTCACATCATATACAAAAATTAACTCAAAGTGGACCAACAGTTGGTGGGAATGTAAAGTTAGTGCAGCCACTATGGAAAACTAAAAGTAGAGTTGCCAAATGATCCAGCAATTCCCACTCCTGGGCATATATCCGGAGAAAACCATAATTTGAAAAGAAAATGCACCCCAGTGTTCACTATTTGCAATAGCCAAGATATGGAAACAACTTAAATGTCCACTGACAGATGAATGGATAAAGAAAATGTGGTACATATATACAATGGACTACTACTCAGTCATAAAAAGAATGAAATGATGCCGTTTGCAGCAACATGAATGGACCTAAAGATTATCATGCTAAGGGAAGTAAGTCAGAAAAGAAAGACAAATACCATATGATATCATTTATATGTGGAATCTAAAATATGATACAAATGCATTTATTTATAAAACAGGAAGAGGGAATTCCCTGGTGGTCCACTGGTTGAGACTCAGCATTTCCACTGCCATGGCCAGGGTTTGATCCATGGTCGGGGAACTAAGATCCCACAAGCCATGTGGCACAGCCAAAAAAAAAACCAAAAACAGAATCAGACACATAGACATAGAAAACAAACTTATGGTTACCAAAAGGGAAAGGGAGTGGGGGAGGGATAAATTAGGAGTTTGGGATTAGCAGATACAAACTACTATATATAAAATAGATAAACAAGGTCCTACTGTAAAGCACAGGGAACTATATATTCTGTAATAAACCATAATGGAAAAGAATATGAAAAAGAATATATATGTACATATATGTGTGTGTGTGTATGTAAAAAAAGTGGATCAACAAACCAAATATAAGAGTGAAAACTATAAAATACTTACAAGAAAACCTAGAGGCAAATCTTAATGATCTTGGATTTGACGATGGTTTCTTAAATATGACACCAAAGGCAGAAGCAGCAACAACAACAAAAATAGGTAAATTAGACTTCATGAAAAGTAAAAACATTTGTACCTCAAAGGATACTATCAAAAGAGTGAAAAGACAACCCACAGAATGGGAGAAAATATTTGCAAATCCCATATTTGACAAGGCTCTAGTATCTAGAATATGTAAAAAAAAAAAAAACTTTTACAACTCAACAACAAAAAAGCAAAGAACTCAATTCAAAAATAAGCCAAGGTAGAGACACAGATGTAGAGAACAAACGTATGGACACCAAGGGGGGAAAGTGGCGGGGGGGTGGGGGGGATGGGATGAATTGGGAGATTGGGATTGACATCTATACACTAATGTGTATAAAATGGATAACTAATAAGAACCTGCTGTATAAAAAAATAAAATAAAATTCAAAAAAAAAACCCCAAAAACAAAAATGAGCCAAGGATTTTAATAGACATTTCTCCAAGAAGATATTCAAATGGCCAATGAGCACATGAAAAGAGGCTTACCATCATTAATCACCAGGAAAATGCAAATAAAAATCGTAATGAAATGTCTCCTCATAGACAGTGGGACGACTATAATAAAAAACGAATGGAAAATAACATCCTCTTTGACGAGGATGTGAAATTGGAACATATATACATTGTTGATGGAAATGTATAATGCAGTCTCTATGGAAAACAGTTTGACAGGGAATCCCCTGGAAGTCCAGTGATTAGGACTCTGCGTTCTCACTGCCGAGGGCCTGGGTTCAATCCCTGGTCAGGGAACTAGAATTCCACAAGCAGCGCAGCACAGTCAATCAATCAATCAATACAACTGTTTAACAGTTCCTCAAAAAGGTAACCAGAGAATTACCATATGGCCCAACAATCTCATGACTCCATATTTGCCTGAGAATTGAAAACAGGTGTTTTAACATTAACTTGTACACAAATGTTCACAGTAGCATTATTCATAATAGTCCAAAAGTGGAAATGACCCAAATGTTTACCAACTGATGACTGGGTAAATCATATTTTGTCTATCCATATAACAGAATATTATTCAGCCATAAAAAGGAATTAAATACTGATACATGCTACAACTTGGATGAACCTTGAAACCAAGCTTTATGAAAGAACCCAGGTATAAAAGGCCACATATTGTATGAATCCATTTACATACACGGAATGTCCAGAATAAGTAAATCCATGGAGATAGAAAGTAGATTAGTGGTTGTCAGGGCCTGTGGTGGGGAGAAGGGGGGAATGGGGAGTGACAGCTTAATGGGTACAATTTCTTTTTGGTGCAATGAAAATTCTCTGGAGTGGACAGTGGTGATGATTGTGCAACACTGTGATTGTGCTAAAAGCCACTGATTTGTACACTTTAAAATCGTGATTTTTTAGGTTATGTGAATTTTACCTCAATAAATTAAAAAATGATTAGAAAGTGTGATCCAATTCAGACTAATGGAATATAAGGAGAGCTTTGCTAAGTGTTTCTGGGAAAGTTCTTCCCAGTTTGCTGGGAGACATTCTGGAAGTTGTTCTCTTTTCTCCTCTGACCATTGTAATGCTTGAATGTGATACCCAGAACAGCTTGGGTCATCTCAACAACACTTGAAAAATGATGCCCATCTATGGAGGAGGGGATGTGACGGTTACTTGCATGCTATTTTGCACTGTGCTCTGACTAAATGCTTCCCACTGGGTAGGATGTTCACTCTTGCAGCCCCACTGATGTTCACTCTTGCAGCCCCACTGAAAGGGGTGGGTGGGGGAGTAACTGTCCCCAAGTGGTACTCTAGGGTGCTGTCTATTCTGGAAGAATGGACAAGAGAACCTGAGCAGAAACAAGACATTTAAAGCACATGACAGACAAAGTCCTTCACCGTCAGCCCCTTCACATTCACTTTGTGTCTCTCCTTCTCTCTGCCCCTGTTACATGGACCTGCTTTCACTTCCTCAAATGTGCTCATTGCTCCACCTCAGGGCCTTTCTAAATGCTGTTCCATGTTCCTGGAATGCTCTTCCACCACTGTGCCTAGTGAACACCTACTTATCTTTAAGCTTTCAGGTCAAACATCACCCTTCCTCAGGGAGGCTGTGGCAGTTATTATCCAAATATGGCCACAATTATATCTCCCATGGTACACTCTTCTTACAAGGTGTTTTGACACTCTGCCCATTGAGAAGTGTGGTCTGTGTTCCTTTCCCTTGAATCCAGGTGAGCTTGAGACAACCATCAAAGTGACACTATGTGACTTTCAAATCTAGGTCATAAAATGTGAAAAGCTTCTGCCTGATTCTCTTAGGATGTTCACTCTTAGAACCCAGCCACCATGCCATAAGGAAGCCCAAGCAGCCCACAAAAGGGCCCCGATGGAGAGGAGCTAGGATCCCTGGCCCAAATCCCTGACTGAATTCCCAGCTGTCAACCAGCACCAACTTACAGGCCAGGTGAATGAGCCATCTTCGAGAGAACCCTCCAGAACCTTGATAACATCAAGTGACAGAAGCCGGACACAGAAGGCCACGTTTTGTATGCCTCCACTTATATGAAATGTCCAGATTATGAATATCTACAGAGACAGTAATAAAAGAAATTTTCACATATTGAGATATAGGGAAGTCATTCTGGCTTATACATGAGTTAGCTTGAATTTTATGCTAACTAAAATAGCCTGTTTATGGCCCAGCAAACATACATTGTACATCTGCTTTAATTATTAGAGAAAAGGACACATTGACCAAAAGAAAAGAAGGTCCATGTTAAAAATAAAGATTAAATGCCTCTCTTCCTGGATGCCAATGCTGGTCCTCCTTTGATGATAAGACTCCCTTCCCAGGTGCCAAGGTCATGCTGACTTGCGGTATACATGCTGACCTATGTGTTTTTTTTCTTTTTCCTTGAAATATATCCCTGACTTATTTAATGTTCGTTGTTCTGACAAGATATAAAACTGTGCTGGAAACCATGCTTCTCTGGAGCAGTTTCTCAAATTAACGTAAATTAATTTACTCTCTAATCCCAGTCAAGTTGCCCCAGATGACACCACGTGGAGCCCAGACTTGCTGTCCAGGTTGAATTCTGCCCAAATTGCAGATTTGTGGGCAACATAAATGACTGTTGTTGGTTTAAGTCACTAGGTTTTAGGATAGTTTGTTACAGAGCTTCTGAGACAGAAGCTTTCCCTAACCACCTCTCCATTCCAAGGCAGGTCCCCTGTTGTCTCTGTATTTTTTTTTTAATTGTAGTACCTATTCAGTTTGTAATTAAATATTTGATTAATTGCTGTCTTCCCTATTGGCCAGTGTGCTCTGTCACTGTGTTTAGCAAGGACCAGTTCCCAAAGGTGTGTGTTCTCATGGTGTTTGAAAACTACGTGGCAGATATCGAGGTGGATAGAGAGCTGGTAGAATTGGCTTTGTGGAACACAGGTGGGCAGGAAGAGATCACCTGAGGCCCCTCGCCTACCTGGATGCTGATGTTATACTGATGTGTTTCTCCACTGAGAGCCGTGATAAAGGGACATTTATCAGGAAACATCAGACATTCATCAGAAAACATCCCAGAAAAATGGACTCCACTAGTCATTTCTGTCCCATTATCCTGCTTGGGAGAAGAAGGATCTTTGGAAGGATGAGCGCAGAAGGTGGGAGCTAACCAAGATAGGCAGGAGCCGGGAAAACTAGAGGAAGGCAGAAATACGGTGAACAGAATTGGAGCTTTGGGGTAGATGGGGTGTGCCTCAAAGACCAAAGATGGAGTGTGAGAGGTTTTTGAAATGGGCATGGGAGCAGCTCTGCAAGCCAGATACAGGAAGGAAAAATCTGGGTGCTTTGTCTTGGGAAACTGTGCTGCAAGGCACAGCCCTCATGCAGTAAATTTCGAAGAGCTATTTATTAATCTTAGCAGCTGATTACTGGCCTTTTTCATTTATCTATAATTTATCTAAGATTACATATCAGAAGTCATCTTGCTATCAGTGTTTAGAAGTCAACCGTGATTATCGATGATGTCCAAACCATCTGGCCTGCCAGGGTTCCTCTGACATCGCTCTAACAGCCCTCTGCTCTCCCATCTGACACACCAGGCGCTAATTCAAGTTATAACTGTGGTGCTCCAATGACAAGGGTGCTTCAAGGACAAAGGACAACCCTGCCTGAAAAAGTGTCAGCGTTACACCCCCTACCGGACTCTTACTCTCCCTCCCTACCATGTTGTGATGGTTATGAAACTCCTGAGCCCACCTGGGCGATGCCCACCTGGGCAGCGGGACCTGTCCCAAATAAGGAAAGGCATCTGTCCTGTCCCACTCCCACCCTACAGAAGGAAAGTGTATGTCCCTCGACCAATCAGTAAATGAAATTTTCACCTCTGACCATTCCTTTGTTTTCTGGCCATAAAGACTGATCAATAGCACATGTTCGGGCTTGAGTCTCCCAGACTACTAGGAAGTCAGCCTGCTGTTCTGGCAGTGACCCTTCCCTCTAATAAATTCTATCTTCTTTACATTCTGCCTTATGTCTGGAAATTCTTTTCCAACCCGCGTTCAGACCACGACAATAACTATAAAGTGGTTATAACTGCTTTATAACTAACATGTCCTGCCTAGTGTCTGTCAGCTGCAAGGTATTCTGGTGAGTCACCGCTGCAGAGCTTTACTCCTAACAGATTTCACTGGCCTAGCTCTGGGGTAGGCATCCCGTTTTTGAAGATGTGCTCAGCCAGAAAGGCCCAAGTCCATGCAGCTGTGGCAAAGTTACAGTTCCATGGTTTCATGTTAGTTACCTTATAGTTACTTTGTAATTAGTGCCACTGAATGTACATTACCCCAAATAAATGTATCTGAAAATGTATTTTTTTTCTTTTTGTATAACTGGATTTCCTAGTACTGATATTTGTCATCCCTGCTGAAAGTGTCTTTTTTTTTTTTTTTAAAGAAAGTGTATTTGAAAATAAAATCAGATGAAAAATTCATTAAAAAAATTCCCGTTCTGTCAGTTTCTCTAGTCAAAGATGGCTGTCTCAGCCCCCGGAATGTGTCTCATTCCGCCCCACACATCCCAGTACCCCTGGCCCCGGGCTGGGCTAAGTAAATTGGAATTCGGTTTCATGCCTGAGGCACTTAAACATTTCAGAAGGTGCTGTAACCTGCCTCACCTGGGTGGCGGGGTCTGGCTCTGGTTCACAATGTCCCTTTTCCTCACCCTTTCAGGTTTCCTCCCGTCAGTTCTCTTGGGGGGCATTCAGTGTCTATCGTCTCTCCAGCTGACTAAACTGTTTTTCTGTATCTGTTAATATTTTTCAACTACTAATCAAATAAAGGCAGTTTTCTAAAAAACTGTGTTGAGCGCTTATCATGCATTAGCTAATTTGTAGCCAACATCCCAGGAAGTGGGTATGATTAGTCTCCTTTTGATGGATGGGAAAATCAAGGCTCGGAGAAGTAGAGCAATTTGTTCAAGGCCATGTAACTATCCAGCATTCACACCCAGTGCTGCATTTTAATAGAGCTTGTGTAGATAACCAGGATCCTGCAATGCTGTCCTAGGTGGGAAATCAGAGTTGCAAGGGTACCACAGATGCATTTGTAAGAATGTTATCAAGAGCCAATACAGCAGGGTGATGGATAGAGATGTCACCTTGCCTGACTGAGCTTTTGCTTTGCTTTCGCAGATTCTCTTTGGGAATGAACTTCCTGGATTTTGTGAAAGCTGCATGTTTTCACTCTCCTTGGGAATACCTCTTGAATCCACAATGAAGCCATAAAAAGGCTTATTGGGTTGGGTGGCTGTTAAGAAAACGCTACTCGCCAGACAATGGATCCTTTGAATTGGAAAAACTTCTAAACTGACAATTTTCTCATCTTCAAACAATTGTTTCATTGGTACCCATGAAAAGACCAAACTAAAAAGTGGATACAAAGAAATATAACACCCAGCCTTTGGGACTCTCTTAATAAGATGAAAGAACAGAAATTAAATTTAGAACAAAATTAAAAACCAAATCTAGCATAAATTCCCCCTTTCCCTCCCTCTTATACACCCCTTATCCCCAACAGCCTGTCCTTGATCCTCTAGAAGATCTTTTGGATCTATGGATTCCTGGTCTAAACCCCCATCCCCTTTCACGTAGGAAACAGGTGGCCAGAACTTTTCCCAGGCCCTCCTGCAAATGACCAGGAAGTAGCTCAGCTGGAGGCTAATAGTCAAGATTTGATAGGTATGATATTAGAGGCTGTCTCCTCTAAAGTGAATTGGCCTAAAGTTGAATTATGCACTCAGAAAGATGGAAAAAATTTAACAGCAATTACCGTAGACTTCTGATAATAGACAATTACACTCCAAAACTCTTAGGAGAAAACTTGCATTCTCTCTATGTCCCTTGAAGACGTAAACCTTACCTTGTCTTTGAAATGTAAATACTCCAGGAGGTATCTAAAACCATGCCCACACTTGCTTGAGACTAAAGAGAGAGGATATTTTATTTATTTATTTACTTTACTTTTTTTTTTTTTTTTTTCCCCTCGAGGCTTGCAGGATCTTAGTTCCCTGACTAAGGATTGAACCCGGGTCCACAGCAGTGAAAGTGCTGAGTCCTAGCCACTGGACCACCAGGGAATTCCCTAGTTTATTTTATTTTTGAGGGCTTTTAAAAATACAAACTGCTGGGGACTTGCCTGGTGGCACAGTGGTTAAGAATCCGCCTGCCAATGCAGGGGACACGGGTTCGAGCCCTGGTCCGGGGAAATCCCACATGCCGCGGAGCAACTAAGCCCATGCACCACGACTACTGAGCCTGCCCTCTAGAGCCTGTGAGCCACAACTACTGAAGCCCGCGCGCACTAGAGCCCATGCTCCACAACAAGAGAAGCCACCGCAATGAGAAGCCCATGCATCGCAATGAAGAGTAGCCCCCGCTCGCTGCAACTAGAGAAAGCCCTCATGCGCAGCAACGAAGACCCAATGCAGCCAAAAATAAATAAAATTTTAAAAAATTAAAAAAAATAAAAATACAAACTGCTAAAAGGGCTCTCTTGCCCAAACTCTAAATCACAGCCTCCTTAAGATTACAGCTGACTCTTGAATAACATGGGGATTAGGAGCACCAACCCTCCAAGAAATCAAAAATCCATTTATAATTTTACACTCATCCCTTGGTATCTGCAGTTCCACATCCACGATTCAACCAACCATAGATCATGTGGTTCCTGTGCAGGACGTGCAGGTCCATGTCTAAGTGGACCTGTGAATTGAAATTCACAACCTGTGTTGTTGGAGGGTCAATGTACTTGTCAAGAGCAAATACAAATCTTCAAAACCTTCTCCACAAATATTACCAAAAAGCTTTAAAGCAGGTAACCTTCACTTGTTATTTTGTCTAAAAGGGTCTATAAACAGCCTGCTTTGGTCATTTCTTAGGTCCTATACCTGTGTGACCTCCGTATGTACAAAATTAGATTTGTTTCTCTCCTGTTTCTCTCTCTTATGTCAATTTCATTATTAGAACAGTCAAAAGAACCCAAAGGGGTAAAGGAGAAATTTTCCTCTCCCAAACAGCTGTGTGACCTCTGTGACCTCGAACAAGGTACTTGACCCTTCTCTGCTTCGGTTTTAGTGTGTATTGTCTCACAATGATTGGAGCTCAGAGAGGACACGAAAGCCCTAACTGAGATAAAGACTAGGAAAGTTGGGGGAGATTTTGGACAAGACAGCATCTTTATCCTACCTTCTTTTCCAGCATGAAAACGTCCTTATTGTGTGGATCTGTAAGTTCATTATAACGACCACACATCATAGGTTTGTCTAGCCCATCTGGAATATCAGATAGTCTGTCCACTTGTTGTATGAATGAAACAGGAAACCCTGTGAAACCGAGCAGAACCCTGTGGGGCTCCCGGGTACAAATCCTTTCTGTGTCCCCCGTTTCTTGTTTGTAGGCAATAAGCTTCATTCAGTCTCCTTGACCTTCCCTGAGTTCCAAAAGGGCAGATATGGGAAGGGAGGGAATGCAGGAACAAGGGAGGAGCAGTCAAGAAATAATAGTGCAGCCTTGGGGCAGCGTCCTGGTTCCTCCTCGAGGAATATATATATAACAATATCTTTGAGTTCTTCTGCAGAATTATGGCCCCCACATGGGTAGAGGATGGTAACTTGAGGCTGAGCACAAGATCCTTGGAGTACCACCCTGTTGCCTCACCAGCAACCAATCAGTAGAAAGTCACACACCCTGCAGCCCTCACCCCAAATTTTGCCTATAAAAACTTCTCCCCCCAAACAATTGGGGAGTTTGAGGTTTTTGAGCACAAGCCACCTGTTCTCCTTGCTTGGCCCTGCAGTAAACCTTTCTCTGCTCCAAACTCTGACGTTTTTGGTTTGTTTGGCCTTACTATGCTTCAGGCACACAAACTTTGTTTGGCAACACTTAGACTTGGCATCAGACTGTTTGAATGGTCAGGTCTCAGTCCAGCTGTCTGACCTGGGCAGGTCACTTTGCCTCCTGAAGCCTTGTTTCTTCATCTCATCTTTAAAGCAGGATGACAATAATACTTACCTCCTGGGATAATGTGAGGATTCAATTACATGATACATGCAAAATGTCTCACACAGTGTCTAGTAAGAGGCAAGTATTAAAAAAAATAAGTCACTCCTATTTTTAGCACTGTGCCCAGTGCAACAATATTGCAAAAAAAGACAGTAGCTGTTTTCCTCCTTAATGAACCAGAAAGAATTTGAATTCCCCTGGGATTCAGACCCATCCCTTTGACTCAGCAGCTTAGATGTCAAAGTCTCGGGGGCTGTGAATGGCTTATGTACAGGCGTGTCATATTTTCAAGAGATGCCTTGACTTGTCTGTTGAGGATACCATTTCTATAAAGTAGCTGTCTCCAATTTGTAAAACTCCATCGGCACTCCCCACCTCACCCCCATTCTCCAGACAGCCTTTCCTGCAGCTCCTAAGAAAAGGCACCCTACCAGGAGGGAGGTGACTAAATCTTGGTAAGGGACACTTAACTCTTTTGATCTCAACAAGCAGCTTTGGTCCAGCTGGGATCCTCTGATAGAACACATCAGCAAGAGTTACCTCAAGAATTCCTTAATCCTTAGCCCTCTTGGTAAACAAAGCATTTGTTGAATTTATTGCTCATCCATCCCTCCAAAAATGTCCTGTTGGCAGTGGCATGAGAATGTCATTTTACCTAGCAGATTCATTTTACTTCCTCTAAAGGACTTACATTAATTGCCACTGCCTCTTCCTACCCCCAAAAATTCCATTTTAAAATATTCTACATGGCAACGTTCCAATGTGAGAACTATGTATATGCCACAGTGCAGAAATCAGGACCTATGATCTCCATGGGTTCCATTTTCTTAGTCCCTCTGGAGGAGAAGGGCTGGGCTGCAATCCCCACTCCACCACTCATAGTCAATTGTTGTGGGTCAGTTACTTCTCTGAGTCTCAGTTTCATTTGTAAAATGAGCCACCTTGCAGGACTTCATTCATTCAGTCATTCTACAAATATTTGTTCTACCAGAGAGGAGCAAGGTAGGCAAGGTTTCTGTCCTTCAAAGCAGTCCAGTGTGGGCACCAGATGTGAAACAAAGAGTCTCAGTCCAGCCTATGTAGGTGGCTCTGCCATGGTGCTGGTGTAGGGTGGGGGAATTCTGGGGCATTCTGAGGATGACTGTGACTTTACATTCCTGCCACTCTCCAGGTGCAATTCAGGGAATGCCCTAAGCTCTGGAATTGCTGAGTGATGAGTCATCAGAGAACCGGTGGAAGGTAGGGGACCAAGGGCAATTGGAGCTACCCCTGGTCTCTGGGATTGAGTGGCAGGTTCCCAGAGAAGCCGACTTGGAGAGTGAGATTATTAGGAAGTGAGATTATTATTAGGGAGGGCTCTTGGGTTCAACACCTAGGGAGGGGGATCGGGAGAGGGGAGGAGGAAGCTGGGTCCCAGAAAGGCCTCAACCTACCACAGGAAGCTCTGAAGTTGAGGGGTTCCCACGGAATTGTCCCAAGCTGGGGTGCGAAGTCTGGACCTTTATACTCCAGCATGGGCCAGGCACTGGAAGTGGTCTGCCCTCAAGAAGGGGCATGACCTTGAGCCTTGGTTGGGGGACCAGGTGGGGTGCATCTCTATTTGGAAGCCTTCTCCTATCTCTATATCCCTTCCTTTTCTCAGCCCCTCCCAGCCCCCAAAATAGATCTGAGAAGAGAAACCTATTCTAGCCAGAGAACATTTAGGAAGAAATGAGATATAAACTGAGATCTGAAGAATGAGTGGAAATCAACTAGGAGGGAGAGGAGAGAGCAGGAAGAAGTTTTCAGGCTGAGGGAAGGGCATATGCGAAGGTCCAGTGGTAAGAGGGGGAGGCAATGGGAGGGGCAGGGAAGAAGTGCCTCTCATTCGGGATAACTGAAAATAGCTGAGCAGGGGTCAGTGGACTTGAGGTCGTCTGCCATTTACCTGAAAGTTACATAAACTCTCTAAACCCCAGTTTCTTTATGAAAGGGGATGATATACCTGCCTCCCAGGTTTTTTTGTTTTTTGTGTTTGTTTTTTGGCTGTGTTGGGTCTTCATTGCCGTGTGAGGGCTTTCTCTAGTTGCGGCGAGTGGGGGCTACTTTTTGTTGCGGTGCGCAGGCTACTCATTGCGGTGGCTTCTCTTGTTGCAGAGCACGGGCTCTAGGGGCTCAGGCTTCAGTAGTTGCAGCACGTGGGCTCAATAGTTGCGGCACGTGGGCCCTAGGGCGCGCGGGTTCAGTAGTTGTGGCTCACGGACTTAGTTGCTCTGAGGCATGTGGGATCTTCCCAGACCAGGGATAGAACCCGTGTCCCCTGCATTAGCAGGCGGATTCTTAACCACTGAGCCACCAGGGAAGTCCCAGTATTTTTAGGATGACGTGAAATAACATGCACACAGTAAGGGCTTATAAATGTTGGTTGCTCTGTTTATTATTAATGGATATTGCTCTGAAAATAATAATGGTCCATTTGTTAATAATATACTCTTTGCCTAGAAAAATCATAGAACAAGAAGTCAGGAGTTGGCAAACTTTTAATTAAAGGATCAGATTGAGTATTTTATGCTTGTGGACCCCGTTACAAGTGGTCTCTTACAACTACTCAACTGTTGTAGCATGAAAGCAGCCGCAGACCCTACATTAGAAAGTGGCGATGGCTGTGTCCTAATTGGACTTTATTTACAGAAAGAGGCAGCCAACCCCAGAAACCAGATTATTAAAACACCAAAGCAAGTCTCTGTGGTTCGAGAAGACATTTCAGGTCCTTCCTCTATGTACCCTTCCTTCCCTCATTTGGAATGCTCTCTGTACACATCGGTTACATATATTGGGTTGGCCAAAAAGTTTGTTCGGCTCCTCTGAACGAGCTTTTTGGCCAACTGAATATTTGCATCAGCGTGCAATATTACATAATGATAACAAGCAAAAAAGTGAGCTGCAACAAAAAAATTCCCATTTTGTCATCATAAGAGCTCGTGAATTCAGATTCCATGAAGTTCATGAGTTGCCATTTATTGCACTTGAGGTGATCAGTTGCAATGATCCTGTGTCAAGAAGCTGAAACTGCTCATTGCGATGATGAAGAATCGTTCAAGAACTCTGCATTTCCTTCAATTGTCCTAGCTTGGTTTAACCCAAAAAGCAAAATCTGAGACAAGGAGTTACTTTGGAAATAGTTTTTTGTGGGGAAGAATTCTGAGAAACTGGAGTGGGGGGAAGAGTGACAGTGAACTTGGGAAGAAGGTGAAATCAGTGCAGTGGTGAGTTACTGAGCTGGTTACTGCTCTGTGCAACTAGGGCTTAATCCCACTGGAGACCCTCTAGGGAACTATGTAGAATATGTCTCATAAATGTCCACCTGAGACATGGATTATTCACTGGCTCCCATTGGTCAAGGGAGGTGTTACTTACCCCCTGCCCCACTTCAAGAATCGAGCATGTCAAGATCCTTAATGTGGTCAAAAGGAGGGCTATCAAGTTTCACCTGCACACAGCTGGTTGTGCACAGTAATGTATACACATAATTAAAAATTTAAATCAAAATTACTCTGTGGATTAAAGAATGTCTCTCTCTGACCACTGACCCCTAGCTATCCAGTCTTCCCCAGGGGCAATTTTTGTTTGGACTTTCTCGTATATCTTTTCAGATGTGTGCCATGTATAGCTATTGCTGAACCAGGTTTCTTTGCCTGATGTGCCACAAGCCAAAATGCTGAGGTGCCAAGATTTGCAGCAAAAAAGGGGTTTATTTACAAGGTAGTCAAGTGAAGAGACAGGAGAACAAATCTCAGATCCACTTCCCTGAAGGCGAGAGGCTTGAGATATTTATGGGATAAAGAAGAAGGATGGGGCTTCCCTGGTGGCGCAGCAGTTAAGAATCCACTTGCCAGTGCAGGGGACACGGGTTCGAGCCCTGGTCTGGGAAGATCCCACATGCTGCGGAGCAACTAAGCCCGTGTGCCACAACTACTGAGCCTGCGCTCTAGAGCCCGTGCTCTGCAACAAGAGAAGCCACCTCAATGAGAAACCCGCACACTGCAACGAAAAGTAACCCCCGCTCGCTGCAACTAGAGAATGCTCGCATGCAGCGACAGAGACCCAACGCAGCAAAAAATAAATAAATAAATTAATTAATTAATTAATTTAAAAAAAAGAAGGTTGGTCTTAGATATGGGGAAAGGTGATTGGAGGTAGGGAAAAGGTGAGGTAATCACTGTTCTACACAGACATATCTGAGTTACACGCTTTTTCATGGGATGTATGTTCAAAAATGGAGGCACTTAGCACGATCTGAGGGTGGCATTTCTGGCCCTCTGACATCAAAAGGTTATTCATCAGATGCCCGCACAGGCCCAATTTTAGGGTTGGTGGTCCCAAACAGTCTTAGCCTGATTGAGCTTGAACAAGACACAGCTGACTCCAAGTTCCTGGAAAACAACTCAGGCAAACATCTTATTGTTTAGGCTTCATGAAGCTTGCTGCGTATGCAATTTGAACAAAATAATTAAGGCAAGCTTGCCTAGTGAAGGTGGGCTACAAGCAGAGGGGTTTTTAAGCAAGCTGTTAGATAACCTCAAGAATTTCTATTAGTGATCAGTTTCTGTTAATCCTATGAGGCACAGTTTCAGGATGAGTTGGTTTAGGTTTTTTTTGCCCCAAGCTTCCCTCTCTTTATTTTTATGTATTAATTTTTTTTATTGGAGTAAAATTGCTTTATAATGTTGTGTTAGTTTCTGCTGTACAATGGAGTGAATCAGCTATATACATACCTATATCCCCTCCCTCTTGGACTTCCCTCCTCCTCTTCCCCCCCATCTAGGTCATCACAGAGAAGGATGAGCTTTTTAATTATATGGAGAATGGTTTCATAGGTAAACAAATAGCATTTTCCCTTTCTTTAGACCATCGGTGACATACTACACACAGTCTCCTGGACTGTGCTTTTAAAAATTTCTATCTATGCATCTTTCTGATAATTACATATATATGTTTAGAGCTCCCTCTTTTTTGGAATGACTGCATAGTATTTCATTTACCTTAATTTACTTAACCAATCCCCCTACTGATGATATTGTTATTGCCAGTTATTTTTTAAAAGTCAAGATGATTGAGGTATACATGCAGTAGTGTACAGCTCTATGAATTTTGATAAACCTATACAATCATGTAGTCACAACCGAGATGCAGAACAATTTCATCACTCCAAAAGCCTCCCTAGTGCATCTTTATACATAGTCATCCCCTTCATTCATCCCCAGCCCCTGGAACCACTGCTTTCTGTACCCTGTCCAAAAGGACTTTCCTTTTCCAAAATGTCATATAAATGGAATCATACAGGATGCAGCCTTTGAGCCTTGTTGCTTTCACTAGGCACAATGCATTTGAGATTCATCCATATTGTTGTGTGTATGAGTGTTTGGTTCCTCTTTATTTCTGAGTTATATTCCATGGTACAGATATACCACAGCTAGTTTATATCCATTCACCAGTTGGAAAACATTGGGTCATTTCCAGTTGGGGCAATCATGAATAAATCTGCTATTATTGCATATTAGTTTTTGCGTGGACATAAGCTTTTATTTCTCTTGGGTAAACATCTAGGAGTGGGATTACTGGGCTGTATGGTAACTGCATGTTTGACTTAATAAGTACTTGCCAAACTCATTTCCAAAGTGACTGTACCACTTTGTCTTTCTACCAGCAATATACGCCAATTCACCCGCATTTGGTATTGTCATTGTCAGTTGTTTATATTTCAGCCATTCCCATAGGTATATATAGATTTTTGTCTACCGCAAACAGTGCTACAATGAATATTCTTATACACATATCCTTTGTAATCGGGTATGAGTATACTGCAAGATATATTCTTAGAACTAGAATTGATGGGCCAGAGGATGTGAAAGGTTGTTCAGGTATGCCAAACAGCCTTCTGAGAAGGTGGGGCCAGTCTCCTTGCCTACCAGCTAGGTATAGCATTGGGTTGGCCAAAAAGTTCGTTCTGGTGTTTCCGTAACATCTTACGGAAAAAACAGAACGAACTTACTGGCCACAACTCAATAATACCTGTTTCACCACATCGTCACCAACACGGTGTATTACCCAATATCACTACAATTTTAAATGAGATTTCACTTTAGACGACTGCTCTATGCATATCTATCTCATAGGGTTGTTGGTGAGTACTTAAAGTAGAGCTTTTTAGAGCAGGGCCTGCCACCCACAGAGTGGCAATGGAGGTTAGTAGTTATTGTATGATTACCACTATTAATCATTATTATTTGCCTCTCTCTCTCTGAGTTCCTCATCAGTATATTCACAAACGCTTTTCTCCAAAGAGCTCAAACATTCTGCCTACGGAATTTAGTTAATCTTTGTAAATCTCTTCAGACGCTGGCTAGGATTTCAGGCACTGTGGGTTTTACAGAATAGGGAAGTGCGACAGGATAGCACCGTTCTAAGGGTACAAGATCTGTTCTAGGAACAGATCTGTGTCCCACGAGGTCAAAATGAATCGAGTTTGGAACAGGAATGGGTTCCTCTAGGTTACAATGGCTGTGAAGCTTTTTTTCACCGCCATCCACTTTAAGAAATACACCAGGAACCAGAACACACATATAGACCCGAAACAAAAGTTTCAAAAACAATACTTCTATGTTTTCTATTTGTTCCATTCCATTTCATTGAAAATATGTTCACTGGGATATACTAATAGATTTCAAAATCTGCTATTGGGTTAAGACTAGTAGTTTAAAAGGCAGTGTTCTAGGTCACAAATGTTGACCTTTCTGGAAATACAACTGGAATCATGGAACCTCACACTCAGTTTTGGGTACATTATTCCCTTGTTCCTTTTTCTTCATTTCCTTGGGATGCTAGAGCTTATTCGTTCATCGATCATCTTCACAAATAGCTCTTGGATCCCTTATGTGCACTGCCCAGTATTAAGCGCCAGTGGAGAGAACGGGCTTTGAAGAGCAAGAGGCCTGGATTCAAATCTCACCTCCACCATTTGCTGGTGACCTTGGTTACGCCTCTGCAGTCTTCAAACACTCAGTTTCCGCCTTTGTGAAATGTAGTAGTAATAGAGAAATCAATGTCAACGCGTGTAAAGCACTTATAAGAGTGTCAGGCTCATAGTAAGCCCTAATACAGTGGTTCTCAAGGGGTGATCCCCAAGACCAGCAGCATCAGCCTCATTTAGTAACTTGTTCGAAATGGAATTCTCGGACCTCACCCCAGATTTACTGAATCAGAAACTCCAGGGGTGGGGCCCAGAAATCTGTTTTAACAAGTTCTCCAGGTGATTCGGGTGCATTCTCAAGTTTAACACCTGGTAACTATTAACAATTAGTACTTGAGGCTGCAGAGATGAGCAGTGGGCAAATCATGAAGGCTAAAGTTAAGCCCTAGGGTGCCAGCAGGACTCCTGGTAAGGTTCCGACCTGCCTCAGCCCGGGCTTACCCTCCCTCCTCCCTCAGCAGGGCCCGCCTAGAGCACTCGCTGATTGATAGGGTCTCTCTGGACCGTCACCACCCATCCAACCACGGAGAGCGTAAACGAAGAGGGGCGGGACTAGGCGCGGCGAGAGCGGCGAGCCTATTGGCTACAGGCCACGCCGCGGAGCGGGGCGGAGCTGCGCGTGCGCGCAGCCTAGGCGCGCCCCTGGGGGCCGTTGAAAAATGGCTACTGTTGCCGAGCTGAAGGCGGGTGAGTACGAATGGGAAGCTTGCCGGCTGAACTATGTCGGCCTTCAGCCTGTGAAAAGGATGGGACGAAAGGAGGGTGCGCGGAACACTAGTCAGCCTTTTCGGGGGTCGTTCTGTGACTTCAGGGCCTGCGGAGCATCCAGAGGGTGTGGCGGCCGCCGCGCGGGGGCCCTGGGGGGATGTAGTTGCATAGGGGCAATGTTTAAACCGGCTTTGAGCTGGAGGAGGAGTCCCAGGATCCCCAGGTACCTCAGAGGTCTATAGTTCTGCACCTTGGGGCTCTGGCGCATCTTTCTGGACCTCGACGGGGGCGAGGCCGTGGGCCGGGCCTTTCCCTCCGGGCTGATGATTACAATATCTAAACCACCATTGTTGGTGTTCAGCACAATCCTAAACCATTTGCTCTGCTTATGTCATTGCATCCTTACAACCACCTGCGAGGTGGGTCGCGATTTTCCATTGGGAAAAAGTGGAGGTAGAAAGGTGTCTGGCCTGGCCATTCTTCTGTGTTTTTAGGAAAAGTTCCACAAAGGTTCGAGTCCTTAAGCTGAGGACATTTGTACACCGTTAGTTGTGACGCAGATGTCCAAACAAGTAATAGTAATTATAGTTATTAGTCATCGAGCCTTATGTGTCAGGCACAGCCCAGCCCCTGTGTTACCTGATTCTGTGTATCAACCTTATGCCCATTTCGTACATTAGGAAATTGAGGCGCTGAGAGGTGAAACAGATCGACCAAAGTAATTTAGCTAGAAAGAGGCAGAGTGAGAACCTAGAGGTGCTGCACCAGGCCTGCAGGTCTTAGTTACTGAGTGATACTGCTGCCCGGCTAGTAAAACCAGTTCCATTTTTCAGGGAATTTAGGCTCTAAATCAGTGATTCTTAGAGATTTGGTGGGGAGAGTATGATTTGAGAATATGATTCAGGAATTATTGATTTAAATGTATATTTGTGGCCCAGGACTGGTGAACAATCATTAAAAAGGCATACCTCTATCCACAAGGACAGACTTGACATGAATTGGTGAACTCTCTCCCCAGGAAACACATATCACCTGTAATATTGCATGCAACTTCTGAGGATTTAAAGATACTTTGGAATATAAACCAGGTTAAGAAGCTCTTTCCAAAGAAATTGTCATGGTACAGTGTTTTAATAAACATGATAATAGAGGGCAGATCAGGATGATGGAACCCTAGAACTCTCTAGACAAGCAATGTCCTACACAGATGTAGGGAGCCCTTTATGCTTTTCCTGCATTCCTCAGCTCTGAATGTGCTTAGTGTTCAAGAGAAACCCATTGAAAATGCTTGCCAATCAGTTATCTTAGATGGGCTTTCACCTTTTTAAAGCACTTTCACCTCACATTTTTCCACCTTACTTGGTTCTACCTCTGAGACATAGAACTCATGTTGGAGAAGACAAGTGAGGCAGGAGTTAGTGATCTACCGCTGAGGTAGTGATGAGACATGCTGGGTTTCCTAACTCCAGCTTCATTAATTCTCATTTCTTTGCTGAGTTCGAGGCTGTGCTGTGTGCAAATACAGAGTAATTGGGGGGAAAATATCTCTCCGTCTAATTTCTAAAGATGGAATTGGAGAACAAGGGTTCGGTTATGATCCCAGCATAACAAAGCTGTACCTTCCTTTTATGGACCTGTTACACAGTCTGACTGGGTGAGAACTACTCTTAACACACCTGCAAAAAAGGTTGAGGGGATGAATCTAAATATAAGGGCCAAGAAAGGTTAAAGTCTAGTTTGGATTGTATCTCTTTAATCGACAAAAACCTGACTCAGCAGAAAGAGAAAAACAAATACAGTATGCTAACACATATATACGGAATCTAAGGAAAAAGAAAAAAGAAAAAAAAGGCCATGAAGAACCTAGTGGCAAGACGGGAATAAAGACACAGACCTACTAGAGAATGGACTTGAGGATATGGGGAGGGGGTGGGGTGAGATGTGACAGGGTAAGAGAGTGTCATGGACATATATACACTACCAAATGTAAAATAGATAACTAGTGGGAAGCAGCCGCATAGCACAGGGAGATCAGCTCGGTGCTTTGTGACCACCTAGAGGGGTGGGATGGGGAGGGTAGGAGGGAGGGAGATGCAAGAGGGAAGAGAAATGGGAACATATTGTATATGTATAACTGATTCACCTTGTTATAAAGCAGAAGCTAACACACTATTGTAAGGCAATTATACTTCAATAAAGATGTTTAAAGTGAAAAAAAAAAAAAAAAAAAAAACCTGACTCAGGTTTTTGTTGTTTATCAAAGCTTAAAAAAATTTCATCTCCATGCCTACTTGGATACACTCCCCGGGCTCCCTTTATTTTATTTTATTTTTGGCCGCGTTGGGTCTTCGTTGCTGTGCGCGGGCTTTCTCTAGTTGCGGTCAGCGGGGGCTACTCTTCGTTGCGGTGCGCGGACTTCTCATTGCGATGGCTTCTCTTGTTGCGGAGCACGGGCTCTAGGCGCGTGGGCTTCAGTACTTGTGGCTCGCGGGCTCTAGATTGCAGGCTCAGTAGTTGTGGCGCACGGGCTTAGTTGCTCCGCGGCATGTGGGATCTTCCCGGACCAGGACTCGAACCCGTGTCCCGTGTGTTGGCAGGCGGATTCTTAACCACTACGCCACCAGGGAAGTCCCTGGGCTCCCTTTCTGAATTGTCATTATTGTGGTGTACTTATTTATAGCATAATACAGTATTAAACTATATTTATTACACCAGTAGTATACAGCACAGTATTATAATGCCTCTAGGCAGCTCTCTGTTCTAGGCACTATGGGTGAAATGTGTTAATTCTCTGGAGTTGTTATTTAGCTATTAAGGACAACGTGAGGAAAAAAAGGTTCCAGACCACTGCAAGGGATGATGCCAATTCAGCCCTATCCATATTAGTATTTATAGCTAAATCTCATTATCATAACTATTGATATTTGTAATAATGACCCTTGCTTATCAAGAAGTTAGATTACATTCAGCATATACATCCCTGATTCCTTGAGATGGCATTGATAAAGTTACATGTTAGATTTCTAAGTAGGCTTACAATTTCAAAATCTTACTGTTTTAAGGAATTAACTCATAATTGTCTTTAACAAACAAACAAACCCCCTGAACAAAAGCCCACCTTTTTGTTCAGAATGGGCCATTTCCCAAGGGTTCTGGGTATCAGTTTTTATACAAAGGACATGACATAGTCCTTCCTTTTTGGAGTGTACTTGTTATCTTTAATCATCTACTTTCTGGACCAGAGGGTTTTAGTGACATACAGAACCTGTCTGCAGTGACAACCATTCTTGAAAAGATATGAGACACTGGGAGATAAGTTCAGGTCCCAGTAAGCTAAGTATATTTCTCTCCCCATTTTCTTCTTCACTAAAGAATGTGTATCAGGCTGTAACCTCTGACAGTGACGATGCTGGAAGGATAAACTTGCATTTGCTTAAATATATTAAAATAAATCATCGCAACTTAGGAACTTTATTTTTTATTACAAATGTGGCTTGTGGTAGCTAATGTGATGCTTGTTCAGTTTGTCATAGAGTATAGGTTGAAAGTGCGTGTTATGCCATTTACCTTTTAAGCATTTTTCTTCAAAGTGTAGCTAAGAACGACAAAATTTCTTCTGTAACTGAAGCATTAATATTTTATATTTAACAGTTTTAAAGGACACCTTGGAAAAAAGAGGAGTATTAGGGCATTTAAAAGCAAGGATTCGAGCTGAAGTTTTCAATGCTCTTGATGATGAAAGTGAACCTCGACCATCATTGTCTCATGAAAACCTTCTAATTAATGAATTAATTCGGGAGTATTTGGAATTCAACAAATATAAGTATACAGCATCTGTCCTCATAGCAGGTAAGAGGTTATTTATTGTTAGTTACCTGATATGAAATCTGCCTCTTCCCTTCTCCCAATTCTCAGAAAGTGTTTAGCCTAGAAATCTAATTCCATTACCAAACAAGTATCATCTGGGACATGACTGGGACATAAAACTCCCACGGGCTCTTTCCATAGCTTGAACAAGTTCTCGTGAGGTTTATTGTATTGTAGGGGAAAATAACTCAATAAACACTTAAACTACGTGCATACTTCGAAAAATCATAATTCCTGGCACTGACAATAAATACTTGTTTACTGGTATTGAGAGTAAACAGTTCTTTACATTTTACCCTATGTGCTGTCAGTCTTTTTTCTATGTATATGCTTTAAAAATACACACACACACACACACACACACACACACACAAATACACACACACAGATTTTATATATATTCTTTATTAAAAAATGTAAAACATTGGAGATAAAGCCTCAAAATATTGCTACCATGTATTGATCAGGCACTGTATACAAATGGATGTGAAAGCATGATATCTAAAAAGGATTAGATAATCTCTTAGAAATTTCAAATCACTGTGTTGTACACCTGAAACTAATATAATATAATATTGTGAACCAACTATACTTAAATAAAAAAAGAAAGACGAGATCAACTATACTTCAATAAAAAAAAAGAAAAGGATTAGGAAGGTAAACTCCAAACTCATTCTAGTGATGGGAGGGAGAGAAATAGTACTGGGGGGAGGGAGTCAACAGTTAAAAAGAAACTTACTTTATCTGTTAAATTTTATTTCTTAAGAAAGAAAGCAAAAGAACTGGAAGAATATGCACAGTAGTCAGGATCAGCATTGCCTCTGGGCTGGGGGAGATGAGGTTGGGAGGATGATCAAAACACCTTGCACGTACATAACTTGATTCCCTTGTTCAGGGTGTAATATGTGCTTTAAGACTGTTTGGTGCCTTGGAGATATGCCTCCTCAAAGAAAAGAGATCATGAAGCGGATTTTGGAAGAGAGAATGGATTCCTTATTTGTGGTGCTGGAACTTTCCATTCAATAGATCTTTTGTTAATATTCTAGATCTTTTATTTAATGTTAACTGAATGTTAATACCTTACCTGAATAAAGACTGATGATTTTTATTGGTTTAAGGATCTTCAATATCAGTATCTTCAGTTTCTTCAGTTTGTTATAGATGGCTATATAATACATTAATAATCAGAAAAGAAGAATATGAAAATATCACCAATTAGATGTCTTGGACTTGTGCTTACCTAGAATGGAATATAATGACAATAGTCAAGTTTCTACAGTGTCTTGGCTTTTTTTAAAAAAAATGAGGTAAAATTAACATATAAGATTCTTTACCGTTTTTAGTATATAGTTCTATGGATTTTACCAAATTCATACAGTTGTGTAACTACCACCACAATCACAATCACGATATAGAACGTTTCCATCACCTCAAAAAATTCCCTGTGTCCCTTTGTAGACAACCTCTTCTCCTACCCTCAAACCCCTAGCAACCTCTGATCTGTTGTTTTCTGTACCTATCATTTGCCTTTTCTAGAACATCATATAAGTGAAACCATGCAGGATGTAGCATTTTGAATCTGCTTCCTTTCACACAGCATAACACATTTGAGACCATGCTGTTGTTTTTCCCCTCCGAATAGCATTCCATTGTATGGTTGTGTTGATTTATCTATTATCAGTTGATAGACATTGGGGTTGTTTCTAGTTTTTGGCAGTTATGAGTCAAGCTGCTATAAACATTCATTTACAAGGTTTGGCCGAATGTTGTTTTCATGTCTTGGGTAAAGAGCTAAGAGTGGTATTGCTGGGTTGTGTGTGGTAAGTGTATGCTTACCTTTATAAGTGGATGCAACATTTTGTTCTCCTACCAGCAGAGTATGAGGGTTCCAGTTGCCCTGTATCCTTGCCAGCACTTCATATTAGTGTTCATTGTACTTTTAGATTTATTGCCGCCAAATGGATATCAGCGCTGGCATGTATTTAGTTTACAAGCTTCTTAGAAAATAGGACTCCTGAAGTCTAGTATATAGAAACAATATTTTCCCAACTCAAAATTGGGAGATTTAAAAAATAAGTTTATGTTAAACTGTATTAAAATATGCATTTAACAAAGTAGCTATTCTGAAAGTCATAAAATCACGTACAGTTGCATGTGCCTTGGCATGTGCCATCATCATTCTTCTAAAATCTGAAAAATGTGTATACCTCGTAAGTGTGGTTTTTATCAAAATCCCATTTACTTTTTACATTAATAAAGATCAGTGTTTTATGATTTTCCCCCCAGAATCTGGTCAACCCATAGTGCCATTGGACAGGCAGTTTCTCATCCGTGAACTAAATGCATTTGAAGAATCAAAGGATAATACAATGTAAGAAGTTTTTAAAAAAATAAGTTTTCAGATATTGTTGTATTAGAGTCATGATTGCATAGCAGTGGTTTTATTTCATTTTAATTCAGTAGGTATTTATTTGGGCCCAGTGTGTGTCTAGCACACGTCCACGGTGTGCAGCTGTGAGTAGGTGCTAAACGCATGTGGTTTCAGAGGACTGAGCACCCTTGCTTCATCCTAAGGGTCATGTCTCTTGGCTTCTTGATCCATCCTTTTGTTTTTTACCTGAGGCTTTGCTCTGTCAATTGTTTTCTTCCTCACATTTAACTCTTCCTCCTCACTGCTTCCTTCACTTCAACTTGGGAATGTACTCAAATCTCCCCTCTCCAAAAAAACCTCTTAACTCCTTTTATCACTGAACTTAGTGAAGATCAACCCCCTGCTTTCATTTTGTTATTACCCCCTCTTTTGCCTTCTCTGCAATTAAAATTCTCCCCTCACCGTTTATACTGAAACTATGCTCTTGAAAAACAGTGACCACTTTCTAGTAGTTTCTTAGTTTTTTTCCTACTTTAGTGTTTCTTAAACTTTTTCTAGAGGATCCCTGAATGGCAGAAAAAATTGTACCTCAGAGGCCTGGGAACATAGATCAAAGCAACTTTCTCCTAGTAAGAAATTTCTTTGAAGTCTTATGTTTTCTCTTTCTAAAAGTTTATTGAATTTTTTCATTCTACTTCATGATATAATTTCTTTACCATTAAAATGTTTTAAATGACATGCCAATTAAATTGAACTCTCCCTCAAATCTTTGTGTAAAATTAGTGTTCTGGGATCATATGCCACCTGTACTTTGTACCAGGCCCCTAGCACTAAGAGTGGGTATATATCTATTTCCAATTTGAGAAGCTCAGCTTTACTTGAGTTTCTGCAGTGTTTTGTAATATTGACAACTCTTCCTTAAAACACTTCTTCTTGTCATTTGTCTTTTATGACCCTTTACTGTCTTGGTTTTTCTGTCTCCCTAATGGTCATCACAGTTTCTTCATTGGCTCCTTTAGGGTTCCTTTAAATTTTGGGCACTCTCCCCCAAGTCTTGTCCTTAACTTTCTTTTCCTCTTGTCCCCCTGCCCACTTTTCTATGTAGTCTTGAGTCTTTAATGATGTCTCCACGCTGGTGACTCTGCTTTAAATCTTACAGAGCTCGTGAATTATGGACCTACATTTCTGCTGGCATCTCAAACTCCATGTGTCCAAATATCAAGTCCATTATTTTCATCTCTTCAAGCCCCCCTCGTAGCTTCCTCATAACAGCCATTCAGGTCTTCACCTGAGAGCTCACTTGCACTTCTGGCTCCTTCTCACTTCACAAGTCATTTTGCGAGTCTTATCAATTTGGCCTGTGCAGTAGCGCCTGTCTGTCCTCACGCCCTGCGCCGTGCAGTTCAGGAGGCGTCTGTCCCGTTTCTCTCCAGGCACTTTCTTTTCTAACTCGTGTCACGCTGCCAATAGTTTGCTTTCTGAAAGACACTTATTGCTTTAAAACATTTCCATTGAAAAGTTTTCAGATTTTAAAAAGTAATGTGGTCCATATATGGTGTAGGGTCCAGTGGAAGTCTGAGGTAGCACTAATAGTCACATTAATATTTTTCAGTGAAACTTAAGAATTTTCACGAAAAGTAGGATAAAGTGTATAATAACCTTATGTTAGGTCAAGCCATGCCACCAAATGAGTTTGTGCCAAATTTATGAAGAAAATTAGTTTTCAGAGTGTTTGTTTTTCAAAATTGCAAATAAGGCATTGTGAAGCTGTACTTTAAAAACAATTATCTCTTTTTTAAGTAGGATTTTTGAAAAAAGAAACCTTAATATTCATGAAGCTGCAGGTTAAATGTGGTAGTTTTATATTTTCTAATATGTCTTAAAAATTTTAAATCTTAGGTAAATTTTATTGTAAATTTGGAAAACAGAATTTTTTTAATTTAAAAATCTTCTTTGACCAGTTAACACTTTGGGAAACAATGGTTTAAAGTAGACAAAGAGACCTATTTTATATTCCTGTATGAAGCTTTTATAAGAGCTGAGGCATCTTACTAAATAGAGAAACTCACTCTCTTGGTTTCTTTGTGGTATGGAAAAATTGCTTTTGTGTGTAGTTGGTTATTTATTGCCGTATAACAGATTACCCCAGAAGTTGGTGGTTTAAAACAACAGACATTTATTATCAGTGGAGAGGAATCTGGGCGTGGCTTCTGTGGCTAGTCTCACTCATGAGATTGCAGTTAAGATGGTGGCCGGGGATGCAGTCATCTGAAGGCTTGGCTGGAGCTGGAGGATCTGTTTCCATGTGACACATTCACATGGCTGCTTGTCGGAGGCCTCAGTTCTTCACTACATGTACCTTTCCATGGGACAGCTTGAGTGTCCTCATGACGTGGCAACTGACTTACCCCAGAGAGAGTGACCAAGAGAGAAGGCAAGGAGGAGGCCACAATGCCGTTTATGACCTAGACTCTGAAGTTGCAAGTGCTGTCACTTAGTGCCTTACTCAGTTCCTGAGAAGTGAGTTCAGCTCACACTCAAGAGGAGAGCAGTTAGACTCCACCTTTTGAAGGGAAAGGATGTCATACTTTGAACCATCACACCTGCTAATAAGTAGATAGATTATCTCAAAAAGGCAATCCATTAAATTGATATTTTCAACTGTGATATTGGAAACAAGGGAAAACCACTCTTTATTGTCATCAGAGCAGCCTCCATTGGTGCAAGGGCACTAATGTAAATCTCCAGGCAGCATGCTGTAAGGAAAAGAATATGGGACTTGGGGTTCAAGTGTAAAGTTTGTTGACTATCTAAGCAATCTCTAGCAAATCCTCAGTGAGCTGTGGTTTTCTCATTTCTAAATTGGAGGTGATGATTATGACATCACAAGGTGGGGATAAAATGAAGGGAGAGAAGAGTGTTTTGTAAACTGTAAAGTAGCTTTTAAAATATTAGTTCTTACCCGACTCCTGTATAGCTTGCATTCATATACCATTTAATATGTGCCAGGCATGGTTCTAAGCACTTGACATTTATTAACTCATTTCGTCCATAACTGCCCTATGAGGTAGAGACTATGCTTATCCTCATTTATAGAGGAAGAAACATTTATGAGGCTGGGGACGTTAAGAATCTTGCTGAGGTCAAGTGGCAGGACCAGGATTTGAACCCAGGCAAGGATTTATTAATCCAGTAAGTATATATTGAATAGTTGTTTTGTATCCGACCATGTTAGGTAGTGGGAAATCTTATACTGGACTTCGGAGTTTAAAAAAAAAAAAGCTGATTCCTGTGCATTGATTGAAATTGTATTTCAGCTTAGGTGAGGTTTAACTTGTTAACGTGTTTTCTCTGGATTTTAAAATTGTCTTTAGAGTTAAATGGTACACTTAAATTTGAAAAAGCATGAACAGTTTGCAATTTGGATGATAACCATGCATCTTTTTTCTTTTGAGTCTGGTGAATTATTTGGCTGTTTTCGTGTCAGAGGCTACCTTTTAAAGAGTAGATATTTTTAAGCTTTTCCTATTTATTCAAATTGAATTGATTTTGATTTTCTTCCTGCTATAGACCTCTTTTGTATGGAATTTTAGCTCATTTCTTGCATGGAACTAAGGATGACATCCAAAATACATTTCTGAAAGGGTCTTCACTTCAGCCTCCAAGCCCAAATCTTGGCAGACAACCTAATGGAAGAAAGCAAATGGGTATGAGTTTTCTGAGACTTATCATTTAGCTATCAGCAAGTATATTTTCTTCCTATCTGTTTTTATCTTTGGAACAGTTTTTCCTAAGATTTTGAGTCAAAGTTTAATTCCATTTATATCCAGTATAGTTAGCCTGTGTTATTTATACTCAGAAAAACAATGCTTTTCAGAAGGAGAATCTTGCGAGGGGTGGGGAGATGACTAGACAAAATTCTTAGATATAATTTCTATAAAGAAGTGTTGAAAAACTTGATTTTTACATAGATTTGTACTCTTTGGAGTAGCTTATTAGATCCTTAGCATACTAAAGAAAGAGCTTTTTATCACATTATCAATTTTTTTCCCTCTAAGACTGAAAAAAGGCAAGATTGCTGAATATAGATAGAGCAGTCAGAGGTTTATGTGTTGTCCTTTGCATTTCCAGGATTTTTTTTGAGGGGGTGGGGGGAATACTCTTTGTGGTAGCGTTGTAGTTATCTATAAATAAATTCTTAGGAGAATAGCTCATATTTCTTTTAAGAATGCTCACTCTTCCAATGAGGTTTCAGTTGTTTTGATTATATCAGCAATAGGACCTCAATTTGATAATCTAAGTTGAATGGTTTATAGCTCAGTGTTTCCAACTATGGTTGAGAGTTGATCTCTCTTTTTAAGGATAGTCATAGGTGGGGCTCAGGCAGCTGATTATCAGAACAAATATAAATCTTTTTTCTTGAACCTGCACCCTTGGCAGTGAAAGCATGGAGTCCTAACCACTGGACTGCCAGGGAATTCCCAGAACAAATATAAATCTTGACTGTTGAAATAAACTTTTAAGAAACATCTAAAGTGCAAATTGTCTTTTGCAGTTTTCCTGAACTGCCATGAGCAATATTGATCATGTTGGGCTTCCCTGGTGGCGCAGTGGTTGAGAATCCACCTGCCACTGCAGGGAACACAAGTTCGAGCCCTGGTCCGGGAAGATCCCACATGCCGCAGAGCAACTAAGCCCGTGCACCACAACTACTGAGCCTGCACTCTAGAGCTCGCGAGCCACAAATACTGAGCCCACGTGTCACAACTGCTGAAGCCTGCGTGCCTAGAGCCCGTGCTCTGCAACGAGAGCAGCCACCACATGAGAAGCCTGTGCACCTCAATGAAGAGTAGCCCCCACTCGCCGCAACTAGAGAAAGCCCGCGAACAGCAACGAGGACCCAACACAGCCAAAAATAAATAAATAAAAAATAAATAAATTTTTTGAAAAAGAAAGTATTTAATGGCCTTTTGAGATAATTGTGAATATTTAAAAAAATATATTGATCATGTTAAATACTTACTCTGTCTCTTAAGATCTGAAAGCAAAATATGTGTGAATCAGGGTGATCTCTTGGAGGTAGTTCTGACTTTACTAGGAGTTATCCTTCTATATATCTTAGAATTCTAAGTCCATGGAACATTGGAAAAGAAATCATTCCCATCTACTTATTTTACAGTTGAGAAAACCAAGACTAAGAGGTTCATTGACTCATCTAAAGCCTGTAGCTGATCATTTTTAGCAGAGTCAGCACCCTTGATTGCCATTCCTGTACACTTTCCAGTTAAAGAATATGGAGAAGTTTTCTTAGTTCCTTTTTCAAGTATTGGTAAGGAACTGTCATTATTGCCTACTATTTGGCAAGAACTTAAAAAACAAAACAAAACACACGGTACAAGAGTAGATCTCTAAACATCAGTAGTATAATGTGAAATTCCCTCTAACCTCCTCCCTCCTTGCCTCTCCCTAATGCCTTGATTTCCCTCCCCTCCACAGAAGGTAGTGCTGTTAGCAGCTTGGTGGGTGTCCTTCAGGAGTCATTTCTACGTATTTAAATTTATATACACTGTTCCTGTACATATTATCCTACAGTTTGCTTTTTTCACTTGTTTTATCAATTTATGTAGATCTGCTTCTGCTACCTTTCTGTAGTATTCCATAGTACTATTGCTAATCAATAGTACTATTTACTGATCTACTTTTGTTTTTGTTTGTTTTTTGTTTTTGGCTGCGTTGGGTCTTCGTTGATGCTCGTGGGCTTTCTCTAGTTGTGGTGAGCGGGGGCTACTCTTAGTTGCGGTGTGTGGACCTCTCACTGTGGTGTTTTCTCTTGTTGTAGAGCACGGGCTGTAGGCGTCTGGGCTTCAGTAGTTGCGGCACGCGGGCCCTAGAGCGCTCGGGCTTCAGTGGTTGTGGCTCACAGGCTCTAGAGCGCAGGCTCAGTAGTTGTGGCGCACAGGCTTAGTTGCTCCACGGCATGTGGGATCTTCCCGGACCAGGGATTGAACCCGTGTCCCTTGCGTTGGCAGGTGGATTGTTAACCACAGCACCACCAGGGAAGTCCTACTTTTGTATGTTTTAAATTTTTTGCTTTTACAGTATTGCAGGGTAGCATTAGTATTTTTCTTATGTGGATGCCTAGAAGTAGAATTGCTGGTTCAAAACATATGCATATTAAAAAATGTAGGGCTTCCCTGGTGGCGCACTGGTTGAGAATCTGCCTGCCAATGCAGGGGACATGGGTTCGAGCCCTGGTCTGGGAAGATCCCACATGCCACGGAGCAACTAGGCCAGTGAGCCACAACTACTGAGCCTGCGCGTCTGGAGCCTGTGCTCCACAACGAGAGGCCGCGACGGTGAGAGGCCCGCGCACCACGATGAAGAGTGGCCCCCGCTCGGTGCAACTAGAGAAAGCCCTGGCACAGAAACGAAGACCCAGCACAGCCAAAAATAAGTAAATAAATAAATAAATAAATAAATAAATAAATAAATAGGAAAAAAAAAGCATTAGATGGAAATCTATAAAAAAAATAAATAAAAAATGTAGTAGATATTAATTCCCCTCCAAAAAGGCTTTACCACTTTACATACTTGCCAAGAATATATGATAATGCCAGTTTCTCTTTAATTGTCACCAGTGGATATTGTACACATTAACACGTGTTAACACAGCAAACCCATGACATTGGTATTTTTAGTTCCAGTTGGGTGGGTGGGGGCAGGGTGTGCTAGAGAGGATGCAAGAGTCCTTGGATTACCTTGGCTCCTGTCTGTATAAAGTGCCAGAGACATCAAAGATTCGAGTTCAGGTCAACAAAGCTTTGGGTACCTATTCTGTGGAAGACTCAGAAAGGAGAATGAGTGCACTAATAGGAGAACAGTGATATTGCAAATTATTTTTCTTGATCATCAAAAATGTTACTGGCACAACAGGGACCTCGTTGTGCAATGAATTGTGAAGAATTGTTAGCCCCAAATTGCATTATGTTTCAGTAATACATTTAGGCATTCCATTTACTTTCTCAACTCCAGCTTATTGTGTGAAAGATACATAAGTTTTATTTGACAACATTGAGAAATTATAAAGGTATTAAAATAATTATTCTTCAGATTATATACCTTCTATCTACACAAAGTCATCCAGCTGAAATATAAAACACTAGAATTAAATTCTCTTATTTGAAGATAAGTCCAAAGCCTGCCATCATGAAAGCACTTCCTTTATTAAAGCTTTCAAAGTACAAAAAGAAATGAAGAGGGTTTATATAACAGGCACTCTCACCTTTGAAATGGTAGCCAGTTCATTAATGCTGCTGATGTTAGTGCTTGTAATATTGAAAGCAAGGTAGTTTTTGCTGTAAATAAAAGCCCAGATATTTTATAATAGAGAAAATCATTATCAGCTCAACATTATTGCACATCTATGAAGTACATGAGTGACATACTTCACTCTTTTATAACACTTTTCTAGAAAACCTAAAATGGTTTTGCCCTAAGGATGTTGTTGATCTTGTTCTTCCAGCAAAGTTGCCTAACACTGAGGGGGATGAATTTTCCAGACCTGTGGTAGTGTTAGCACTCTGCACTGCCTCTGAGGATGAGGACTGCTCTGGACTAGCAAGACTGTGTGTACATCACCTTGTCCTCAGAATTAGCAAATCTAGTGTGCATTTTTGGTGCTACAATTGCATATTTCTAACAACTTGTCTAAATTTGTATTTTTTTGTCTCCTGTTATCAAAATGGTCATTAAAAAGGTTTTGTTTTTTTACTTGTAGAGAGTGTTTGGGGAATTGGGGGTTAGGGTTGGGGAGGTTCATGTTTTCTTAGGAATTTAGTTTGTGCATCGTATTTTTTTTTTTTTTTTTTGGCTGCGCTGGGTCTTCACTGTGGTGCGTGGGCTCTCTAGTTGTGGCACGCAGGCTTAGTTGCCCTGTGGCATGTGGGATCTTAGTTCCCTGGTTGGGATCTTAGTTCCCCGACCAGGGATCGAACCCATGTCCCCTGCATTGGAAGGTGGATTCTTAACCACTGGACCACCAGGGAAGTCCCTGTGCGTTGCATTTTTGTCGCATTTGGATGTTAAGTCTCTTTAGGTTCTTTTAATAGAGAATACTTCTGCCCACTACCCTCTCCCCCAGGACAAAAGAAATGGATCAGACATAACTAGGGCCCTTTCTTTACTATTCTGGAGCACAGTGTGTGGTCACAGGGGCTCTGGGCTTCTCTGAACCTGCATGGAACTTTCTTGTTTTGTTTTTGGCTGAAGAACATTTTCTACAGTTTCTCGGAGGATTTTCGGATTTTGGTAGGAAGTTGTAAACCATGCTAGTTTTCTTCTTGCCGCAAGAGGGTGCTGCTGGGAGGATTTCTATTTGAAGAAAGGTTTTTTGTTTTTGTTTTTTTTCTTTTTAGTTGAGCTTTGGCATCCCTCAAAATACTAATTGAATACACAGTCCTTTCTTGTGAATTCCATTCCTTACATACAGTGTAAGTTTGTAAGTACTTACCCATGGGTTTACTCCAGGGTGTACTCTATTCACTTAAAAAAAAAAAATAGGAAACACTTGTGAATAATTAGAGTGAGTCCCTAGTACTAAACATTTCTGATTTCTTCAATAGTGTTTAAAAAAAACCTTTTTTTTAATTGTCCTAAGCCATCTAAGGAACTCACACAATATTAAATATATAATATCCTATAATATATGTAGATAAGTTTGCCTGCTGCCCATTTTTACTTGGGATGAGTACTGACCTTTGCTTCTGTTCATTGCAGAGGACCACCTACAGAAGGAGCAGGGGAGGCGCGCCAACACTGAAAACCTGCACGCTTCTCCCGCAATGAAGAGATGACATTTCCATTTGGAGCGTTTTTTCTAAACTTGTATGTATTAAATAACTTATTTATTCTCCTAATGTTACCAGAATTCATCACTAGTGTTTGTACTTTGTGGAAATGTGAGTTTCTGCAAAACCTTTAGCCCCTTGTGTTTTACTGCATTTGTGAATAAAAGCTAACTCTGTCATCTAGCTTACCAGATTTGACTTGAAAGAAAATGTGTTGTTTTTAGGAAGATTTTAAAGGCCCCTAAATTTTTGAGAAATGAAAGGGTTTTTTAGTACCCTATAAATTCTTCTAAAAAAATAATCAGGTCTTTATAGCCATATGCTCTGTTCTTTTTTTGGCTGTACCACATGGCTTGCGGGATCTTAGTTCCCCAAACAGGGATTGAACCCAGGCCCCGGCAGTGAAAGCGCTGAGTCCTAACCACTGGACTGCCAGGGAATTCCCTGCTCTGTTCTTTACCATGGCACATTAATTAAATTTCCTTCAGGCTGGAATTATGTGGATTTACAGGAAAATTCATTCATGTTTAAAAAAAAAAATTTAAAAGAACACCAAAACCAGAAAAAACTATAATTCCTATAAAGTTTGATTGTTTTGTGGGGTGGAACTAGCTATTTTTCAGATAACCATTTATAATTAGGTTTAAATATCTGAATTACTACCTAAATTTGAACTTTAAAACTTGGTAACGATGTACTTCTTCTTTACGTAGACAGTTTGGCTTCTCCTAGAAGATTTAATTAAAAGGTGTGTGTGGGGGAATAATTCTTTTAATTCTGCTGTAAGTAAAACAGTTTATTATGTGAAGAATGTGGAATAAACATGAAGAGACAGGCTTTATGAGAAATACCAGAAAGTACCTTTTAAAAGATGGCATTGTTTAACTTCCATGTGGCTTTCAGCTGTGCAATTACAAGATGAGCTATGAAAGGGCCAACCCTTACTTGTATGGGCTCTGAATGTCTTATTAAATGGCGATTTTTATTCTTGGGGTAGAAAAATAGTAAGAGCTCTTATAATGCCATCTCTAAAATGCTACTTTGATATTTATTGACATTTTTATAATGTGGAGTCTTCAGACTGATTTCACTGAAAACAACAAACTATTATAGTAGACACCTGATTGGCACAAATCATAAGGTGTATTCAGAACAAAACTGCATGGGCGCCTGTACACTGACAACATTTAGCTTAAACATTTTCCACAGGGAAGGTGATAAGGGCTGTAGTTGACAGAATTGGCGTTCTTTTCAGGGTATAGATTCTGTGCTACTTTTGGAAATTATTGAAACTTGATTTTATTTTTGGTGCTAGTCTGGGTTCAGTCCTTACAGATTAACCAAGAATTTTTATCTGAATGCAGAAAATTATTAAAGAAATTGCCTTAAACCATACTTTACAAGTCAAAGGATTTTGAGAGGCCCTTATTGGTGGGCTAAAATTACATATACAGATGTAGAAGTATTATAAGGGCTCATTTCCATTTTTTAAATGAAATCTATAGTACCTGATTACAATTATGAATTCCATTGTATTGTATGCGGAGTATAAATATCTGAATTCTTCTTAGAGGATTTAGTTTACATGCAGGGTTGTTGGTAGTGGACACTGTTTACCTCAGGAATTGCAATCATGCAGGACTAGGTTAAGAAAAAATGCTGGAGTTTGTCATTTTGGATACTGATATAAAATCATCAAAATAGAAGCTAAACAGAATTGTCACATGTAGTCTATAGCGCATTTGTATGCATAATTCTATAACTGGTTTGTACCTAGGCAACTTTTATACTTTCAGTGTATCATTTAATAAAAAAAAAAAAAATTTAAGCAACTCACCTTTGTGCAAAGGGCGTTCCTCTGACTGTTCTGTCATCAAGAGATGTCCACTGGAACCAGAAGAAGGCTTGGCGATGGCTCCCTAGGCCTTCATTCGGGATCTCCAGGAACCTAGTTGTTGGAGGGAGCAGAGTAAGGTTGAGGGTACTTGGCATCAGCCATATCACCCTGGGACGATTATTCTTCATAGGGTGGCAGTGGTAGGGGCTGGTGGTGTTATTCTCTGAGGGGACAGTATCATAATCTGTGGGGCCACATATGGCTTGAAAAAGTGCATTTAGTATTATTATTATTATTTTTGGCCATGCCACGTGCCTTGTGGAATCTTAGTTCCCTGACCAGCGATTGAACCCGGGCCCTGGCAGTGAATGCTCCGAGTCCTAACCACTGGACCGCCAGGGAATTCCCATATGTTCTAGTAGTTTAAATAGGTTCCTGAGCTGAGACATTTAAATTCAAGGAAGGAAAAGACAAAAATAAACATAGAGGACCCATCAAACTCTTCTCATGAACTCATCAACTAAATTAGTACATCACTGCTGGTGGTTTTCATGAGGTTGTTGGGAGAAGTTATCCTCCAGACACGCAGGAGAAGTTTTAGGAGAAAACTTATACAAAAATAGGATGGGAATTGGACTTGAAGAGGGATTTAGGAAAAGTAGACATTTAAAACTTTGGCAATGTAAAAACTCATAGCAAGAGCAGAGGTGGCGTTTGAAGATGATAAATTTAAGCTTAGCATATATGCTTGCTTAGAATAAACTAATAGCTTTATAATTATGTGCAAGAACACATTTATATATGACTCACATGCCTGTATGATTATGTAAAATTTGATGTGTTCTTTTAACCTGAAGCCAAGTGTACATGAATGATTAACATTTGTGAAAATATGCCTTTAAAGGCATTTAGGACAATGCTTCCCAGCCACTTGGCATTTCATTTTTGTAACAACCATTCTGCAAGGATTGTGTGGTCTTCATTAATTTTTTTAAATGAAAGTGAGGTAAAATTATCTTTAAAAAAATAGACAATTTTTTAAAGCAGTTTTAGGTTCACAGCAAAATTGAGTGTGAAGTACAGAGTTCTCACATACCCTCTGTTCCCAGACACTCACAGGCTCCCCCGTTATCAACATGACCCCAGAAAGTGGTACATTTGTTACAATCAGTGAACCTACATTGACCCATCGTTATTACTCAAAGTCCATAGTTGACCTCAGGGTTCACTCTTGGTGTTGTACAGCCTATGGGTTTGAACAAATGTATAGTGACATGTATCCACCCACCATTACAGTATCAGTAATTTCACTGCCCTAAAAATTTTCTGTGCTCTATTCATCGTTCCTTTCTCCTCTAACTCCTGGCAACCACTGATCTGTTTACTGTCTCCATAGTTTTGCTTTTTCCAGAATGTCATATAGTTGGACTCATGCAGTATGTGGCCTTTTCATATTGTTTTCTTTCACTTAGTAATATGCTTTTGTTTCCTCCACGTCTGCTCAGGGCTTGATAGCCCATTTCTTTTTAGTGCTGAGTAATATTCTGTTGTCTGAATGTACCACAGTTTATCCATTCACTTACTTAGAAGAACGTCTTGGTTGCTTCCAAGTCTTGGCAATTAATGAAGAAAGCTGCTCTAAATAACTGTGTACAGGTTTTAGTACAGACATAGGTTTTCAACTCATTTGAGTAAATCCCAAGGAGTGTGACTTGCTGGGTCATATGGTAAGAATATGTTTACTTTTGTAAGAAACTATAAAACTATTTTTATTGAGAATTTTAGGACTTTCCTGATAGAGGTAGAGAATCCGGAGTTACCAAGACACCAGAGCTGGAAAGTGGTGATAAAGGAAAGAGCACTGCAAGTTACTGTGTGATTCAGTCTTGAACCTTGAGAAACGTGGGGACCATGATGAGTGAAACGAAGTGCTTATGCACAGGAGAGTTGGAGCAGAACCGTGCTTGTGGTCAGGAAAGATGGCCCTTTATTCGCAAGGAGGCAGAGTCCTGTGCAGATCTTGAGCTGGATGACTCGAGTGCTGATGCACTTTTAAATAATTGTGAAGGACATGCAGGAGCCATGCTTGGACCCAGTTTTTGATGTTATTAAAAACTGGAGGGAATCACACTTTGGAAGTTTTTGAACCTAGTAGCAAAATCAAAGCTATTTGATTAAAAAAAAAAAAAAAAAAGACTCTGAGAGTGGAATTTCCCCACTGCTATCTTGTTCCATGAGTTCATGGAAACTCCCAGTACACAGCGCCTCACAGAAGACATGCCAGGGAAACTTACTTGACAGCCCTCAGTCAGTCACAGTAATGTTTTTTGAAGGTAATTTTTTCCCCCTCTATCTTTAACTGGCTTTTTGAGCCATGAGAAATAAAATGGAGGCATCTGATTTTGAAGATTCAAACATCTGAGCTTCTGCATTGGACAGATATTTATTGAATGACTATTATGTGCACACGCTGTCCCTGAGTACTTCTAGAGTATACCAGAAGGGTATGAAACACTTTCCATGTTGAGGCAAAGATTCTGACCATCTGTGCTTTGAGAAAACACAGGCTCAGAGAGGCTCACTGACAATCCTGTGCCTGCCTGGCTGGTGCTTAGCAGATGATGAGTTAAAGACCTCAGACTTCTCATCTCCTTCACCCTGGACTCCATCACACAGGCAGGGTTGGGATTCCTGCTTTACCATTAACTAGCTGTGCTAAATTGGCTGGTTATTTCACTCACCAAACCTGGTTTCTCCACAGCAAAATGGGAAAAAAAATGTTTAAGTACTTTATAGGGTTGTTATAAGGATTAGGTGAGATAATGTAGTACAATTCAGTGTCTGTTATAAAGCCTTCATTTATTGATAATTTATTATAATTATTCTCTTTTAAAAGTTACCAAATTCTTTAAAGAGTCAAATGCACCCCTTTGGAATATCAGTGTTAATGCCTCCAGAAAAGTGCCCGTTTTTACTCTGAGGCCAGCAAGTTAGACTCTGACGGCCTGCTCTGGATTATCTTTCCAGGATGGGAAGGGGATGATCAACTTCAGTTTTTCCCCCTTCCTGTTCTCTGCTCCACATCAGCTCTGTACTAACGCAGAGACAATTTCCACTCCTTTTACAGTGCAGACATTAAAAGGCACGTGGGGAAGCAGCGCATTCATCACTTTCTGAAGAACTTTACCCCTAACGTCCCAGCCAACTGAATGCTGGCTGTTTTTGACTCTCTGACTTAGGCCCGTTGTCCGGTAGAGAGCTGGGCCTGCGTGTTTTCAGGGGTGAAAAGCAGGCAAGATGTTGGAGGGATGAAGGGACTGAGAGGGTCTGAGATGCAGAACTCTACAGAGGAGACCGGTAGCCTGCAGGAAACAGTGGGCAGGACAGGCTCTCACCATTATGACGTCCCCCAGGCCTGGTGCAGCTCTGCTTGGTTTCATGTTTGTTTTGAATAATAGCAGCTAACATGAAGCAGTGTACTATCTCCATTTTACATGGATCATCTCAAGGACTGTTTACAAACAGCTGGGAAGTGAAGAAGTGACTGATGTTCCTCCCATTTTACAGGTAGGGAAACTGAGGCACAGGGCCAAATAGCTAGAAAATGGCACTGGCAGATTCAAACTTAGTTATCTAACCTCAGAGAGGAGTCTTTAGCCTCAAGGCTAATTGTGCTGGGCATTTCCCCTTAAAGTCTCTCTTGGAAGTGAATCATGGCAACAGTGGGCTCCAGACCCAGTGAGGGCTCAGGCAAATCCCTTCACTCTTCCAGGGCCTCAGTTTTCTCACCTGCAAAATGGGGGTATTAATAAAGGCCCCACCATCACCCGACCTCGTGGTTGGGGGGAGGGTTTGTTGGATAAGACTGGGGCGAGTGCCAGCACAGAGCCTGGTAAGGGTCTTCCAACATCTTTAACCCTGTCTGTAAACCCTCTGGCTGGAAGCAGCTGGGACCCACGGGGGACTGGGGGCTGCCCCCTTCTGGCTCTGCCGGGAGCAGAAGGGTCCCCTTCCCACCCCGCTGGCCTCGGATGCCACCCCCTCAACCTCCGCGGGGCGCCGGGAGGCCGCTTGGCACCATATTTAGTCAGGGGGAGCGGCAGCCCCGGGCTGGTATGCGGCGCTGGGAATTCCTGCAGGAAGGAGCCTGCGCTTGCCCTTTTTGGGTTGTCTCCCGCCCGCCCGGGTAGGGAGGACCGGCCGGGAACCTCGGAGCCGGGCCAGGCGGGGAGCGGGGCGCCCGGCTGCCCGCAGGTCCCCGGCCTGGCGCGGGGCCAGCCCACCGCCGCGGCTTCCTTTTATGGCCTGTGTGCGTGCATGTGACAGAGCGGAGAGAGATGGAGAGAGCGAGGGAGGGAGGGAGATCTGGAGCCAGAGACACAGAGACCAGAGACAGAGTGAGACAGACGGACAGAAAGAGACAGCGGTGGGCAGAGTGACGGAGACATAGAGAAAAAAGGCAGAACAAGATAGAAACGGTGATGGAGAGACACGGTGTCAGACACACAGGAGGGGGTGGGGCGGACACGGGGTAAGGGAGTGGTACTAAGAGGGAGGGAGAGGAAACTTTCAGGCAGCTTCATTTGCAAGAATTTCTTGGGGCGGGGAGGAGCAGGTGAAGAGAACTTTCAGGAGCGCCGTGGCACCCACATTCTGTTTGGATCCTGACATGCGCCTTGCAAATTACGTAATTATACACACACACACATCCACCCCCCCCACACACACGCACATACTTTTCAGCTTCGGACACTGAGGCTCAGAGAAGGCAAATGACTTGCCTGAGGTCACACAGCCAGTGAATGGCACACCCAGGGCCTGAAGTCACAACAATTGGGCCTTTTTTTTTTTTTTCTTTTGCTTGTGGGTAGAGGTGGGGATGCCAAGTTGGGAAAAGTAAAAACTTCCCCTTTCTGCACAATTCCCAGCAGAGTTGGGGAGTCTTGCCTTGTACTTTGCAAAGTTCAAAAAATCCCCTTTCCCTACCCTTCACGCAGCACGGCCGGGCCCTTTCCAGGTAGTGGGGGGCGAAGAAAAATGGGGAGCGGGGAGAGGAGATGTCAACTCGGCCCCCCCCACAGTTCCTCCCACGCGGAGGAAGCGGTTAAAGCCCGTGCGGCTGGAACTGACTCACGGGAGAAATTCTCAAGCATCCCCTATAGACAACGGCCGCTCAACCCCTTTCTTTAGGGACCCGGAGTCTCGGTGACTGTCCCAGAGCCGGGGTCAGACACTGGCCCCGAACGCTGCTGCCCGCTGCGCCTTTCCCGGGGGCCCTGCGGCCCCCTGCGCCCCCGCCCGGGTGCGCCCCTCTACCGGCGCCGCGACAGGTGCGCGCGAGGCCTGGACCAAAGCCGCGCTTTTCGGACCCTGCAGGTGGCGCTGCGGAGGAAGCAGCGCGGGACTCAACACCCACTCCGCCCCCCTCCGCCGCCTCCCCTTTCCCTCCCGCGGGCAGCTCCGGGTCTATAAAGAGAGGCGTCCCAGGCGAGCGGGGAGGTTTGGATGCCCCTGCCTGGGAGGTGTGCCAGATAGGAGCTCTCCATCCAGTTTCTTCTCCGCTCTCCCCTCAGTTGGAGATCTGTAAGTATGTGGTCCTGGTGGGGGAAGGGAAATTGAGTAGAGGGTTTAAGGATCCTAGAAGACATCCTACAGGGGCTGGGCAGCAGTGAGGAGCATCTGTTGTCCTCCTCTTAAGGACTTGGGGCTGGGGGGGGGGTGTCACAATTTTCATTTCTCTCTGCCCCATCATCCTAGATTTCCCCCAAACCAGCACCTCCCAAGGTAACCAATGATAAGTACCACCTTGGGGGTACTTATTAAAGATAATGCCCGGGCCCAACTTCAGTTACACTAGAATCTTCAGAAAAACTGTTCCCTATTTATATGAGTCCCAGATGATTCTTGTTATGAGGCAAATCTGAGAGATGTGCTCCCTTAGAAATCACAGAGGTCCAGCTTGAACAGCCAGGTTTCTTTTATTCTGGGCACAAAAAGAGTGCAGCTGAGCTTCACTGAAAAGTCATTTCCTATCACATAGGCAGGCAAAGTATGGCTTCCAGTGGAGCTTGCTTAGTTCTGTTAATGCATTATATCAGTTAAAAACACATGGGCAGAAAGGGGAGTGTTTTTTCCTCACTCTAGAGGATGCCTGCTGATAACCCTTGAGTGATAGGCTGGTTATGATCCAGTTTATTTATTACAGCTGGATTTTCTTCCAGACACACCCCCCCCTCCAGATTTTTAAAAATCTCATCCAGGTTGACCCCAAGGGTCTCAAATACTCAGACGGATGCCAGAGTCCACATTTGCTTACAAAGTCTGCAGGTGCGTTAGCTAAGATTGGGCTGGGATTTCCTGCAGAGCATCCAGTACACATGTTACTCTCATGTCCCACTAAGTGGGCAAAGTGAGAGAAAGTGGCTACTGCCTGTTGTATGTTCTCTCTCTGCACTGAGAACTGGTGGGGATTTGGCTGCTTGAGGAAAGGCACCATTCAAAGCCATACTTATCAAGAAGTAAAAGTAAATATTTAGAAACCCCAAGAAAGCGAGCATTTACCACAGTATTAAGAATTGATAGATGAAATTGCAAAGTGGCCATTTTATACAGAGAAGGAGCTTAAAGAAGCAGAACTGAAAGTCATTGGATAGCAGTGTGTGAAATAGGATATTGAAGATCCATGGAAGGAAATGCACTTTCCTTGGTGCTTTCCCATTGAGATAAACTACCATTGATAGAGCACTTATGTGCCATGCACTGTAGCAGTGTTTGACCTAATTGATCTCACTTAATCATTGCAACAACCTTTTTTTTTTTTAATTTATTTATTATTTATTTATTTATTATTTATTTTTGGCTGTGTTGGGTCTTCGTTTCTGTACAAGGGCTTTCTCTAGTTGCGGCAAGCGGGAGCCACTCTTCATCGCGGTGCACGGGCCTCTCACTATCGCGGCCTCTCTTGTTGCGGAGCACAGGCTCCAGACGCGCAGGCTCAGTAGCTGTGGCTCACGGACCTCGTTGCTCCGCGGCGTGTGGAATCTTCCCAGACCAGGGCTCGAACCCGTGTCCCCTGCACTGGCAGGCAGATTCTCAACCACTGCGCCACCAGGGAAGCCCCGCAACAACCTTTTAAGGGAAGCATTATGATACCTGTTTAGTATACAAGGTAGCTGAGGCTCAGAGAGGTTAAGTAATTTGCCCAGTGTCTCACAGCTAACAAGTGGTGGATCCCATTCCTGTATCTGTCTGATGCTAATTCTATACCTTTGACCCCACCATCTTTTTTCTTTACCATGAACAAAAACTCTGTTGGAATCAGGTTTCTTATGGGACCAGATGTGTCCAGTAAGGCAAGTGCTTATCATCTTTTTGAAGAAAACATAAACTGACTTTTTGCAAATTTAAAATAAAATACACTGTTTGTCCCCTGTGGTGGGGTCATCTAGTTGGCCCGATGACTAGATTAGGTGGGCTGCCATCCCAAGAGTCCAAAGTGTGAACTAGCCAGGCCTTCCTCGAGAAGCTTCTAGGGCTCGTAAACACTGTGTATTTTATTATCATGTCTGAAGTAGACGTGTTATTCCGTACAAGGTATTTGTTATGGATTTGTTATCCTTACTTTTCTGTGTGAGGGCTGAGATTGAGGCAAACATGCCCATTTATGGTAGCGTTTTCCATGAGGCCATCCTCGGGCCCCCTCACAAATTAGCCTTGTATTGCAGCTTTGTTGGTCATGCCTCTGGAGATTTCTTTGCCCTTGTCCTTCCCATTTGGGAACAAGTGGGGGAGTCCAGAGGAGAAGACATTTGGGAGGAAAGGGGGATTACCTTTTCCTACTCTCTCCTATTTGGAAGTTTTATTTTTGGGGTGGGAAAGTTGTCTTCTTTCCTCAGTGTATTGAATCCGAACAGGTGGATTTTATGCTGTAGGCACAACCATGTAATTCTAAAATTGGATACACATTAGATTTTTCTGGAAAACCACATCCAATTTTAAATCCACTGGAATCTGAGAACATCACAAGAAAATTTAGAAATCATCCAGGTTGACCTTCCCAAACCTCAGTTTTCCCATCTGTAAAATGGGGCTCCTGAGAATAGCTAATGTTAGTTGATCACTTTTGCTGGACAACACACTGAGTCCTTTACAGGCATCATGTTTCTAAGTCTTTACAACAACACTTTGGAATGGATGCTATTATTATTGGCCCTGTTTTACAAATGTGGAGTCTGAATAACTTGCTCAAGATAGCTCGACTAGCCAATGAGGAAGACAAGATTCTACAAACCTAGCTCTTTCTAACTGTAGAGCCTCAGGGATTGCCCTTTTGGGAGGATTCAAGGGGATCATGCATATGAAGGATTTAGCACAGTATCTGGCCCCTGGTGAACTTCTGTGGATGGTTATTTATAACATACATGACCAGAGACCTTAAGGATCTTGCTCAGTGTAGCCCATCTGGTACTTGGCAGAACCAGGAACCCTATGGTATAGTCTTTCTGTAAAAGAGAAACTTGCCCTTAATTTTCTTTTTGTGTAATGTCTTTTCATAAACTCAGTTCCTATTCTTCTTCCACTCAAATATAGATAACACTTCCTCACCTGTGTCAGGAACATGACTGATACCAGGTTTATGGGCCCTTTTTTGATTCATTTAGGGTCTCGAGGGCATCCTTTAAGAGCTCACCTGTGAGTGGGAGGAGCCTGTCTGGCTTCCACGGTGACTCTTTTGCTCCCAGGGGTCTCTTCCCTCTACCCCTGACCTTTAAATACAGTTAACTATGGCCACACCATGGGGGAAAGGCTGAGTTTGGAAAAGGCCAAGTCGGAATTTGAAGGAAATTTTTGTTTTGTTCTGTTTTGAATAGTTGACTTTGAAGAAACTTTTGTAAGGGATCAGATGATGGAGGAAGAAGCTAGCGCTGCCCGTTGTTCCTGCAGGGGGAAGTTGGGTGTCTCTGAGTTGCATCAGTGATTTGGGGGTTAAGGAGAAACAGCCCTCATCAAAGTCCCTAAGAAAGGACCATAGTGCTCGCCTCCTGCTCACCCATGCAGGCTTGAACTTCCTCCCCTCTGCTGGTGAAGCATGCAGCAAATGATACAGAATCTCAGAAGGGGCCAGTGTCTGAGACCCCTGTGGGTCATTATAGCCATTCCCTGGTCTCCAGGTAGAATGCCTCTCCAGGTAGAACTCCTGACCCTCTTTCTCCTTCCCCACCTCTCCACTCTTCCCCATCTTTAGACATTGATATAAACATGGTTAATGTATTCTTGCACATCTTTCCAAAACTTTTCTATGTCAAATCTTCCTTTTTTGCACGAATATTGGCATTGTAAATCAGGTGTTTTTTTTCACTTGATTACATATCTTCATCTTTCTATATCAGCACATTGTGGTGGTTCTTTTTACCATCTGCATAATATTCTATTGTGTGGAAGGATAGCATCTTACTGAAACAACCTCTTATTGAAACATACCAGCTTCACTCCACCATATAAACAGGGCTTCAGGGACCATCTTTGTGTATCTATTTATGTCTAATTACATGAGTTTATCTGTAGGATAAATTCCCAGCAATGTGATTTGCTAAGTTAGAGAGCATGCACATTGAAAATGGATAGATATTGCTAAACAGTCCTCTAAAGACATTGTAAATTTAAACTTCAAATGGGCATATAGGAGACTACATTTCTTTTAAGCTGTGGTAAGCCAGAGTTGCAAGACATAAGACACAGTAGGGCTTTTAGGGCCAGAAATGGCCAGTTCTCTCCAATCCTCAACGCATCCTCCGGGAGAGCCACCAGACCTCTTGCTAACCAAGTTCTCTTGGGGAGGTAAAAATAATTTAGCTTTACTGATTATAAGAACTTCCTTCTGGAGGTGCTTTAAAAACAGTATTCTAATGAGCTAGGCAGATATCAGAAGGGGGTGCAGCTGGTGGGGGAGTGGCACGGGGACCAGTCCATGCAAGGCAGTTCAAGCAAGGAAGAGACTTTTTGCTAAGAGTAGATCAGGTGTCAGATCTGGGTTCAAATCTCGTCTCCAACTTTTACAAACAAAAGCCTTTACTTTCATTTACCTTCCGGGACTTCCATAGTCTTATAGGAATAAGAAATAATGCCCACCTTGCTGAACACTTAGGAGACATAGCAAGATGGTGTATATAATAAACTGCCTGGCCCGATATCCCCTGAATAGAAAGGGCCCAGTGATAATTGTGCCTATTATTAATGACAGATTTAGAGTACCGATTACTCGTGGGGACAGTTTGGGGCTTGGAGATCTGGTGCATCTGGGGGGCCCACCCCCCTCCCTGCTTCCCTCTCCACTTTGGCTCCTCCCATACCTGGGCCAGGCCTTGAAATAGTTGCTCCTCTGCAGAGGTCCCGCCAGCTGGTGGTTCGTGTTCTAGATCAGGCCCAGAGGGTTTTCATTTTGCCTGCATGGCATTCAAAATGTGCAGTGATTTAACTTTAGGCGTGGGTATTTCATCCCTAAATGCAGACTTCAGGGTCTGTTGGAAATCTGGCAATGCAGGGCCCACATTCTCACTCACCCCAGCGGGAGTTGAGAAGCTGCCACGCTCTCTGGGCAGGACCAGAGGGCTCTGTCCAGCCACCTCCAGCCTGGGTCACCTTGCATTGCTCACCTGACCCCAGGGACATTTGGGTTGGTGTCTCTGGTCTAAAATCTTGGCAGTAAAACACTGAGGGAAGCTGTTAACTAGGCCTGATGATGTGCAAATCCTGTTACTGTTTGGGCTCTGGGGTATTTTATTCATTTTCCATTAATACAGAAGCAGAAGGGGCAAGATCTTTTACCCCTGAGTTCCCCTGAGGAAAATAAAACCGATGCTAAAACAAGCTAAAATAGTTAAACATTCTCAGTTGGTTCAACTTCAACACTTTGATCTGGAATCACAGATATCATAAAATATTACAGCTAGCCAGCCCTCCATATTTCTATCTCCAAATGAAAAGCACAGGCCCAGAGAGGGAGAGTAACTTGCCCAGTGTCACCCAGCAGGTTCGGCGCAGAACAAGGACTTGTAACCCTGTGGTCTTACAGAGGCTAACAAACAGCTTGTCTGTGCTCAAGGAATGAAGCTGGGTGTTGTTGGTGAGGAATACAGGACTGTGTATGGAGCCGACACACTCGGCCGTGTCAGACATTGCTAACGCCATTGATCATGAACTGGAGGTAGTATCCATCAGTCCTGTGTAATGATCCTGAAGGTGTCCTTTCAGCTCTCGGAGCTGATGCAGGACATTGGACGGGGGGTGGTGGGGGAGGAAGGCTTGAGGGGAAGAAACCAGGTCGGTGGGGAGTCTCCTTGAGGTTCGGCTGTCTGGGTGCCTGTCTCTTGTCTGCTCTCATGTGCTCCCACTCCACCCATGTGACCTTCTACACTTGGCATTCCAGGTTGGTTGGGACAATTTTTTCCCCCAGGGGACATCTGGCAATATCTGGAGACATTTTTGGTTGTCATGACTGGGGTGGGGAGGGTGTGCTACTAGCATCTATTGGGTAGAGACCAGAGATGCTGCTAATGGCCTTAAACTACACACGACAGTCCCCCTCCCCCCACTCTTGGCCTGCCCACCACTCCCCCTCTGCTACATGGCTTCTGCCCACCATCCATCCCACCAACAAAGAATTATCCAGCCCCAAATGTCAGCAGTGCCGAGGTTGAGAGAAACCCTGCTCTAGCAGCAGGGAGGTGCAGACCAAGTTTTCCTTCCATTCAGTGCATGGAGAATTGTGCTCTCTGATACTGCTGCAGCCTTGCAAACTGCTTTGCATTCCCCCCTGTGCCTCAGCTAATGTCTGACCTGACACTTTTTGCCTGATTGTCCACTACCCCAAATTTTAAAAACTCAAGGCTCTGGGTGCATGCTGAGGCGAGTCCTTGCGGCAGTAAAACCAAGTTATCTGGAGACTTCAAGTTGCCGCAGACCGTTGCAGGGTGTGTCCCGTGTGTGTCTGTATTTCTTTCAGTCCTCAAGTTCTCTCCCTATTTCAAAGAAGGTAGACCAAGCAGAAAAGATCACTTTGAAAATATATCTTTATTCAGATTCCACCATAACTAGCTGTGCCATGATGGGCAAGTTACTTAACCTCTCTGTGCCTCAGTTTCCTCATCTGTAAACCAAAGGTAATGGTGCATCGCATAGCCTTTTTGAGGGGATTAAATGAGATAATAGCTGGCATTCAATAAGATAGAGCAGCAGCTATGATTATTAATATTAATAATATTAATTTGCTAGGCTCACCACATTTTCTCAAGGACAAATCTATGGGATTTAATCAGTGTTTGGTGGGAAAAGAGGTCTGTGGCTAAATGTTTTTGAGAGCCATGGGCTCAAAGGAATGAAATAGCTTTCTGATGTCAGGACCTTGGATATCCTGATGGGAGTTCTCCCTCTTAATGATGGGGTGGGTAGATGTGTAGCACTTTTCAAATGGATTTGACCACAGAATCGATTTCTTTTTTTTTTGGCCGTGCCTCAAGGCATGTGGGATCTTAGTTCCCTGACCAGGGATCAAACCCACGTCCCTGCATTGGAAGCACAGAGTCTTAACCACTGGACCACCAGGGAAGTCCCCAGAATTGATTTCTGAAGAGTGTCTCAAGCTCCCTGAATCCTGCCCCACCCCACCCCAAATATTTTGAGGGATTAGGGTTCCAAGGAACACACTCTGAGAAACGCCATTCTAGGGTGAAGCCAAGCTCCTCTTCCCTTTTCCTTCTTTCTTTTGACCAAAGCAGATTTCACGCATCGTGACTGTCAGACTTCAAAGACATGGGAAGCAACCCAGCCTCTCTCCTTTTTCTGGACAGAGACTGAATCTTTGTGCTTGATCTTGTTTGCATTTTTGAGTCCTAGATTAGGCAGTGGGAATTCCTCTGTCCTTTTATTTTTCTGTTGTTGTTTTTGCTTTTTTTTCCTGATTTGTAAGGCAACTCACCAACATCGTAATTAGAAAGAGCCCACTTTGTTGTCATGTTCCTCGAAACAAATAAAACATGTCTCCCGGCCCTCTTGAGTATACTTGGCTACCATTCAAAAACTTTTCATTGATTGTACTTATACTACCGAACTGCACAATTAAGTGCTTAAGGTGGTGAATTTTATTATGTGTATTTTACCATAATTAAAGATAAAAAGAAAAAAAATTTTTTTTCATTGAAGTATACTTTATATCGGAACAGTACACCTCCCTGTGGGTATGCAGCCTGGTGAATTTCCACAAAGTGGGCACACCCATGTAACTGGCACTCAGATCAAGAAACACAACATCAACCCCACAAACCCCCATCATGTCCTACACTTCCAGTTACAACATCTGACATCTACCACCTTAGGTTAGATTTGCCTGGTTTTGAACCTCATACACAGGCACACCTCGTGTTACTGCGCTTCACAGATACTGTGTTTTTTTACAAATTAAAGGCTTATGGCAAATCTGTGTCGAGCAAGTCTATCGGTGCCATTTTTCTAACAGCATTTGCTCACTTTGTGTCTCTGTGACACATGTCGGTAATTCTTGCTATATTTAAGGCCTTTTCATTACAGTATTTGTTATGGTGACCTGTGATCAGTGGTTTTGTTGTTGCTACTATGACTCGCTGAAGGCTCAGATGATGGTTAGCATTTTTTAGCAATCAAGTATTTTTAATTAAGGTGCGTATGTTGACATAATTAGACATTCGACATAATGCTGTTGCACACTTAATAGATGACAGCATAGTGTAAACATAACCTTTATAAGCACTGGGAAACCAAAATGTCCATGTGACTTGCTTTATTGTGATATTTGCTTTATTGAGATGGTCTGGAACTGAGCTCGCAGCATCTTCAAGTTCTGCCTGCAAACAGAATCGCACAGTATGTCCTTCTTGTGTTTGCCTTCTTTCACACAAGTGTTTGTGAGGTTTGTTCTTTTCGCGGTGTGGAGCTATAGTTCACTTCATCTGATTTGGGTCCCATTTTGAACGTTTATTATGTGCCGGTCACTGTGCTAGTGCCTTAAAAGGTCGGTTCATTGATTGCAAATACTCCGCTGAGCTTCTGACAAGCCCATCAAGCTTGTGTAGGAGACAGAAGAGCACAGGCTTCGAATCAGACCTGCGTTCGGATCCCAGCTCTGCCACTTTTTAGCTGTGTGACCTCAGGCAGATTCCTTCACCTCTTTGAGCCCCAGTCTCCATGTCTGTAAGGTGGAGCTGACCATCAAACGGAACTCCTAAGGCTGTGGTGGTGTCGCCCGATGATCCTGCATGTGAAGGATTTAGCCCAGGGCCTGTGAGGAGGCCAGGAGTGTTAAGTATCACTGTTTGGTGTTCAAAAAACTCTGTCCTGGGAGTGACATACAGCCAAGTGGGAGATGGTGTGATATTGACATTGCTTACATGTAGAAGATAATTTTATAAATTTTACGTAGTAATATCTTTCCTTTTAAGGAAAATGTCAATCATGCAAAAGTAGACAGAAGAGTTTAACCCTCCTACAGGTACCCCATCATGAGACTCCAGCAATTAACACTGGGCCGATCTTGCCTCCACCCAAATTTCCTCCCTGCCCTGATTATTTTCAGGTAAACCCTAGGTTTATCATTTCATCTATAAATACTTCAGGATTTTCTTATTTATTTATTTATTTATGGCTGCGTTGGGTCTTCGTTGCTACACATGGGCTTTCTCTAGTTGCGGTGAGCGGGGGCTACTCTTCGTTGTGGTGCGTGGGCTTCTCATTGCAGTGGCTTCTCTTGTTGCGGAGCACGTGCTCTAGGCGTGCGGGCTTCAGTAGTTGTGGCACACAGGCTCAGTAGTTGTGGCTCGGGGGCTCTAGAGCTCAGGCTCAGTAGTTGTGGCCCACGGGCTTAGTTGCTCCCCGGCATGAGGAATCTTCCCAGACCAGGGCTCGAACCCGTGTCCCCTGCATTGGCAGGTGGATTCTTAACCACTGCGCCACCAGAGAAGTCCCTTCACGATTTTCTAAAAGGAAAGGACTCTCTAAATAGGTGAAATCACAGTACCATTTTCACACCAAAGAATTTAACCAATTCCCTAGGATAAAACATATTGAGTCAGTGTTCAAATTTCCCTGATTAGCTCATCCGTTTTTCTTTTTGGAGGGGTTGTCAAGTAAACTTTTATTTTTCTGACAATTACATTCAGTTTCTCAAAGCTTTTCATTTAAAGGGTGGCTTTTAAAATATATATATATTTAATTAATTATTTACTTATTTGGCTGCGTTGGGTCTTCCTTGGGGCGCGCAGGCTTTTCTCTAGTTGCAGCGAGCAGGGGCTACTCTTTGTTGTGGTGCACAGGCTTCTCACTGTGGTGGCTTCTCAGAGCCCGGGCTCTAAGCATGCAGGCTCAGTAGTTGTGGCTCTCGGACTCTAGAGCGCAGGTTCAGTAGTTGTGGCGTACGGGCTTAGTTGCTCCGCAGCATGTGGGATCTTCCCAGACCAGGGCTTGAGCCCGTGTCCCCTGCATTGGCAGGCGGATTCTTAACTGCTACGCCACCAGGAAAGTCCCTAAAGCATGGCTTTTTAAGACAGAAAAATGTACCTTTATTTCTGATTTGCTCTGTGTGTGGATGTGCATGTTGACAGGATAGGGGAGTTCTTTCTCTGCCTCTATCAGTGTTCATCTTTTGTTGTACTAGTTAGACTTTTTCATTATGAAAATTTTCAAACATATGCAAAAGTGGAGAGAACAGTATGACGTACCCCTGTGTTCCTGTCACTCGCCTTCCATATAAGGCCAATCATTTCACCCCCACCCTCCTCCCATTTCTTTTGTGGGTCCCAAAGTCCTTTCTAATCTATAGGTTACCCTTTTTTAAAATACTTTACCTGTTAAAGAAACGGAGTCATTTGTCCTATGCTTTCCCACCTTGTGGGCTTTGTCACATGCCCGTGACCTTGTTTGGCATGTTCCCTGTGCCCCGCATTTCCCTTAAATAGGTGTTAGATCCAGAGGCTTTGTTGGCTTCGGTCCCCCAACCCCACCCCATTTTCCTTTTTGTAAGAATATTTCATTGGTGGTGGTGGCACTTCCTAGAGCAACCCCTCTGGAGGCACATAACCTCTGATCGACTTTGTTTGTGCAACGTTAAGGTTAATGAGTAGGTATAGGTGGTGCCAGCCCGATCCATCCATTATAAAGTTTGCCGTCTGCTTTTCATCTCATACAGTGGGTCTGAAAGTGTGGACCCCAGGCCAGCATCCTCAGCATCACCTGGGAACCTGTTAGAAATGCAGGTCTTGGACTCATCCCAGACCTACTGACTCGGAAGCTCTGGGGTGGGCCCAGTCATCTGTGACTCCACAACTGCCCGGGTGAAGCTGATGCACAAGGAAGTTTGAGAATCAATGGTCTGATGTTTTAGCAACATTGATAGTCATTGTCAAGACCCATTATTTTATTCAGAGTTCCAAAATTGCTACATTTTAGTTTCATCATTTCTTCCACCTTTATTGGCTGGAATTCTTCTAAGTAGAAGGTAGTATTTTTTTTTTTTAAACAGTGAAAGTGAGGTGAAGGGAGGATGTTGGACTCATTACGTCCCAAGAGAAATTCAATAACAATTTAAAAATGCAGGAAATGTGATTGTTAAACCTGGGACAGTGCACATTCTCTACGATTCTTTAGTTCACTTTTTGAAATAACTGAAGTGATTATTCAGATTTAGGGAATGATTCACCCATTTCTCCATCTTTTTTTTTTTAAAAATGAGCTACTAGATCAGGTCTCCCAGGAGAAATAACCATCCCTTCTGAACAAATCAGCCTTTGGGGGTTTTTTTGTGTTTTTTTTATAATTTGTATTTTTACTTTAAAATAAGTTTGAGATTGAGTGAATTCGTTGGCAGCCTTTGGTTTTTCACCCCAGAAGAGAAAAGTGGGTGTAACTGCCCCTCTGATTTTTGCCTTGCAAAGTCTGCATTTTAGGAGGTGGCTGCCCAGCTCCAGGGGCCCACTGATGGGATATGGGGGTTACTCCATCTCCGTGGGATTTGTTGGCCTAAGTGTGGAGATTATGTTGGTGAATTCAAAGGAGTTATGAATTGTTTTCTGCTGAAGTAGGGGGATCAACCACACAGTACGTCCTGGTGGCTGTACATCCTAACTCAGCTTGCACCTTAGTTCTTTGGAACCAACAGTGGATGTGGGAGGAGAGATGGGGTGGGTTGGAGGAGCTGAGTGAGAGCAAGTGTTACTAGACCAGGGCAGCTCCTTCAGGTATGGTCAGAGGGTCTGGAATGGGCCCTTGGATTGGCCTATAAAGAGTCTGTTGCCTCAGCACCTTGTCTCATGAACACATCTAGACAACAGAATGGAGAATCTGTCACAAATGGGCTCCCCATGTTGAGAGGACATTTAACGACTTGACATTTTATATAAAGGCAGACTTCTTGTCAATTATATAGTGACCTTGAGGAACAGTTTGTAGAAAGGCAGCATCAGTGTTTTAGTTTCCCCTTTTTCTTTGCCAGTTTTCAATACAATGGGTTGGTTCCCCAGCATCTTACAAGGATGACCTGTGAATTTTTTTTAATCATTATGAGCTCATGGATTTAAACATATTCACCTTTCAACTCTTGTCCCATATTTGACCAAATAGAACCCTAGTTTAATATTTTAGTGTGTAGTTTTCGAGACTTTTAAAAATGTGTACACAGACATATAAAATGACAAGAATTACTCTATTATAAATATTTTAATCAGCTTTATTGAGGTATAATCTACATATAACTCACCATTTTTTTAAAAATTCACTGATTTTTAAGTGTACAGCTCAATGAGTTTCGACAAATGTATACAGTTATATAATCACCACCATAATCAGGATATAGAACGTTTTCATCACCCCCAAATTTCCTTTGTGCCTCTTGGCGGTCAGTGGCCTCCCCAGCCTGTGGCAACCGCTGATCTGCTTCCTGTCACCATAGTTTTGCCTTTTCTAGACTTCCACATCAGTGGAATAATAGAGCATGTAGACTTTGGGTCTTGCTTCTTTCACTGAGCTTGCTTTTGAAATTTGTCTATTTTGTTGTGTAGTTTGTTCCTTTTTATTGCTGAGTATTCTATTTATTCATATTGTTTTTAACCTAAAAAGATATCGTAAATATCTTTGCATGGTCCAAAGTCATCTATTGTATGATTCCGTTTATATGCAATGCCCCAAAAAGGCAAACCTATAGAGACAGATAATAGATTAGTGGTTGCCGAGGGTTGTGGGTAGGAACAGGGAGTGACTGCAGACCAGCATGACGAAACTCTTTTTGAGATGATGGGAATGGTCCAAAATTTAGCATCGTGATAAATGCACAACTCTGTAAATTTACTAAAAATCACTGAATTGTGCATTTACAATGAGGATTTTAAAGCATGTAAATGACAAATAAATATGTTAAGATTAAAGGGAAAAATCTTTTTGTTAATTTTTAATTTTTTTATTTTCCAAATCTATAATTTGCATTTTAATTAATTTATAGTCTTTTAATGTTCAAAAATTGTGTGCACATCTGCAACCAGCATTGTCTATGAATTATCACTTTTATTTTTTCTTTTTTTTTTTAACATTCTTTTTTTTTAATATCCTTTTCCATTATGGTTTATCACAGGATATTGAATATAGTTCCCTGTGCTACACATTAGGACCTTGTTGTTTATCCATTCTAAATGTAATAATTTGCATCTACCAACCCCAAACTCCTAGTCCATCCCTCTCCCTCCCCCTCTCCCCCGTGGCAACCACAAGTCTGATCTCTATGTCTGTGAGTCTGTTTCTGTTTTGTAGATAGGTTCATTTGTCCATATTTTAGATTCCACATGTAAGTGATATCATATGGTATTTGTCTTTCTCTTTCTGACTTCACTTAGTATGATAATCTCTAGCTGCATCCATGTTGCTGAAAATGGCATTATTTCGTTCTTTTTTATGGCCAAGTAGTATTCCATTGTATATATGTACCACATCTTCTTTACCCATTCATCTGTCAATGGACATTTAGGTTGTTTCCATGTTTTGACTATTGTGAACAGTGCTGCTATGAACATAGTGGTGCATGTATCTTTCTGAATTATAGTTTTGTCTGGGTATATTCCCAGGAGTGGGATTACTGGATCATATGTTAATTTGGTTTTTAGTTTTCTGAGGAACCTCCATACTGTTTTCCATAGTGGCTGTACCAACTTCCATTCCCACCAACAGTGTAGGAGGGTTCAAAAGGGAAAAATCTTTGTGTGGCATAAATAAGTCTACATCTTGAATTTTGGGTGGAATTATAGGATTCTGTTGCCTGTATGCTCTGTAATTTAACAAGGCACTCACTGAAGGCCGTTTGGATTGCTTGCAGGTTTTGCTGTTCCAAATAGCACTGCAATGCACATTTTTATACTTCTGTTAGCACTTCTCAGTTTCCTTAAGCTGAATTGCTAGAAATCGAATTGCAGGTCAGGGGGTGTGCATGAATTTTAGGAACTTTCCATCTGTAAGGGCGATGTATGCAGAGGCCTGGACCCTACACTCTTGACAACACTGGATACTATCAGTGGTTTTCATCTTATCCAAGCTATGGGTGAAAAGCAATATCTCACTGCTTCACCTTGTATTTCTTCATTTACTAGTGAGGCTGAACATCTTTTTCCTATGTGGATTGGCTATTTGAAGGTGTTTTTAAAGTATCTATTTTTGTTGATCATAAATTTAATAAAAGTTATAAAGCTATAAGTATGGCAAAAATACGTAATAGAAAGTATACACATGTTCAGAGTAGCTATTATTCACAATAGAGAAAATGTGGAAGTAACTCAAGTGTCCATCAACAGATGAATGGGTAAACAAAATGTCATATATCCATACAATGGAATATTATTCAGCCTTAAGAAAGGAAGGAAATTCTGATTCATGCTGCAACATGGATGAACCTTGAGGACATTATGCTAAGTGACATACACCAGTGACAAAAGGACAAATACTGTATGATTCCACTGATACGAGGTTCCTCGAGTAGTGAAATTCGTAGAGATAGAAAGTAGAGGGCTTCCCTGGTGGCGCAGTGGTTTAGAATCTGCCTGCCAATGCAGGGGACACGGGTTCGAGCCCTGGTCCGGGAAGATCCCACATGCTGTGGAGCAACTCGGCCCATGCACCACAACTACTGAGCCTGAGCTCTAGAGCCCATGAGCCACAACTACTGGGCCTGTGTGCCACAACTACTGAAGCCCACATGCCTAGAGCCCGTGCTCCACAACAAGAGAAGCCATCGCAATAAGAAGCCTGCACACTGCAACGAAGAGTAGCCCTCGCTCACCGCAACTAGAGAAAGCCCGCGTGCAGCAACGAAGACCCAACACAGCCAAAAATAAATAAATAAATAATAATAATAACAAAAGACAAATTTTAAAAAAAACAAAACAAAACAAAAAAGAAAAGAAAGTAGAATGGTGGTTGCCAGTGGCTGGAGGGAAGAGGCAATGGGGAATTAGTCTTTAATGGGTGTGGAGTCTCAGTTTTGCAAGATGAAAAGAGTTCTGGAGCTGGATGGTAGTGATACTTGCACAACAGTATGAATGTACTTAATGTCACTGAACTTAGTGTCATAAAATGAGTAAGATAGTATACTTATGTATATTTTACCACAATAAAAAATTGGCAAAAAAACCCATAAAAAGTAAAAATCCCTTCATAACTATATTGATAAGTGCATATTTCTCCAGTTATTCTGTCTATATGGATTCTAAATATTTTTAAATAAAATGGGTTATTATACCTACTATTTTACAATATTCCCTATATTTCATTTTTAAACAGTTTTATTGAGATATAATTTAAATACCATACAATTCACCCATTTAAATTGTACAATTGAATGGCCTTTAGCATATTCACAGAATTGTGCATCCATCACTGTAGTACATTCTAGAACATTTTCATTACCCCAAAAAGAAACCCTGCACCCCTTTGCTGTCACCCTCTAATTCTCTCCCAGCTGTTGGCAACCACTAATCTACTTTCTATCTCTATGGATTTGCCTACTCTGGATATTTTGGGTAAGTGGAATCATATAATATGTGGTCCTCTGTGACTAGATTCTTTTACTTAGCATAGTGTTTTCAAGATTCATTAATGCTCAGTGTATATCAGTACCCCATTCCTTTTTATGGCTGAATAATATTCCATTATATGGAGAGGCCACATTTTATTTATCCATTCATCTGTTGATGGACATTTGGGGTTTTTTTTTGACACTTCTTGGCTATTAGAAATAATGCTTCTATGAACATTCACTTATGAGTTTTTGTGTGGAGGTATGTTTTCATTTCTCTTGGGTATATACCCAGGAATGGGATTGTTGGATCATATGATAACTCTCTGTTTAACCATTTGAGGACCCTCCTTTTATTTAAAAAAAATTTTTTTTTAAATTTAATTTAATTAATTAATTTATTTATTTATGGCTGTGTTGGGTCTTCGTTTCTGTGCGAGGGCTTTCTCTAGTTGCGGCAAATGGGGGCCACTCTTCATCGCGGTGTGTGGGCCTCTCACTATCGTGGCCTCTCTTGTTGCGGAGCACAGGCTCCAGACATGCAGGCTCAGCAATTGTGGCTTACGGGCCTAGTCGCTCTGCGGCATGTGGGATCTTCCCAGACCAGGGCTCGAACCCGTGTCCCCTGCATTGGCAGGCAGATTCTCAACCACTGCGCCACCAGGGAAGCCCCCCTCCTTTTATTTTTACAGTAAACTATAAGACTTGGATATCTTCCTGTGTCAACACACCTCGACATACTTCTTGCATCTTAACCCCTGGATAGCATTTCATTGTATGAAAATGTAATGGTTTATATACCCATGCCATGTTGATGGACAACAGGCAATGATGGAGATCCTTTTCTTTTTTTTTTTTTTAATAAATTTATTTATTTATTTGTTTGTTTTTATTTTTGGCTGCGTTGGGTCTTCTTTGCTGCACGAGCTTTCTCTAGTTGTGGTGAGCGGGGGCTACTGTTTGTTGCGGTGCACGGGCTTCTCATTGCGGTGGCTTCTCTTGTTGTGGAGCACGGGCTGTAGGCACACAGCCTTCAGTAGTTGTGGCACGTGGGCTCAGTAGTTGTGGCTCGCGGGCTCTTGAGCGTAGGCTCAGTAGTTGTGGTACACGGGCTTAGTTGCTCTGCGGCATGTGGGATCTTCCCCGAGCAGGGCTCGAACCCGTGTCCCTTGCATTGGCAGGCAGATTCTTAACCAGTGCGCCACCAGGGAAGCCCCTGGAGATCCTTTTCTGGGGCCTTTGGGTTGTTTCCATTTTTTGACAACATAAACCATCCTGCAGGGAACACCTTTGTACTCTGTGGAATGTTTCTGCAGACTGCATTCCCAGACATGGTGAGGTGAGGGCTTTACCTGTCTTTAGGGCTTGGTTCTGGTCTAATTCTGACCCTGTGGCTTTATTCCCCAGGGGACCAACCAGGCACCATGGCGCAGAAGGACCAGCTCAGTGATGACGAGAAGTTCCTCTTTGTGGACAAAAACTTCATCAACAACCCAGTGGCCCAGGCTGACTGGGCCGCCAGGAAGCTGGTGTGGGTCCCTTCGGAGAAGCAGGGCTTCGAGGCGGCCAGCATCAAGGAGGAGAAGGGGGATGAGGTGGTCGTGGAGCTAGTGGAGAATGGCAAGAAGGTCACGGTTGGCAAAGATGATATCCAGAAGATGAACCCGCCCAAGTTCTCCAAGGTGGAGGACATGGCAGAGCTGACGTGTCTCAATGAAGCCTCCGTGCTGCACAACCTGAGGGAGAGGTACTTCTCAGGACTCATATACGTGAGTATCTTGGGGCAGCCAGTCACTTCTTGCTGGCCTCCTGCACCCCTGAGGGAAGGGAGGGGCTTGGAGATGTCTTCGGGGTGCAGGTTGGGAGGCTGAAGTTTTCACTGAGGGAGGCTGCATGGTGGGATGGAATCGTCCAGACCTGGGTTCCCATTCACCCTGCCCTACCTAGTTCTGTGACATTGAACAGGTTAGTTCACCTCTTGAAGCCTCAGTTTTCCCATCTGCAAAATGAGAACAATCACCCTCCCCAGGTAAAGGAGATCCAAAGATTCCATGTGATCCCATAGGCGCTTGGTCAGCGCTCAGCGGATTTCAGTGAAGTAGTTCCCTGCGCTTCCTCCATCTTGGAGATAAAGAAGAGCTCTTAATCTCCTTGGGAAGGCTGGTCCATCCTGGCAGTCAAGTAGGTAGGAGACCTGAGGATCTTGGTGAGGCTTGGTGGAGGCCTTCCCTGTCCCAAATGGGAACGCCTAGACTGACCTGGTCTCCTCTGGGTCGACTGTGCAGATCAGAGTGGACTAGACCTGCACTGTCCAATGTGGTAGCCGCCGGCCACACGTGGCTAACTAAACTGAGATGTAAACTAATTAAGCATCAATACTTACAAGTTCACTTCTTCACTTGTACTGGGCTTCATGTTAAGTGCCCAACAGCCACCGGTGGCTAGTGGCTGCTGTACACCTGTGACAGCACAGGTATAGAATATTCCCATCACTGCAGAAAGCTCTGTGGGGCAGTCTGGACAAGATGATGTGTGACTCAGGGGTACAGGTTCCTTGTGGGGTGGGCCAGCTCCCCAGGATATAGAAGGACATGGTAACCCCATTAAGCCAAACTGGTGGGCAGAGGGTCCCCCAGTCCAGCCTTTGTCTATCTTGCCTCTCAGAAAGGGTATGTTAATCCGTTGGGCAAGTTATCTAATTTCTCTGAAATTTTGTTTCCTTCTCTGTAAAATGAACACAAGAATAGTACCAGCCTCATAGACTGGGTTCCTATGAAAAGAAAGCACTTGGCATGCTTCCTGGCATGTTGTAGGCATTCAACATGCTAGGTATTGTTTTTATTAGTTTTGTTGCTGTTATGGTCATTTTTATTACTACCAGACAGATGTTCTTGGATTCTTTGCAAACTTATGGAAACAGTCACCTCCATCTTTAGGCCCTCTGGTCCTGCCCTTTGTGTTTTACCATGTGAAAATTACAAAACTCCCTTGTCATCTCTAAAAAAGTCCTGCAGATTTTTTTCCTAATTAGGAAAATAAGGCACATTCATTCCAGAAGATTTGGAAAATTCAGAAAAGCACAGTAAACACAGAAATCAGTCCTCCCCCAGAGATAACAGCTGATAAGATGTTGGTGCATTCCCGGTGTTTCTTTGTGAGAATAGTGCGTGTTTACATATTGAAAAGCCTGTGCACCTAGGCTGGGGACCTGCTCTTCTTTCTACGTACAAGTCAGTGATGAGCATCCCCATTGCTCATTCATAACCCCAAAATGCCCCTTTATGGGCTTTGTGACCTATCCTATGGAGGTACCATAATTAATGATCTATTCTTCTTATGGATAGTTCAGAGGGGGTTACAATGGGTTTTTTTTTTTAAAGAGCCAAGGGGGAATGGGGGAGCAACTCATAATTCCATAAATGCCTCCTCTTTATCTCATTTAATTAGTACAACATCCACTGAATGAAGTATGCTAGTCTGTAAGATGGGACAAGCATACTTCATTCAGTGGATGTTGTGCTAATCAAAGCCGAGGCTCAGAGTACTAAAGGCTCTCTAAGGATAGTCTAACTAAGATGCTCTCTAAGCAGGGAAAGTCCCTTTTGTCGATACCACTCCTTGTTTGGAAGCATTATCAACCTGGGGCTGTTGGTACAGAGGTGGATATTTCTAAGGACACCAGTCTGCAGGGAGCAAGAGGGGAGCTGGGCTCCCATGGGTCTCCTATCCAAGATGAGTCATCTTCATCCAAGGAGGTCAAGGATGGGCCTGGATATGAATCTCGCCTGCTATGCTCTGACACAGATGTTTGAGCCCAAAATAGAAATCAGGAAAAATGAGGGGCTTATGAAGGTCCCAAGACCCAGACTATATTCTGACAGCAGATTAAAAAATGAATCAAATCTTCAAATTCCTGCTATGCTTCTCTGGACAGATTAGATGAAAAGCCTTTCAGTCTTATGACCATGCGTCCACTCCTGTCTCGTTCCTTTCTGGTCAGTTTAATCACTTAAATAGAAACTGTTGTCCGTGACAGAGGAGATAAAGGAGGACAGGGGTAGAGATGGGGGGCACAGCAAGTTATTCACCCGGCGCGTGATAGCGGAAGGCGCAGCCCTTGTTACAGGTGGGTGTCAGGTGATGCTCAGGCAGCTGGCTGTGCCCGACTTTGCCCTTGATAAAGAAGAGCACTTTCCCTTCCATTCTGCAAGGCTCATTTTGAACAAGGCACTTTTGCTTAGGTCCTGGCTGATGTCTTGTCCTCTTGGGTCTAGAAGAGGTAGAAGCCAGAGTGTCCCGTCTCCTAATCTTAGAGATGCAGGTTCTTGCCTGAGCTGCCGCAGATCATTGATGGCACATGTGGGGCATGCATGTGGCTCTGATTCCTGGTCCAGCACTCTCTTGCTATTTTGGATGTTGTTGTTGGCTGGCTTCTCTCTGCCTGGGATTTTTCATGACTGCTTAGCAGTCGGCTCTGTCCCTGGTGTTGGGCTGGGAGATGGGACAAGGGTTTCAGGCAGAGGGAGCTCAGTGAAGATGTGGGCCTTGCTTGTACTGGCTACTGTCCCAAGTCCCAGCTGTCTGGCGAGAGTGAAGCTCACATTCCACCCTGCACACGAGGTGACCGAGGCAGCGAGGTGCCGAGACTTGCCTGGGAAGGGACCGGATCAGACTCTGGCTTGCCCTTCAAGTGCTCTTGGCTCCCCTGCTTCCCTCTCTGTGGGATGCCGAGAGTCACAGGGCCCAGTCCTCGCCCTGAGGCTGATCGATAATTGAGGGGAGGAAGGTAAGGCACACTTGAGCTGGATGCAGATATGTAACATAGATTCTACAACGATGAATGGATGAAGGAAAGGTGGTAAATACACCGTACGATGTAATAACCCTGCTTTAAAACAGAAGGAAATCCTGCCATTTGTAACAACATGGATGAACCTGGAGGACATCATGCTGAGTGAAATAAGCCAGAGAGAGAGGGGAAAATCCTGCAGGATCCCATTTACATGAGAATCTAAAATAGTCAAACTCAGAGAATCAGAGAGTAGAAGGGTGGTTGCCAGGGTCTGGGGGAGGGGGAAATGGGGAATTTCTTATTTATTTATTTATTTGTGGCTTTTCCTTGTGTCTGTTCACAACTATCTAACCACTCAGACTTAAAACATTTTTTTGAATAGACAACACATGCAAATAGTAAATAAAATAGTATATAATAGTATTTTAGAGCTTTTCCTTTCATCCCCATTCCTCACCTTCCGGTTCCCCTCCTTAGAGAAACCATGGTCACCAGTTCCTTATGTAGCTGTCCAGCAATCTTTTATACATATAGAGGCAAATATATGTATATTTGTATACATACATATGTATTCCTTTAAAGGGCAGTGTGCCATAATTATTGAGCCAGTCTCCCACTGATGGATATTTAGGTTGTTTCCAGTCTTTTTTGCCCTTTAAAATCAAGGCTGTAGCAGATCACATTCTTGGTGGACCAGGTCTTTCTCTAGGATACATGTTCAGAAAGTCATGACATTGCACTACAACCTGGTAAAGAAAGTATGGTTATCCATTGTTTTATAGATGGAGAAGAAGAGGCTCAGGGGTTTGGCCTCTTGCTCAAGTCACACAGGCAATGAGGGCAAGGCTGAGGTTCAACCAGGCCTCTGTGACTTGAAGCCTGCATCTCTTCCACCTTCCCCCACTGTTCCTCATTTCTGCCGGAGGCCTTGGGAGCTCAGGGCTCCACAGCTGACCATATAAAGTGTTAGGGAAAAAGTGGAGTCACTTCCTAATACGGTCACAAGAGGGAAACCCTTGGCCTGCAGCTGGGACCTGCTGTGGCACCGGGCCCTGAGATGCCGGCTGGGACATGAGAGGCGGGGATGTTGAAACCTCTGAACTTGACCAGCTGGAAAGGGGCTCGTGGGGATGGGGAAGCAGAAGCACAGTCAAGTGCAGTTGGGCTGGGTCAGGTGAGACCAACCAAGTTGGAGAAATGGAGACTGAAACTCCAGATTCTGAAGCCCAGCTTCTGTGTGGGGTGTGCTACTGCCTTCCTAGTCCTTTCTGTTGGGCCACTGTGCCCCGGAAAGATGTGCTGAACTGGGCAGAGATTCAGATCCGTCTGGAAGCATGGATTAAGTGCTTGCTGTGTACATAGCACCAGGAGGTGTCCTAGGCAAACAGGAGGAAGGTGATATTTCTCCTTCAGAAGCTGATGATAGAGTTGGGAGAGCCATGCCTTCCTTCCTTCCTCCCTCCCTCACTCCCTCCCTTCTTTCTTTTATTCATTGTATTCAGCAAATATTTACTGAGTGTCTGCTATGTGCCTGGCCCTGTGCTGGGTGCTAGATATACGCTGGTGTGCAGCTTGCAGTCTAGGAGGGACATTTAGACTGAGCCCTGAAAGAGCAGATGGAAATGGCTCTGGGAAGATCAGGGAGAAGTGTTCCAGGGAGAGAGGACATTCCATGTGAAGTTTCCAAGGTGGCAAGGTTTTCATCATCATGAAACAAAGGGAGCACTGGCTGGTCACTAACATTTATTGAGCCCCTATTACATACCAGGTACTGTGCTAAATGCTTCACGAGGGCTATCTCACAGCAAACCAATGAAGGAGCTGCTATTATACCTGCCCATTTTGCAGATGAGGATAACTGAGGCTCAGAGAGGCTAAGAGACTTGCCCAGGGACACACAGCCAAGAAGTAGCAGAATGAGAACTCCAACAAATCCTTGGTAGTCAATCCTATACTCTTTTTTTTTTTTTTAATTTATTTATTTATTTATTTATTTATTTATTTTTGGCTCTGTTGGGTCTTCGTTTCTGCGCGAGGGCTTTCTCTAGTTGCGGCAAGTGGGGGCCACTCTTCATCGCGGTGCACGGGCCTCTCACCATCGCGGCCTCTCCCGTCGCAGAGCACAGGCTCCAGATGCGCAGGCTCAGCAATTGTGGCTCACGGGCCCAGTTGCTCCGCGGCATGTGGGATCTTCCCAGACCAGGGCTCGAACCCGTGTCCCCTGCATTGGCAGGCAGATTCTCAACCACTGCGCCACCGGGGAAGCCCCAATCCTATACTCTTAACCACTGCCCTTTACTGCCTCCAGGTCCCTGGAGGGATGGTTAGGGTTGTAAATGACACATTCTGGAAAGAACATGGCAGTGGCAGTGGGCACGGCCTGAGAGGAGCTGGAGGTGGAGTTGAGGCCTGAAGAGGAGGTAGGGCTTGGTTAGCCTTCATTCAAACCATCGATCGTTTGTTGGGCACTTACTCCATGGAGGCCCCAAGCTGGGGACCAGGACACAGATGAACAAGATACACAGGCCCTGCCCTGGAACAGCTTTGCCACCTGTTCAACGAATGTCTATTGAGCACCTACTATGCACGGCCCAGTGCAAGGCCCCGGGTCACAGAGACGAAGGCAGCACTGCCCCTGCTCCTGGGAAGCTTTGTAATTAACTGACCCCTCAGGCATTCATTTAGCAGGCATTTAGTGAGCACCCACTGTATACCTGAGCTGGTTAGCACCTTATCTGTTAAGTCTCAGTGCAGGGAGTACCTCCCCACTGAAGTTTCTCTGAGCACCCCCCATGTGGGTTAGGGCCCTCTCTTCCTTGCTCCCATAATACGCTGGGCTCCATCCTTGTTCTTATGATGTTATTTTTGAACGTCCTTGTCTCCCTTTTGATCTGGGGGCTTTTTGAGGGCAGGAATGATCATTGATTTATTTGTCTCCAGCATCTAACACAGACCTGGTATACAGTAGGTGCTCAGTAAGTGGCTGATGGATGTTTAGATAAGCCTTATGTTGACCTCATTCTTGCCCTTTTTGGGGAGTGGTGAGATCCTTGGGGATTACTCCCTCCCTCCCCCACCAGTCCTGTACCTTTTCAAGGACATCATTCTCCCTCCGCCCAGGCCCAACTCTCATCACCATTGTCCCTTAGCAAATGGTGCCCTGGAGGGAGGCTCCCACTCTTCAACCAGTTGCCAGCATGACTGAAAGCCCTTTGTGGGCAGGACCTTGTGTGTTTTGTCTTCCAGTATAACCCCAGAGCCTTGCACAGTGTCTAGGGCACACACAGAATGAATGAATGAATGAATGAATGAGTAAATGAATGAACAAATGATCTCTTGTTTCTGTAAGACAGGGATAGGTCCACAGCCTTATGGACAGTGTCCACTCCTCGGAGTGGGCCAAGTTGGAGCTCAGTGCTGCCAGGGTCTTGCTGGGTGACTTTGGTCAAGTGAAAGTGACTTTGGTCACTGCTCTGAGTGAAACCCAGTGATGGAATATCTGCTCCTCCTCCTTTAGTCACTTCTCGGGGGAGTTGGAGGGAAGACATGCTTCCTGGCCATCAGAGCCTTGGGCAGCACTGACGTTATTGTTTGGAAAAGCAGTTCCTGTGGGACAGGTTGGTGCCTCCCTCCTGGGCTGTGACCTCAGCCCATGGGAGAGGCCAGCGTACAGTAAGGAACAGTAAGAACCAGGACAGCGCCTCCCCCAGGCAGAGCACGGCAGGGTGTGCGAGCATCTTCATGCCCGTTCCCCTGTTCTGATCATTTTCACATGCTGCTCTGCGCTTGGTAGGGCAGGACAATTTTTTTTTTTTTACATCTTTATTGGAGTATAATTGCTTTACAATGGTGTGTTAGTTTCTGCTTTATAACAAAGTGAATCAGCTATACATATACATATAGGACAATTTTTTAAGATTAATTAATTTATTTTTTTGGCTGCGCCATGTGGCTTGCGGGATCTTAGTTCCCCGGCCAGGGATTGAACCCGGGCCCCGAGCAGTGGAAGCCCCGAGTCCTAACCACTGGACTGCCAGGGAATTCCTGACTTTTTTTTTAATGGTGATAAAATCCATATAGTATGGATTCACCATACTAATCAGTTTAAAGGAAACAATTCAGTGGCAGTGATACACTCACTCACAGTGTAGTGCTACTATCACCACTGTCTGGTTCCAGAACGTTTTTATAACCCCCCAAAGAAACCCATTCCAGCTAGCAGTCACTCCAATTCCCCCATCTCTGCAGTCCCTGGAAACCAGAGATCTGCTTTCTGTCTCTCTGGATTTGCCTGTTCTGGACATTTCATATAAATGGAACCATGTGATACGTGACCTTCTGTGTCTGACTTCTTTCATTCAGTGTAATGTTTCCAAGGTTCATCTGTGTTGTAACGTGTCAGGACCATGCCTATTTAAGGGCAGCTGTGTTCATCCCCATTTTACAGACAAGGGAGTGTGTGCTTTGTTCATGGTTGAGAGTATGAGCTCTGGGGTTAGCAGTCGCGATTTTAGTTCCGAATTCCCCAGCAGCTGTGTGACCTGGTGACAACCTCACTGGGCCTCAGTTTCCTCATCTGTCAAATGGGCAGCAGGGAAATCATAGTATCCCTGTCACAGGGTGGATGTGAGGATTAAAGAAGAAGACGGCTGTGAAGTGCTTAGCTCAGTGGCCGGCGCATAGTAGATGCTCTAGAAGTGGTAGATGTTATTTAAGCCCGCGAGGCTCAAGGAGGTGAAGCAACAGTGGTGAGAGTGGAGCTGGGATCTGAACCCAGAACTTATAAACTATAACACAGGTGCCCTAGAAATCCAGTCTTGCCCCTTGCTCCTCTTCCCCTATATCCAGAGTCAATGATGCCAAGAGGTTCCCACTAGGACTCTGAGCCTCAGTTTCCCCATCTCTAAAATGAGACTCTGAGCACATCTGTCTAAGGCTGCCACTGTGAGGATGAAGTGAGAAAATGCACACGGTGGTGCTCAGACAATGCAGGCCGTGGTGGGTGTTCTCATGGCCGGACCCCACAGGCTGCTTGTCCAAGCTCTCGTCCCTGCTGCGTTCTGGAAATAAGATAGATTCTCTGTTTGGCAGACGTACTCGGGCCTCTTCTGCGTGGTGGTGAACCCCTACAAGCAGCTGCCCATCTACTCGGAGAAGATCATCGACATGTACAAGGGCAAGAAGCGGCACGAGATGCCCCCCCACATCTATGCAATCGCTGACACGGCCTACCGGAGCATGCTGCAAGGTGAGCCGCCCGTGGGTGCATGGAGCTCCTCCTCCTCCAGGGAGCCCACCAGGGCTGCTTAACAGTCACTCCCCGGGCCCCTCCTGTCCTGCCTGACTGCAGTTCTCACCAAGAATGCGGAGTTTGGCAGGCAGCGCTGGGCCTCAGGAGGGCTGTGACTGAAAAAGGGAAAAAACAAGCTGAACATCTGTGTTTGCGGCCCGGGAGGGCAAGGGAGGGCAGATAGCTTGGGCAAATATGGGCATGGGCCCGCTCTGGCTTCCGCTCCAGAGCTCGCTGTCCCCCCTGGGCTGCCCGAGGCCCTGGGCAGGCCAGCTATCTGGAAAATGGTAGGATGCTCTCACCTGGGAAGGGAAGTGGGTGGGGAACAGCCCTGGGGCTGAGCCAACCAGATGTGGATTTGCAACCAGCTGTCACTCACACCCTGCGGGATCCTGTGCAAATGTCTTTTCATCTCCAGCCTCAGCTTCCTCATCTGTGAAAAGAGAGTGATAGGATCCATCTCTCAGCTTGTGGTGAAGATTGTAAAGCAGGCTTTTCCACACTGAAGACCTTTGCATATTACCTCCATGTTTATGTATTATTATTATTGCTATCATTAATAACTTTTACTGAGGTAGAACATACATACAGTAGAATGTAAAAAGTGCACAAATTCAGTGTCCAGCCTAAAATTAATTTTTACATGTCTACAGTTGTATAATCACCACCCAGACCAAGATGGGAAATAGTTCCAGAAAGTTCCCTCATGCCTCTTCCCATAAATGGAATACCTCCTCGTATAAATGGATCTGGTCTTGAGATACAGGAGTTCTGCTCTCCTTACACTTGGGAAAGGGCAACAGAAAAGAGCTTTGGCAGTTTTAAAGCTGTGCAAAATTGTTATGTGATTTTTAGGTGTGAATAATCTAGAGGTTGTAAGCCGGCAACTGGTAGCCTGGATCCAGCCCTCAGATAAGTTTGGTTTGGTCCACATGGAGTTTTAAGGATACCTAAATTAGTTGCCAACTTTTAACAATTTGGAGATTGTACATAAAAAGCCAGATTTCTAGGTTGTTTTGAAAGTATTGGAACGTCTGGCAACATGTGATCCCACCTGTCAGCTGCCCCTTTAGAGGGGGTATGAGTTCTCCAGTTCCCCAGTTCTCACCTGGCCTGATGCACTTGTTTGTGTTAACTGCCTGGCCCCTGTGTTTGACTTTGCAACTCCTGGAATATCTTCCTCCAGGAATGTTCTGAGTTGGGAATTGAAAGGAGCCCAGTTCTGGAAGCTCCTGAGGGCAGAGATCCAGGTGTGCTTAGGAGATATAACCCCCCAAGGTAGAGGGGCTCAGGTGTAAGTTCCCCAAGGGTTACTGACAGGGTTAGCCAAACCCCACAGGTGTGACTCAAGCTGGACCACTCCAGGCGAGAGACTACCATTACCTCCAAAGGCCAGAATATGGAGCCTTGCAAAGAGGGTTGTGGAGATACAATCTCAGGTTGTAAAGTGATGACTCTTGGAGTTAGGTATGTGTTTTTGCGAAAAAAAATCCTTTGTGGTCTCCCTTAATGGAAAAGTATAAAATGGTGGTTCACACACCTCTTTGGGAAGCTGAACATCACAAAGTTACAGTGCTTGTATCATTTGGGGTGCTTTTGCTTGCGAGAAACATAGCAACCAATTAAAGTGGCTTAAACAACAGGAATTTATTGCCTCACATAGCAAATAGTCTGAAGGTTGATGATTTCAGGCTTAGCTAATTCAGCAGCTCAAAACCAGACTCTTTTGGGATTTTCTTAGCTACTTCCTCATGGTCACAAGATGGCAACCATAGCTCCAGACATCACATCCTCATGTGATAATATCCAAAAGCATGAAGGACGTGGAGGGTTAGGTTTTTTTCCTATATCTGTTTTTTATCAGAGAGGAAAACCTTTTCCAGAAGCTTCTCAGCAGGCATCCCTTATGCCTGATTGGCTAAAACTTGGTCACATGCCAACCTCTAAACCAATCATTGGCAAAGAGGACTGGAACATTTATGATTGGTTTGGACTATTCCTGATTCTTTCCTGGAGCTGAGGGAGCTCCCACTAAGCACATTTTATCTGAATACCAGAATGAAAGAAAATTTCATTAGCAAAGAGGAAGGGGGGAGTGAAGCACTGCTATAGTGCTCTTAAAATATATATGTGTAACTTTAAAAAAAACTTGAATCTTATATATTGATTCTAGAAAAAGTAAAACATATTTAAGCAAAAGAGAGTATACCAGCACCCATAATTCTATCACCCAGAGATCACCACCATTAACATTTGGCTATGAAACCTTTCATACACTAACTGAGCTGGATGGCATGGAATGAAGGATGTTTTGACTATCTGAAAATAATTGGTTCCAGAAAAAAATCACTTAAAACAGGCACTGTAGATTAAGGGGGAAGGGGGCTTGACGGGCTTGAAAAATGACACTGCAAATTATGAACACAGGCTTATTTATTTTACAAGTAATAGGGATTTGGTGGTAATTTCAACTAGATGCTAATTCTTAGATTGAGTATAAAATTTGTTTATTTTTTTACCTTAACTTTTTTTTGGACAGAACCATGTGAGAGCATAAGACACCATTCTTCATGTCATGCTTGATTTCTGCGGTGTAGGGTAAGAGGATAATTTTTGCAGACTCATTGGAGAGATCACCACTTTTTGCCAAGGGCTTTTACTTATCTGACGTTTAGCACAGTGCCTCAAAGCCCCTGTTATGTTACCTTTCCTGATGACTCTCTGATATTTGGTTGTGAATTGATCTGACTTTCTGTGGCCTTTCAGAGGGCATGGACATGTGACATTGCACCTTCAGGGAAATCAACAGTTTTGCAGAGCTGCCACTGTTGTGTTTGTATCAAGACAATGGATGTTGACACCCAGTAGTTGGCAAGATGAAGCCTTTGAGTCTGAGGGCAACAGTGATGCAGACCAGAGAAAGATGTTTCAGTGGGGTCTGACTTCCTAAATAGTCGTCTCATTGAAGAATATTTTTGTGTTGTGATAACTTTCATCTCCCTAGACAACTTTCCATCCATGGGGCAATGTTATACTCTATACCGGGACCCCTGGGGCTGATAACATTTCATTCCTTTTAGGCTCTATATTTTAACACAGAATTATATAGGGAAATATAAAATTACTTAGAAATTTCAGGGTCTTCCCTGGTGGCGCAGTGGTTAAGAATCCGCCTGCCAATGCAGGGGACACAGGTTCATTCCCTGGTCCGGGAAGATCCCACATGCCACGGAGCAACTAAGCCCGTGCACCACAACTTCTGAGCCTGCACTCTAGAGCCCGTACCCCCACTCGCCGCAACTAGAGAAAGCCTGCGCACAGCAACGAGAACCCAACGCAGCCAAAAATAAATTAATTAATTAATTAATTTTAAAAAATAAAATTACTTTGAAATTTCAAACCTCAAGAGAAAATGACAGCCATGAGCGCACAGAACCATAAAAGATAAGCTCTTTTTAGATTAAATGTTAATCAACAGCTGCTACGTATGTATTCCTTTTGGCTTTACCTGGTGCTTCCTGGCAAATTAGTGATGGATAGACTACAATGGAAAAAAATCCCTCCCCCACAAGAAAAAATCAAGGAGAAAAATATAGGCTTGGGAAAAATAATTTTTTTCTCTAGAAAGTGGGAATTTGGTTTTTGTGAAGGAACATGTGGGCCCGGTTTGTGGCTCTGTTGGTGAATGTTGCTATCCCAGGCTGTATAGTCATTCGGCTTGAATCATGCTGAACTTTCCATCTTGGAGGTATCAAGCTAGCAGCTGTGGCTTCCTCCTCAAGTCCTCTGTGGAACAGGATGGAGTGTGAAGAGGTGGGGTTGGGAAGGGGTGGAGAACACGTTCACTGAATACAGAATGAAATGTTTAAAATATGTGACGTAGACGCTTAAGTTCCCGAGGACCCCTAAACTCCATAAAACCCACAAACTCCATCCTTGTCTGCCTGCTCATCACTGAATCTCTGGCGTGTTTGCTGGTGCCTGGCGTGGAGTAGCTGCTCCGTTAATATTTGTGATGAATGAAGGAAGAACTCTCAGAGTTGTTTAAAGAGAAGAACCGACCAGGGTCAGGATGGGGGTGGGGGAGGGTTGTCCGAGAGGGGTGAGGAGTTACAAGCCTTGATGGCTTACTAAGAGGGGAAAGGGGAGCTGGGGTGTCGTTCTGGCTGAGAATAGTAACAGGGGAGTTGGGAATATGGGAGGGGATTTCTAAGACATAATTCACTGACTACCTCCTCCCCAAAGGAAGCCAAGCCCCTGGGGAAGAAGAGGATGGGAGAAGTAGGCACTTAAAGATGCAGCTTATATATGTGTATGTGTACATGATGTCGTGTTTACTTTTTACATTTCCCTTTTTTTTTCTTTTTTTTGGAGAGATGATAGAATCAAATTGAAAAGCTGAAAATTCTCACTTTCAACACTCTCCCTTGTGCACTAGACGCCTAATTTGCCTCCCCAGAGATAACCATGGTTTCTAGTTTATTAGATATTCTCCTAGAGATATATTCTGCACGTGTGTGCAGATACATATCTTTTTCCCTCTCCCCAAGATTTCCCCACAAATAGTAACATTCCATATGCACCGTTCTACATGCTGCTGGAGTATTACATGCCTAAAGGGATTCCTTGTTCCTTTTTTCCATTTTTAGTTTTTATTTTTAGTGAAGGTATATGTGAAGATGATTCAGAGTCAATTCCTCAAGGCTTATTAAGAAAAATAGCCCTCCTTTGTTGCTTCTCTAATTTCCCCTTCTCCAGGGGTAACCATTATCAACCCTTTAACTGATTTTTGGATAGTTACCTCTGTAATCACTAAAAAACTTGAGTATATTGCTCATATCTTAATTTTTTCCCTGTTTTAGTCAATAGCCTATTGACTTTTCATCATGGGACGTGAGGATTTAGCTCAGTCACCCCTTTGCTTTGCGCCTCCTGTCTCCTCCCAGCACACATGCATGCGCGCCCCATCTCATAGAATCCCAACATAGTTTTGTATTAACTTTGATGAAAACTATATTAAGAGTTTACATTATTATGACTGTGTAGATGCTATTCACAGCTGAGCTCTGCACTGTCTTGTGATTGCTTTTCCGGTACAATTATTCTTTTCCCTGGAGTTAGTAATTGCCTTTTTTTCCCCAACTTGATTATCTATGTACTTAATCACTAATTCTACCCCAAATTTTCCTTCAAAATATGTTAATCTCCTTTTCATATGTCTAGCTATGTGTTCAAGATCCTATTGATAGCTTCCCCATGAAGGTGATTGCTACTGGAGTCTTCTGACCTGTCCTGGCTACCCTCTATGACTGGTAGCTGACATTTGGGATCTTCTTTATCATTCTTGGAATACCCTTCAATGCTCTCATGGTGGATTCCTTGTTTCCTAGTTTCCAGGTCTTCTTCCTTGATTTACTCCCTGTTTAAATGGAACACTTTCTCTAGTAGCTTCTCAAGAAAGGATGTATGTGAGGCAAATTGAGATCTTGCATATCTGAAAGTCTTGATGCTTCTCTAATATTTAAGGGACAGTTTAGCTGGGTTTAAATTTTGAAGCACGAAATAGTTTTCTTAATTTTTAAGACGTTGCTTCATTAGCTTTGAGATTCAGTTTCATTTTTAAGGAGATAAAAGCCAATCTGATTCTTGATCCTTTATGTATGACCAGTTTTTTCTCCTTCTCTGGAAGCTTCTTTTTTTTTTTTTTTTTTTTCTGACTCTTCTTTATCCCCCTGTTTATGATGGTGGAATCTGGCATGTGTCTTGTTTTCACCCGTTGTGCTGGAGACTGAGAGGACCCTCATAATCTATAAACTCACGTCCTTAAATTCTGGGAAATTTTTGTGAATTATGTCCTTAATGATTTCTTTCTCTTTGTATTCTCTCTCCTGTTTTTTTCTAGATGTTTTCTTATTTCCATAATGGAATTCCTAGATTGTTTTTATGATTTTCATCTCTTTCTCGTCTCATTTATTTTCTGGGCAGTTACCTCAACTTTATCTTATGAACCTTCTATTGAGTTTTCAATTACTGCTTTCATTAAAAAAATAAAATTCCAAGAGCTTTGTTTTGTTTCCTGAATGTTTCTTTCTTATAACATTCTTTTTCCATGTATGTCCCTTTTCTTGGAGGGTACTTTTCCACAGGTAGGTGTCTGTTTCCTCCAAGAGGCATATTTTCTTTTTTATTTGTTTTAATTTATGTTTGTCTTATTAGTGGCTTTCTTCAGATGCCCGGTGAATTATTGGCTGTCCATTCATCTGGGATGCTTTAATGCATGGGCACCAAAAAGTTGATGGCAGCTCCGTGCTTGCAGGAGGAGCTTGCTGATGATGAGCCTGGCTATGGGCTGGTGAAGCTGGGCTGCTCCATCGGGGCACTTCTGCTATATCTTTCAGTCTTTTCTCTTGGGCTGATGAGATTCTTCAGAGAAGACTTGTGCAATCTTCTGCCTGGAGGGGAAATATCTGTCTACCATCATTTTGAGGGTCTAGTTGAGAAGACGCTGAGGGTTTCAAACTGTGGGATCAAACTTGCGTGTTATCCTCCTGCTGTCAGTATGGTCCCTGGTGTCCCCCAAGACAGAGACCCTCTATTTCTTCCTCTCCAGAGAATAAATCTGCCCCCCTTCTGTGGGTTGTGGGAAGGGCAGTCACTTGGCTGCAGGAGTGTATAAGGTATCTGGAGTATCTAGCAGCTTCTCAAACAGACATTCAATCAGTCCTTGTGGGTTTCTTTTTCCTCTACCCCCTTCCCGAGGCCCCGGGGCTGCCAGTTACTGAGGTTTGGGGCTGGAGGCAGGGGGCTCTGCTTCTCCACTTTCCCCACCGCCAGCTTAGACTTCTCTCCTGGGACTGTCATCACTCATCCTGTTTGCTGGCTTCCCAGGTTGTGCTGCTGTTCTCTCCTCTCCTGTTCATTTGAACGGCTTCATGTGTTTTTGAAAAACCCCTTTACTGTCACTTTAGTATGGTTTGGGGAGGAAGAAGCGCTAAATACCTGTGTTCAACCCACTATCTTCTTTTTTTTTTAGCATCTTTATTGGAGTATAATTGCTTTACAATGGTGTGTTAGTTTCTGCTGTATCACAGAGTGAATCAGCTATACATATACATATATCCCCATATCCCCTCCCTCTTGCGTCTCCCTCCCACCCTCCCTATCCCACCCCTCTAGGTGGTCACAAAGCACCGAGCTGATCTCCCTGTACTATGCGGCTGCTTCCCTCTAGCTATCTATTTTACATTTGGTAGTGTATGTATGTCCATGCCACTCTCTCACTTCGTCCCAGCTTACCCTTCCCCCTCCCCGTGTCCTCAAGTCCATTCTCTACGTCTGCATCTTTATTCCTGTCCTGCCCCTAGGTTCTTCAGAACCATTTTTTTTAGATTCCATATATATGTGTTAGCATACGGTATTTGTTTTTCTCTTTCTGACTTACTTCACTCTGTATGACAGACTCTAGGTCCATCCACTTCACTACAAATAACTCAATTTCGTTTCTTTTTATGGCTGAGTAGTAGTCCATTGTATATATGTGCCACATCTTCTTTATCCATTCATCTATCAATGGACACTTAGGTTGCTTCCATGTCCTGGCTATTGTAAATAGTGCTGCAATGAACATTGTGATACATGACTCTTTCTGAATGATAGTTTTCTCAGGGTATATGCTCAGTACTGGGATTGCTGGGTCATAGGGTAGTTCTATTTTTAGTTTTTTAAGGAACCTCCATACTGTTCTCCATAGTGGCTGTATCAATTTACATTCCCATCAACAGTGCAAGAGGGTTCCCTTTTCTCCACACCCTCTCCAGCATTTATTGTTTGTAGATTTTGTGATGATGGTCATTCTGGCCGGTGTGAGGTGATACCTCATTGTAGTTTTGATTTGCATTTCTCAAATGATTAGTGATGTTGAGCATCCTTTCATGTGTTTGTTAGCAATCTGTATATCTTCTTTGGAGAAATGTCTATTTAGGTCTTCTGCCCATCTTTGGATTGGATTGTTTGTTTTTTTGATACTGAGCTGCATGAGCTGCTGGTATATTTTGGAGATTAATCCTTTGTCAGTTGCTTCGTTTGCAAATATTTTCTCCCATTCTGAGGGTTGTCTTTTCGTCTTGTTTATGGTTTCCTTTGCTGTGCAGGAGCTTTTAAGTTTCATTAGGTCCCATTTGTTTATTTCTGTTTTTATTCCCTTCCTCTAGGAGGTGAGTCAAAAAGGATCTTGCTGTGATTTATGTCATAGGGTGTTCTGCCTATGTTTTCCTCCAAGAGTTTTATAGTGTCTGGCCTTACATTTAGGTCTTTAATCCATTTTTGGTTTATTTTTGTGTATGGTGTTAGGGAGTGTTCTAATTTCATTCTTTTACATGTAGCTGTCCAGTTTTCCCAGCACCTCTTGTTGAAGAGGCTGTCTTTTCTCCGTTGTATATTCTTGCCTCCTTTATCAACGATAAGGTGACCATATGTGCGTGGGTTTATCTCTGGGCTTTCTATCCTGTTCCATTGATCTATATTTCTGTTTTTGTGCCAGTACCATACTGTCTTGATTACTGTAGCTTTGTAGTATATTCTGAGGTCAGGGAGCCTGATTCCTCCAGCTCCGTTTTTCTTTCTCAAGATTTCTTTGGCTATTCAGGGTCTTTTGTGTTTCCATACAAATTGTGCAATTTTTTGTTCTAGTTCTGTGAAAAATGCCAGTGGTATTTTGATAGGGATTGCGTTGAATCTGTAGATTGCTTTGGGTAGTATAGTCATTTTCACAGTTCAACCCACTATCTTTCGATGGAAATTCTCTCACACCTTCTTTTCCAAAGAAGCAATAATGGTGATAGTGGATTTTTATTGTGTGCTTCCTATATGCACAGGGCTTTCCAGGAATATCTCCATTCATCCTTCCCACAAACCCACAAGGCAGACAGGATCAGATTAGAACCTTTAAATTAAGCCCTGAAACTATTATGGTGCCCACACATGTAATCCAGAATAAAAACAACACTAAACTATAAAGTAACGAAAGCCAACAAAGTCTTAAATTTTCCCATGACATTTACTATGATAGTTTTTAAGACGTAACAAATATTGACTCCTTTGAAATGTTCTTTATTTTTACCTCCCTCCCTTCCTTTGGTTGTGGACCTATGTTTACATGACTGGTCAGATAATCCAACCCTGGAGGCAGGTGCTATTTTTAGCCCCATTTTATTGCTGGGGAAACTGAGGCTCAGGGAGGTGAAGAACTTGACACATGAGTATCAGAGTGGATTTGAACTTGGTTTATCAGACTCCAAAGCCCAGGGCTTGCTGGACAAGTGGGTGATGCTGAGCTGCTGCACAGGCCCCTCCTGCCCCATGGAAGGCTGTTTGCTCCTGCAGGGCTGTCTCCTTACATCTCAGGGGGTTAGTGTTGAGGGCCCAGCACTTGGGAAGCTGACGTTAGTGACTTCAGCAAATTAGCATGATGAGTGTGGGGAAAGCATCACCAAAGCTTTCCCGACAAAATCCACTTTGGATCTCCCACAGCCCCTCTGTGGGTCCCTGGGGTGAGGGACGGTGTGAAAGGCAGATGAGATTTCGTTCTGAGGATGAGAGGAACCGTCAGGGTCTGTCACTGGAAGTGTTGTGTCCTCACCTAATTAGCACCACATGGCCACTCTCAGGGGATTAAAAAAAAAAAAAAACAACAGCTACAGACCTTTATCAGCCCAGGCTCTTGGCTGAACCCTCTTCAGGCTGCGGAGAAGTCTGTGGGAGTGGAGTGATCCAAACTCCGCTGTCTGCTTTGCAAGTTCCCACACTCAGTCTGAACCCTCTGTCCATGGCCGGTAGGCGCTGGGGGGCTGGCTTGTGCTCCCCCAACTCCCAAGAGGCTGCCCTGTAAGCTCAGCAGAGACAGGAAGGGCAGCGATACGCATTGGGCTCACTGCCCCATAGATCCTGCCTCCCTTGGCCCTTGCCGGTCCCCTGCAGGACAGCCTCCCCATTTGACGGACTGAAGAAACTGAGGCTCAGAGCACCGAGTGGCTTGGCCCCCGAGCTGAGTGTCAAACCTGGCAACATCACCTTTGGCCACCCTGGAAACATTCTCTGAGGCAGTATGGTAGATAGTGTAGTGCTGTTACCCCCATTTAACAGATGAGGAAACTGAGGCCCCAAAAGGCTAAGGGACTGGCTTAGGCCTTATAATTAGAAAGGGTTGAACTTGGCCTGATACCCTGTCCTCCTGGGACAGAATCACTGCCGTCTGTAACCACTTCACTGGCTCACTGTTGTAGAGGACAGAGAGGATGGAGTGGTAATGACAAAAAAGCTAATAGTAATAGCACTTATTATGCTTTTGAATGGGCCTTGGGTATTTTTAAGCTCTTTGTGTGTCCAGTCTCATTTCATTTTCACATCCTTGGAATGTGTGGGTTTTTATCCCTTCATGGTGAGGAAACTGATGCTCTGAGTTGCCTAAGAGGTGGAGCCGGGAAGTAATTCCAAGTCATTTTGCTCTTGAGACTGTGTTCCTGCGACACATCCCCAGGGAGGGGACCGGTTGCATGCTTCTCTGCCTCTTGGAGACTTTGCTGCAGCTCTCTGCTCAGCATCTGGCCTGGCGGTGTGAAGGATGCTGGTAGCTCCATCTGTCTGGCCCCGTCTGGTTGGCCCTCTGAGTTATCATGAGAAGATCACGTTCTTTGGCAGGAAATGAGGAAGAAGGATCATCTGATTCTGATGAGCATTTTATGGACTGCCCATGGTGTCTCACACAGATGGGAAAGAGCTAAGGAGAATTAATTTTTTAAAATAAGCAGTAAATATTGAGTTGGAGAAGCAGATATGCTTAAGGGAGTGGATTTGGGAAGTTCTGGCTGACACTTGGTGATGGTGTGGAAGTTCCTCTTGGACTATGCATGCTCCAGCCTCCCGGCTCTGTGTCCTCCCAGCCTCAGAGAGAATCTAGCTCGCTGTTCCCTTTTTTGTCCAAAAGTATTGATTGAGGCCTCACTGTGGGGAGGCTTGTGGTGGGGGACACAGTCTACTGAGGGGTGCAGATGTTAATCAAATCCAACCACAAGTACATGTGTTGTCGGGGAGGTCCAGGGAGCTGTGAGGTGGACCCTGGGACCTGTCCCAGGCTGGGAGGGCAGAGGAGGCCTCCTTACGAGGTGACATGTGGGCCTAAGGGAGCTGATGGGATACACGAGGCTGTGGGGCTGGAGCAGAGAGGAAGACACAGAAAGTGGAGGTGGGAGCTGCGGCCCAGGAGGCCACCGGGAGGATATCGGTCTTCGGGTACCCACGCCCCCTTAGCTGGCCAGTTCCGCTATTAAAGATGCCAGAGGTTCATGTGGGTCTGGAAGAGTCCTGCTGGGGTCCAGCACAAGCTCTCAGAGTACCTCTGCCCACCCAGAATCTCTTCCTCCCCACGCTGCTGGGGGGAGGAGGGTGGAGAGAGGAAAGCCTGGACTTACAGAGCAGAGGTTTAGGGAGTTGCTTTTGAGCTGGTTCAAATCCCAGCTCTGCCAAGGCGCCCACTTCTCTGTGCCTCAGTTTCCTCATTTGTCCCATGAGGAGACACCTATCCCGGTGGTTGTAAGGGTTGATTTGGACAGTGCCTGGGGAGTATGGCACCAGGCAGGCAAGTGCAGGGCCTGAGCTGTCACCTGGGTGGGCCCAAGGTGGAGGCCCAGCACCGACCTTGGGTCTGGAACCCTCCACATCCACCTTTGTGGGTGGCGTTAGGGAGGGAGCCACCTTTCTGCACTTGGTGGAGACCAGGTCCTTCCCTGGTCGGGGGGAGCGGTGACCCTGCGGGGACCTGGGCTTGGCCACCTCCCTCTCCATGGGTCCCAAAGCAGCCTGGCGCGGGAGGGAGGAAGGGAAGCAGCCAGCCCAGGCTGCTCTCAGGCCCAGCTCGGTTTTCTCCTTTTATGGTCAGCCTGCAGGCCTCTGGCTCCCCAGCCAGAAACCACGAGCTGGTTTCAGGATCAGGCTGAAATAGCTGGTCTGTGGGGAGCTGGGCGTCTCCTGGGAGACTCAGGCCTGGTGCAGGGGAGGCAGCAGGGAGCCCTTTCTGTCCTTGGAAAGCTCCCCCGCACACCTGCTCATCCAAGGCCAGACCCCTAGGCCCGGGAGAAGGAGGGAAGACAGGCGCGTTTGGGGCTGGGGTGTGAGGTGAGGCAGACCCCAGGGCTCTGGGCCGGGCAGCTCAGCCAGGCGCAGGCGGTGCTGGGATGCGGGCTCCAGCCCTGCCATCTCTGCTCCTGTGCTGTGCTCTTTCCTATCTCTGACTTCCTGTGGCCCAGGCCCTCTGCTTGGGATGCGCTGCCTCCTTGGTGCCTTTTCCCCTGCGGATTCCTACACATCCTTCTCTGTGTGGCTCAGTTGTCCCCTCAGCTGCTAAGAGGTCCTGTCTGTCTCTCGGGGAGCATTAAAACAGCCTTTCTGCAGCACTTCTGGAATATACCCATTGTGGCATTTGCCCACATCTTGCAGTCAGTTCTTTGCCCATCTGACCCCCACACTGGATCATAAGCCTCTCAAAAGCAAAGACTAAGTAGGTCTTAGTAAACTTTGTGTTTCCAGTGCCTGACGCATAGTAGGGGCCCTGGACTTGTTTGCTGAGTGAATATGTGAATAAAGGAAGAAGCGCTGACTGTGGCTTCAATCTGAATTGCCTTTCTGAGAGAGAGAGAGAGAGAGAGATTGAGAGAGAGAAAAAATGATTGGTTGAGACTGATTCAAATCAACAAGCATTTCCTGAGTACCTACTGTGTGTCAAACATGGTCCCTGCCCCCCTGGATCAGGCACAGCCCTTGGCCCTCGGGAACTCATGGGCCAGTAGGAGAAGCATTAAAGCAGTTTTGTCAAGTAAGCAAATAAATAAATAAAAAATTTCAGGTGATGAAATTATAGAGTTATTTTTCCCCCCTAAGGAGAAGATAAAACAGGATGATGGGATCAAGAGAAACTGAGGGAGTGGCTCTGGATGCATGGTGGTCAGAGGTGGCTCCATCTGAGGATGTGACATTTGAACTTGGGTATGAAAGGTGAGAAGGAGCTGGCCACATCAAGAACCAGGGAAGAGCTTTAGAGGCAGAAGGAGGAGGCAGTGCAAAGGCCCTGAGGAGGCAGGAATGGGCACGATGTGCTAGGGAAGTGCCAAGAAGGCCAGTGTGGCTGGGATGTAAGTGGGAGAGGGAAGTAACCAGATGAGGTTGAGAAGCAGCAGGAGCCTCCGCATGGACTGTTATAAGCCCATTTATTATGAGCAACAAAGACTGTATGACATGGTCAACGCTTATAGTCAAATGTTAAATGAAAAGGACTAGAAAATCACGCCATCGAATGGCATCAATTGTGTAAATCACTCTAAACCGCTATAAAAAATAATGAAAAGGAGATATATCCAAATATTAACCATCACAGGGTAGGGGGATTTTGTCTTTGCCAAACTTTCTGCAGTTGGTGTGTACTAATTTTGTAATCGAAATAAAAAATTAATAACTTATTTAAGAAAAAAAAGCAGTTTTGTAACTGTTGAAAAATGAATAGATCTGTATGATGTTATAGGAATCAGATCTCTTGATTTAGAGGTGGTGTAAAAGTAACATTGTTTTTTAAAAAACTTTTATTGTGGTGTAATTTATATACCATAAATCAATCCATTTTAAGTATGCAATTCACCAGTTACTGGTGAATTTACAAGGTTATGCAGCCATCACCATAATCTAATCTAATCTAATCTAATCTAATCTAATCTAATCTTTCTAATCTTCCAGAAATAAATCTTGTGCCCACTTGTGGCCTCTTATAGTGACTCCCCCATTCCCACTTCCAGTTCCACCCCATCACTATCTACTTTCTGTCTCCCTAGATTTACCTCTTCTGGATATTTAGTATAAATGGAGTGAATGATACAACATGTGGTATTTTGTGTCTGACTTCTTTTACCTAGCATAATGTCTTCAAGGTTCATCCATGTTGTAGCCTGTATCAGTGCTTCATTCCTTTTTATGGCTGAGTAATATTCTATTGTATAGATAGACCACATTTTGTTTATCCATTTACCAGTTGGACATTTGTATTGTTTCTACTCTTTGGTAAAGTAGCATAATTTTTACTAAGATGAAAAAGAAATATTCTGCCTGTCATATTAAGGGAAAATGGTCCATTACCATTCCAAATAATCCTTTTCTCCTAAAAAGTATTGAGGTGAAACAATGATCATGGTGAGGTTAAGTGCTACAATGGAGGGAATCTTTGGACTATGGGAGCCAGGGTCACCACTAGACCAGGTGGTACCTTTATAGAATTAGAAAAATGTACCCTTTTCTCAAGGCATCTTTCTTCCATCTGCTGAAAGATGGTTGTAATAAATATACACATCTACAGTAACCAGTGTGAATGGTTCTCCCTTAGAGTTATGCAGTGTACAACTCATACCACTGTCCACGGCAGCCCTGGGGGTGGGGGATGTAGAGTAGAAAGGTCCCCAACTTAGATCTAGGGAGGTATGTAGTCAGAGAAAGTATCATAGAGGAGGTGACTCTCAGGGTGACATTTCAAGAATGGATTAGGGTATATACCCCAAAGAATTGAAAACAGGTGCTCAAAAACTTGTACTTGAATGTTCATAGCAGCATTGTTCACAATAACCAAAAGCTAGAAACAACCCAAACACCCATCAATGGATGAGTGGAACCATAAATGTGGTCTACCTATACATTGGAGTACTATTCAGCTGTAAAAAAGAATGAAGTTCTGATACATGTTACAACAGGGGTGAACCTCAAAAACATCATGCTAAGTGAAAGAAGCCAGACACAAAAGGCCACATATTATACAATTGTATTTATATGAAATGTCCACAATAGGCAAATCCATAGAGGCAGACAGCGGATTGGTGGTTGCCAGGGGTTATGGGGAGTGGGGGATGGAGAGTGACTGTTTAAGGATATGGGGTTTTATTTGGGACTGATAAAAATGTTTTGGAACTAGACAGAAGTGTGAGTTGCACGACATTGTGAACGTACTACATGCCACTGAATTGTTCACTTTTACATGGTTAAATTTATGTTGTGTGAATTTCACCTAAAAGGGAAAAAAAAGAGAAAAAGAATAGATTAGGCGGGTAGAAAAGTGATGAAGATGGTGCTCTGGGCAGAAGAAACAGTGTGTGCAAAGCTTGAGGGGAAAACTGCTTTGCACATTCAGAGAACTCTGCTCTCTCTTGTCAGACACGATCTCAAGCTCAGGGAAGGAATCAGCTAGGAAGCCCGGGGAAGTTGGTCTCCTGGGCTCCGCATGGGTCAGCAAGGAGCACCCACGCTGAGCCCTCCTGCCTGTAACCAACCAGGGCACAGTTAGCTTCCCACGCTTGGAGCCGGTGTGTTTCCGATGGGAATGTCCCAGGCCGGAGGTCCCCTGGCAGCGCCCAGCATGGATCCGCCCCGGCAGCTGCCCAGCCTTTCCCTGGAGCCCACTCCCTCTCCTGGGGACCTGGGAGGAGAGGCCTCAGGACGGACATCTGACCCTATAAATCTCTCGTCCTCTGGGTGTAGGTTTCCCAAGGCTGCTGGGAAAGACTTCCTGTCTCCCTGTAGCAGATGGATGGAGATAGCCCGTCCGTCTGTCCATCTCAAAATCACTCCTTAAAATAGTGCAGGCTCTGGGCCAGCCCCAGCGGGTTGTCTCTCTGCTTGGGTGCTGATCACAGGGTGCTGGTTCCTCCATGTCTTGCCTTTCTGCCCCTTCCTGAATCCGTTTTGAGCTGGTTTCCTAGTTTGCTCTGGTCCTCAGCAGACTTCTCCCTCCAGCTGGAAGTTGGAGGCACAGTCCAAGGAGCTGGCAGTTGTACCAGCACAGGGTACCTCCCTCCACAACTTTCTTGTGATGCTGACCTCTGTCTCTCTCCAGAGCGTACTGGGGAGATGAAAGTTTTACTGTTTTTATCTTGGAAGGAAATGCCACCAGCGCGTGGTTGTGGGTTATCTGAGGAAGACAAAACAAAGCCGTGGCCTGGAAGCAAGGCCTCTGGGGTCATGCACCTCAGTCTGAGTCCCTGCCTGCCACTTCCTAGCTGTGTGACTATGTTCATTATCTAGGGCTGCTGTACAAATGGCTGCAAACTTGGTGGCTTAAAATGACAGGAATTTGTTCTCTCATAGTTCTGGATGCCAGAGGTCTGAAATCAAGGTGTCATCAGGGTTGGTTCCTTCCAGAGGCTCTGAGGGAGAATCCAGTCCAGGCCCTTCTCCTCTTCTGGCTTCAGGCGGCTGCCAGGTCCTCGGCATCCTCAGCTTGTAGCTGCATCCCTCCAACCTGCCTCCTCCTTCACGTGGCTTCTCCCTCTGCCTCTAATTCCCCTCTCCTTTCTCTTATAAATAAGGACACTGGTCATTGATTTAGGTCCCATCCTAAATCCAAGATGATCTCATCTGGAGATCCTTAATTAATTACATCTGTAAGACCCCTATTCTAGATAAGGTCACCTTCTGAGTTTCCGAGTGGACATTTCTTTGGGGGCCACAGGTCAGCCCACTGCAGTGACCTCGGGCAAGTCGCCTCACTCCACTGTACTGTCCTCATCTGTAAAGTGGCCGTGGTGCCAGTGCCCAGCTCAGGGGCTGCTATGAGGGTGGAACGGGTCACCTTGCACAGAAGGAGCTCGGGGGGGCCCGCGGCACAGCGGATACTCTGGAGGTGGGCGCTGCTGGGGACGCTGCAGGCAGGCAGCTGTTTCTTTCCTCTCCTTCCTAAGCTTCATGGTCATAATGGGCTCCTTGAGAGCAGTAAAGACTATTTTTACATCACCCATTTTTGGTGAGATGAGGGAACAGTCATACATACTCATAGCATAACCACGAGCGGGACAGAAGGAGATGGAGTTGAAGGGAGGTCTCCCTCCCGTGCTGGTTCTCAGTCCCTCAGACCCTCTTCTCAGGGACAACCATCATTGGCTGTGTCGAGTAGCTTCACGATATATCCAACATACACAAGTATTTGAAGATGTGTGTGTGTGTGTGTGTGTGTGTGTGTGTGTACACCTTAGGTATGTATATGTGTGTGTGTGAAAATATATCCCTCTTCTTAAAACATAAGAGGTGTAATGCTGTGTCACCTAGCCTTTTATTTTTTAGGTTACTATGTCTTGGAGATTATTCTGCGTCAGTCCATGACGATCTGCCTGGTCCTTTTCAGTGGCTGCCCAATGTGCCGCCGTGTGGCCCTACCAGATTTTTTTTTTTTTTAATGTCTTCTATTTCTTTCTTTCTTTTTGGCTGTGTTGGGTCTTCGTTGCTGCGCACGGGCTTTCTCTAGTTGCGGTGAGTGGGGGCTACTCTTTGTTGCGGTGCACAGGCTTCTCATTGTGGTGGCTTCTCTTATTGCGGAGCACGGGCTCTAGGCGTGTGGGCTTCAGTAGTTGTGGCATGTGGGCTCAGTAGTTGTGGCTCGCGGGCTGTAGAGCGCAGGCTCAGTAGTTGTGGTGCACGGGCTTAGTTGCTCCGCGGCATGTGGGATCTTCCTGGACCAGGGCTCCAACCCGTGTACCCTGCATTGGCAGGCAGATTCTTAACCACTGCGCCACCAGAGAAGTCCCCAGGTTTTTCTTTAAGTTAATTTTTAGTTTACATTGGAGTATAGTTGATTTACAAAGTTGTGTTAGTTTCAGGTGTACAGCAAAGTGATTCAATTATACATATGCATATATCCATTCATTTTCTGATTCAATTATAAATATGCATATATCCATTCGTTTTCAGATTCTTTTCCCATTTAGTTATTACAGAGTATTGAATAGAGGTCCCTGTGCTGTACAGTAGGTCCTTGTTGATTATCTATTTTATATATAATAGTGTGTATATGTTAATCCCAGTCTCCCGATTTAATCCCCCCACCCATGCCCTACCAGATTTTAGATACCAAAATGTATTTCGCTAGTCTGCAGTTGATAGACTGGTTGAATGGTTTCTTTCTGGTCTTCTGCTTTTGCTGATATTCTTGCAGTGACCAACTTAAACGTCTGTCCTTGGGCACACGTGTGGGAGTTTCCGATGTGGCTATTTCTTGAGGTTTGTGGAGCAGCCCACGAGTCGTAGCAGGAGGCAGGGATGTAGGCCTGATCGGAATCAGCACAGCTGGACCGGAAGACGGGACTTCGTGGTGATGGAGAGCCCTGATGCCAAAGGAGGGGCTGCCTCTTTCCTGTGGCCCTTCTCCCTGCGAGGGCTGCCCCTGGGTCCTCGGCTCAGAGGTCAGACTTGCCTGAGGGGAGCCTCCCCAGACCCCCTGAACGTAGCCCCTGCGGGCAGCTGTGGCCCTTGCTACCAGCTCAAGGTGGAAAAAGTGAGAGTGAGAAAGAGGAATGAAATAGCCTTTTGGCTCTTCTGCCTTTTGTCCTGAGGATTGGGCTCAGCCAGGCCACCAGAATGTCCATCTGTTATCTGAGGGGATAGAGAGAAGGTTGTTTGGAGACGGGCATAGGGTCCATGGAACTTGCACAGTCATCTCATTCATCTGACCCTGGAGTAGACCAGATCTTCTTTATGTGATGTAAATCTGCCCCCCTCTCCCAGATATGGTCATGACTATCCTCTCTGGTCCCCAGTGATGCATAGGCATGGGCTATTCCAGTCCCATCCATCCTCCCATCCTTCCTTCCATCCATCCATCCATCCATCCATCCATCCATCCATCCATCCTCCCATCCATCCATCCATCCTCCCATCCATCCATCCATCTAACAAATATAATTGAGCACCTGCTATATGCCAGGTACTTGAGATACAGTGTTAAACAAAACAGACAAGCCCCCCTCTTCCCCAGTAAATCTTGCTTTCCAGCACAGGGAGATAGACAAACACAAGAGGTCATTGCAGATGGCTCTAAGTGATGTGAAGGAAATAAACAGGTTAATTGCCTGAGTGCCCTGAGGCAACTGCCTGCATCCCTGTGCACAGAGACTTAGAAAAGGCCTCTCGGGGAGTGGAAGCCCTCAAGATGACGGGAAGGCATCACCCATGGCAAGAATCGGGGAGAGAGTGTTCCAGGCAAAGGCCCTGGAAGGGAAGCGTGTGTTCTCTGTGGGAGCAGGTGGCTGTGTAGGAGCTGAGTAGGGGTAAGGAGAGAAAGGTGCCAATGAGGCAGCTGGGTGGGGACACATCAGGCCAGACTTCGTAGGCCATGGTGGGGAGACTGAGGGCCACTGGGACTAGCCAGCTGGTTTTGACCAGGCCGTGGCTGATCTGACTCTTTTAAGGAGATTTTTCTACTCTAATGCAATAGCACCTCACACCTGTCAGGATGGCTGTTATCAAAAATCAGAAAGTAGTTAAGTGTTGATGTGGATGTGGAGAAACTGGAATGTTGGTGCATTGCTGGTGGGAAAGTAAACTGGTGCAACCACTATGGAAAACAGTATGGCGACTCCTTGAAAAGTTAAACAGAATTGGCACATAATCCAGCAATTCTGCTTCCGAGCATATACCCCAAAGAAGTGAAAGCAGGGACACCAACAGATATTTGTACACCCATGGTCATAGCAACACTATTCACAGTAGCCAAGAGATGGAAGCAACCCAGGTGTCCATCAACAGATGAATAGATAAACAAAATGGGGTATATCCATACAATGGACATTTTGACACATGCTGCAATATGGATGAGCCTTGAGGAAACTATGCTAAATGAAATAAGCCAAACACAGAAAGACAAATTCTGTGCGATTCCACTTACATGAGACACTTAGAGTAGTCAAAAATCATAAAGACAGAAAGTAGAATGGTGGTTGCCTGGGGCTGGAGGGAGGAGGGACTGGGGAGTTATTATTTAATGGGTATGGAGTTTGTTTGGGAAAATGAAAAAGATGGGTGGTGGTGATGGTTGCACAACAATGTGAACGTGCTTCATGCTACTGAACTGGACACTTTAAAATGGTCTCAATAGTAAATTTTATGCATGTTTTACCAAAATTTTAAAAATTTATAAGAGAAAAAAGAAGACCCCTCTGGCTGCCCTGTGAGAACGGCAGGGGCGTGGGCAGAAGCAGGGAGATGGGAGGGGAGGATCTGGGCCTGAAGTGAAGGTTCTCAGACAAGGTGTGGCAGCAGTGGTGGGATGGATCTACACTGATTCATGGGAAGCAGATCCTTCCATCCCCGAGGCCACTTCATGCCCCGGTTTCCTTCTTGTCACCTTAGACCTTAGGTGGTAAGGCTGCTTCTCTGGCCTGGGAAGGAGGCCTCACTCCTTCCCTTGACTGGTCCCTGCTGGTCTCTCCAAGCTGCCTTGTCTCCCAACGCCTTCCCTAATCCAGCTGGAGCCTGGGCCCCTAGGGACCCCCGTTCCATTTCCTGTGCCCTGTCCTGTATTTGGAACAGCAGAAAGTGCCCAGATTCTGACGCATGATGCTTCAACCCCCAGGTCGGTCCCTGAAGTAGCTGTGTGACTTTGGGCTACCTGACCTCAGTTTCCTTAAACTTAAAAGGGTCAGGGTCAAAGACCACACAGGGAAAGTGCCAGAAAAGTGTATCTGGTCCATAATAGGTGTTCAATAAATAGTAGGTGTTGGGTTCAAATCCTGCCTCATCCACTTACTAGCTGTGTAACTGTGGGCAAGTTTTAAAATTTCTCTGTGCCTCAGTTTATTCATCTGTAAAATGGGGATAAAATTAGTCTGTCTCATAGGATGTATGGGGGTTGAATGAGTTAATACAGGCAAATGCTTGAAATAATGCATGACACAGAGGAGGTGCTAAGTAGCTGATACTATTATGTGGTATTTTCAGGGTCTAGCATGGGGACGAATACCTGGTAGATGCCCTAAAAGCATTTGTTGAATGAATGAATGAGTGACTCAGTTTCTTGTGTGTATATTGAACTTCCCCATCAAGAAACTCATGTCTTCCAGGTTTGGGGTTGGCTTTTTTCAGTGCTCACCAAGCTACACCTTCTCTGTGTCAGGGCTCTGGGGATCCAGAAACTGAGGGAAGCGGGGTCCAGAACTGGATACTTCTGCCTATGAGTGGTTCATGGTTCTGTGGGGGCAGAGACACAAACAAAGAGAAAAAAAACCAGCCTGGGACAGGGCGCTCGGGCAGCACAGGGGTTGTGGCAGTGGAGACAGCTGTCTTGGGGATGGGCAGGAGCCAGTGACAGCTCCAGGATTTCTGTCTGGGGGGGTCTTAGAGGCAGCAGTCAGGTTATTTGATGGAGGCTGGGGGCTTTTCTTAGGGCTTCTTCTCTCTAACAAGGTTGACTATTTGTGATAGCTTAGGAGCGTTGACAAAGATTTACAGCCAAGCCTCCCCTTGGCTCCATCACTGTGTGGAAGGCTTCTTAGAAGAGGTGTCATCTTCGAGACTGGGGGAAGTGGCCAGGAAAGGAGAAGAGAAAGGCCTGCTAGGCAGCAGGAGTAGCCTGAACAAAGGCACAGAGTGCATTTGGGGGTTGATCTGGGTAGGGTTGCTGGGGAATTAAGAGTGAGGGACACAGAAGTGCCAAGGCTGGGGAGGCAGGCAGGGCCAGTCACGGGAGGCCTTGGATGCCCCTTCTGGGCCTCATCTGAGGACACTGGGGGCTGTGGACAGCTTTTAAAAACTGCTTTATTAAGATAAAACTTGCATACCAAAAATCCTCCCAAGATAAGTGTAAAATTCAGTGATTTTCAATAAATTGAGTTATGTAAGCATCACCGCAATCCAGCTTACAAACCCCAAAATGATCCTTCATGCCTGTTTGCAGTCACCCCACCCCAGCCCCTGGCAACCACTAATCTACCTTCTCCCTTTATGCATTTACCTATTCTGCACATTTCTTATAACTGGAATCACACAATATGTAGCCTTCTGTGTCTGACTTTTCCTTAGCATCATGTTTTTGAGGGTCATCCATGTTGTAGCCTGTATCAGTACTTCATTGTTTTTATGACTGAATAATGTTCCATTGTATAGATTGACCACATTTTATTTATCCATCCACCAGCAGAAGGACATTTGGGTTGTTTCTACTTTTTAGCTATTATGATTAACGCTGCTGTGAACATTTGTGTGCAAGTCTTGTAGGGACACATGTTTCTGTTCTCTTGGGTAGATTCCTAGGAGTGGAATAGCTGGGTCATATGATGAATTTATGTTTAACGTTTTAAGAAACTTCCAAAGTGGAAGAGGGTTAAGGAGCAAGTGATCAGGCAGTTCAGCGTGTCAGAAAGATTACTCTGAGAAGGGGTTTGGAGGAGGATGTCACAAGATCCCGGGAGATCTTTGATCATAAGAGGCTGAGGGTTGTGATGGTGGGGATGGAGCAGGGAATGGAGTTATGAAATGCCTGCCGCTTCACCATTGCCCAGCAGAGGATGTGATGCTCTGCTTTCTCAGTTATGGTTAACTGGCTGATGATTGAGGTGTTTAACCTTCCCTGTGTCCCTCATAGGGGATCTTGGCTCCACCCCCTAAGGCCACTTTAAGAGCAGAAGGTGATCAGTAAAGTCTGCTTAATCACGTTTAATCTCACGATGCCCTGTGCACCCACCAGGGTTCTCTGGTGGTAAGCGACAGAGACCTTACCTAGAAAAGGAATTTCTGGAGTAGTATTGGGGAGCTCACAGATGGGGTGGGAAGAGTGGGGAGCCAGCCTCAGAAAATGTTAGAAACCGGGGCTGTTTGGGCTCTGGGGGCAGGAAGTGAGGCCCCCCTCAGGGCCTCCGTTGTGCTTCTCCATCCTTGATCCAGCTCGGAGTTTGAGCTCAGAGATTCTGATTGACATAGCCTAGGAAACGTTGTTGCCTCTTGGCTGGGGTAGCTTGTGGGTCAGTCCCACCAAGACTGTACATGATGGCGGCGGGGGGTGGGGTGGGCAGGGAACATGGATCCTTAAGGACCGTAGGATGCTCTTCTCGGAAGAAGAGGAAATGGATACTGGATTTTCGAACCAAAAATGTCCACTACCCCATATTCCAGATGAAAAAACTGAACCATGGAGAGGTTGAGAATATTTGCCCGAAGCCATAGAGGTGGGAAGTGGCCAAGTTGGAATGCCAGTCTGTCTGGATCCAAAGTCGGTGTTCTGTCTATGACCTAGTCTGGGCAGAGTGGGTCTCCTGGGACCCTCCAGAGCTGGTGGGGCAGGGATTCTCACTGCCTCCTGAACGAGTCAGTCTCCAGTATCTTTCTGGGGCTGCCTCCAGGACTTTAGGGGGTCGGGAAAAGTATCTAAAAGAGCCCTGCTGCCCTCTTGGCTTTGGTCTTATCCCCTATGCCCTGGGCAATGAGCCCAGCTGGCCCCTTGTCGCCCCCAGTGGGGCCAGCATGTAGGAGCTTAAATGGGAGGCCTGGGAAGCACCATATCCAGACTCTCAGCTCAGAGCAAATTCTAACTCATGGCTCTTTTTTTCTTTCTGTTCTCAGATCGAGAGGACCAGTCCATTCTCTGCACGTAAGTGGAGCTGCTTTTTCTTTTGTTTTTCTAGAGTCAAGATCCAACCTATTAAAGAAAAAGGTCCATGAGAACAGGGCTCTTTGATGTGTTTACTGTTCCATGCACCCTGCCCCTGCCCTGTCCCTGGCACAGCGTAGGTGCTCACTAAACATTTGTCGAACAAATGTTCTGATGCTGAGGCTGGCACCCCTAAACTGCCAGTGATACCTGGTGCCATCTTGTTCTGCACCACCCCCTTTTAAAAACCAACATTTATTGAGCACTTAGTGTGTGCCAGGTCCTGAACTAAATATTCTTCATTTACATGAACACATATACACAGAGCTCCAGCCAAATAAAGTCCATTTGTGGGCTGGCTTTGCCAATGGGCCACCTGTTTACAACCTCTGTCCCAGAACTTAGGGCCAGGAAGGGTCCTCAGAGATAACTGAGCCTGTACTTCCTGCCCCCCACACACACCTGGTCAGTTACAAGGGTTGCAGGAAATTTTCATAGAGCATCAAAATCGGGAATGATTCATATCATTTAATATGAAAGTGGATTCAAGTTGGTCTCCATAATAATATCTCCCTTTCATTCACTTGTATTCCAAATATTGCTTTGAGGGGGTGGGGCGGCGGGAGGGTGATAATTATGGTGGAGAATTGGGTCAGTAGCACACAGACAGGCTGGTTATGGCCAGAGTGAGTTGTGTGTGTCAGGGGTGGTCATGGCTGTTGGCGCTGGGGTCTCATACTGTCCACGTAGCTTAGAGAAACCAACCATGCGCTTTGGGAGGAAAACAAGCACTGGCGGATCTAGTGCAGGTGAGGTCACCGCCATCCACCCAATGGATGTGTTCCACAGTGAGAGTGAGAATAGACATGGGACTCTGCCGGTCCCTCCACTGGTCTCGTTCCCCTGTGGCCCTGACGGTGTGAGCATCTCGCCTCGCCGAGCCCATTCTCTCCCCTGCATTGTCCGTATTGCACACTCGGAATCCCTGCGTCTAGTTGGCATTTATACACAGAGGCTGCTTTAGAGGGGCGTTGCATACCAAGCCACAGGTGCATTGCTTTGAGGATGTTTTAAGGGACTTTTCAATTTTACCTTTCTGTTATTGATTGTGTTGACTTACAGGCTGTTGGTCCCCAGCCTCCATATCAAATGTGACTCCACTGCTCTGCAGGTCTCATTAGAATCTAGGTTCATCCATGGAAGGGACTGTCCACCGAGTTATGTCATTGAAAGCCTCCTTAGAGTGGGGGTTACAAGCCAGACCACCCGGGTTTCAATCCTGGCTCTGCCTCTCACTAGCTTGTAGCTTCAGGTACAAATTTAACCTCTCCAGGGCTCCGCGTTCTCGCTATAAAGTGGGGAAGTGGGAATGATGATAATGGTGCTGAATGGTACTTAATAGGGTTGTTGTGAGGGTTACATATATATATGTATGTATATGAATATGTATATGTATATCTATATATACAGACACACATACTCATATATATGACTCTGATGTATATATCTGACTAAGAACCAAGCCCTGTAAGCTAGATATTCATATGTCATGACTAACATGTGTGTCCTGGCAGAGCAGAGGACCCACTGCTCAAGTCCAGTTACCTCATTTTTATAGAGGAGGAAATCAGAGAGGTCATGAGATTTGCCCAGAGGCACACAGCGAGTTTTTGTCGATAGTGAGACCTGGACCTAAATTTCTTGAGGCCATTGGAGGGCCCAACCCTCATTCGCTGGCCTTCACTGAGGAGCCAGCCACAGCCCCACCATCCCCTGCCCCACCGTGGACTGTGGCATCAGGGGGTGAGGAATGGCTGGCATCTTTTGTATTTAGTGCATCTATTTGGAGGAAAAGAGCTGCAGCCTGTCCGCCCTGGCTCACCCACTCGGGGTATGAGCTGAGACCCGAGTGATGAGAGGGAGCAAGCCCCGAGGAGGATTTGGGGGAGGAGTTTTGGGTGGGAAACAGCGAGGGCAAAGGTCCTAAGGTGGGAACCACTTGTGTTTTGAGGGTCAGAGACGGTCTGAGTGGGTGGGGCGCAGGGAGGAAGGAGGAGGGTAGGAGGATGTGGTCGGGGACACGGTCACGCAGGGCCTTGCAGGCTGGGGTGAGCGTATGGACAAGAGGTTAGAGCGGATCTTTCTGATCATTCAAGGAGGCCAGAGTGCCACTTGGGGATGCGCACTGATGCCCTAGGGTCTGGGGGACTGGGACTCAGTGGCAGGAGATGCTGGTGTCAGGCGACTCTCCCCTTCAGGGGAGGCAACTCAGGCCACCAGGTGCCTCTGTCACTCTCCCTGGGGCCAAGAGTCTCCCTGCTGACTCTTGGAAAACTGCAGGCTTCCCAGGGGTTTGCCTTGGTTGCTTCACCCACGGCCTGCATTCGCTCCCAACCAGGCTTCCTACTTTGACCCCACCTGCCCTCATCCCTTCCACCCTGTTTCTGAAGAAGAGGGAGAAACACTTTCTGGCAGAGGCCTGCAGGGTTTTTAAAGGTGTTTTTGATAACACAGTGCAGTGTTGAAGGGGCGCAGATGTCTCAGGAGAGTAGCCGCTGTGCTTAGCTGGCGAGGCTGTGGAGGCACAGATCTAGGTTTGCTTTCCCGCTGTGCTGCATGCCAGCAATTTGTTCTTGGGCAAGTTGGTTAAGCCTCCCAGCCTCAGTCTCCTCATCTGTAGAATGGGGGTATCAGTTGTGCCCACCTCCCAGTGTTGTTGGGAGGATTGAAGGAGCTGTGTAGGGGGGAGCTGAGCACGATGTTGGCACAGTGCAGGTGCCCATGATTGGCAGCTGGGGTTCTGATGCAGCGCCGTGGTTAGTATCAACCAGAGTTCTGCTGGGCCCTGCTTGCTTGACCGTGAACTGCATAAAACCACCTCAGATACCTCCAGTGTGGGTTCTGTTAGAACTCTCTCCACAACCGTGGCTGCACATCAGGTCTTGGGCAATTAGTTCAAGAGACTGATGGCCTGGCTTCACCCTCAGCAGCTCTTGACTCAGTGGATCCGGGGTAGAGCTGGGGAAACCTGTGTTTTTATCTAGTGTCTTGGGCGACTGTGAAGCTGCAGGGCCAGTCAGCAAGCTGGCAGGGATTGGAAGCACTTGTCAAGGGTCGTCTACACAGGGGACGCTGAAGGGGTGGCTGTGTCTGAGCTGTGCACCCCCGTCTGCTCTGGGTGGGGGTCTGGGGGGGTGGTGTCTGGGAGCTGAACCTCCACCAGCAGAGGGAGGGAGCTGGGGTGCTGCCCCTCTGCAGCCCACTGGGAGCTCAGAAGGGCGGGAAGCGTGAGTCAGGGAGGACTGGAGGGTCCTGGAGATTCTGAAGCACACTTTGCAGTGAGGGTGTCTGGCTCATCCCCCAGTTTGCTGACCCATCGGTGCAGGCCTTGTGGTAGGAAGACTTCTCAGGTTACCTGGTGGCTGCAGGGGTTAATGACGGGTCCCCCCAGTCTTGGATCCTGGAGAGCCTGGGCTGGGAGTGAGCCCACCCAGAGATCGAGGTCCTCAGACCGTTAGCTGACTCTCCTGGCTGAGGAAGTAAAGTGATAGTGGGGCATTTGGGTCCCTTTCACTCCTAAGTGATGCTGTGACAACACTCGGAGGCACTGAGCAAGGCGACATGAGGACATTTTGGCTCCAGACAGACCAGGTTTTCATTTTGGGGGTGGCTTGTGTGCTAGATGGAAAAGAACAGAGTGCTGGTCTCAGCTCTCTCATATTCTCATGACATGATCTACAGAAAGCCACTGACCCTGTCTGAGCCTCAGTTTCTTCATCTAGAAAATGGACAACTGCACCTACCTCACAGGGTGGTTATAAGGAATAAATGGGTTAATTCATAAAAAGCTCTTAGCACAGTGCCTGATGATGTGTTAATGCACAATTAACACAAGTGCTACTTGTAAGTTACATTTGAAATTTCCACTAAGCCCCCAGACATTCTAAGTGAAACCAAAGAAGAAAGTATAGGGTAACAGAAAAAGAATGGTAGCTATTAATATGCATAATAACCATGCCCATGGGTATTTTATCTTAATGCATTTTTAGGCATGGCCAGTGAATCTACAGCTGGCTGTTTAGAGATATTCATCTTAACCCCAGACCAGGATCTACAAATGCAAATGCCTAGGAGAGCCTGGCAGGTAATAGAAAGAAGTGAAGTGGGCAGGGAGTGGCAATAGGGAGTGGTGAAGACTGCGGCAAATTGGAAAGCACGTATCCATTCAAGGGAACAGCTGTGATTCTGCCACAGACAATTGATCCCTTGGGAGAATGTCGACCCAGTGTTACCAGAGGTCCTTGGGTTTGTCCCTCCCCAAGAGAATCCAGAACTTTGGAGTTCATAAAACACAATGGTTGTATACTCCATATGCTTGTCTGCCCTTGCTTTTTCTACCCAACAGTGTATTTTAGAGTGCATTCTGTCTGATCATATATAGTAGTGGCTGCCTGGAGATGCTGTATTTTATTTTATCAACCCCTATGGATCATAATTTTGGTTGTTTCCATTCCTTAAAAAGTGTAAAAAAAATACACACACACACACAACTGATCATCATTATTCACTGATTCCATATTTGCAGGTTTACCTACTTGCTAACATTTATTTGTACCCCTAATTCAATACTCATGGTGCTTTCGTGGTCATTCGAGGACATGTGCAGAGCTAAAATCTGGGTCCCCTGACGCACACATTCCCAGCTGAGGCGGAACAAGGTGACACTCGGCCTTCTTGTTTCAGCTCAGACTGTAAACAAGGGTCCTCTTCATGGCATATTTAGTGCCATGCTTTTGAATTTTTGTAGCTTTTTTTTTTTTTTTTTTAGTGATTTTGCTGTTTAAAACGTCCACCAAGTGTAGTGCCGAAGTGCTGTCTGGTTTTCCTAAGGGCAGGAAGGTTGGGATGTGCCTTATGAGGAAATACGTGTATAGATGAGTCTCCTTCAGGCATGAGTTACAGCGCTGTTGGCCATGAGTTCAATGTCAATGAATCAACAATATATTAAGTAAAGTGTCTTTAAACAGAAACACACATAAAGTTATACTATAGTGATTGGTTGATGAAAATTTTGGGACCAGAAGCTCACAGGAACCTACCTGTGTGTTTCCCCTGCAAGCGACGATGGTTCAGTGATCACTAATTCAGTGTTTGCAGTGGCTTCATAGAGCATAACTAGTGTGAACAACGAGAATGACTCTGTGTGTGTGTGTGTGTGTGTGTGTGTGTGTGTGTGTATACAAACATATGCCTCTACATACACAAACATACATTTTAAACTTCTAACTGAAAGTTAGCATCTCCTTCAATTAAAAGCAATGTCAACAAATCATGTTATTAACAGAATTATTCACAGTATTAACAGATAGTAACAGTAACCCCATTGTTTCTAGACTTTTGCTCCACAACTTTCTCTGCATGTTTAGAGTTGTGAATGACAGGTTCTGAGTTCAGGTGCTAAGAAATTCTAATTGCCATAGTCTTGAAAATAGAGCCTGCTATCTGCTTTTCAAAAGTGCTTTTCCAGATTTTTTTCCCCCAAATGTTCCTTACAGCAAACTCCCAAGGCCAAAGGACAGACTCAGGCAACAAATACTTATTTTGTACCAACTGGCACCAAGCAGGTGCTAGGCCTGGGGGTCCTGGTGTTGAACCAGATAAATAAGAGTTTCAGGTGGTGATTTAATTGTGAAGACAATGAAATGCATTGAGAGAAGATTTAAAAAATTTGTAATAAGTTTGGGGTTGATATGTATAGAGATAGAAAACTGGGAAACACTAAGACAAGGTAATTATTAATTCTAGGGGAAATCAAAGTTAGGCAAGAAGGAAGAGTAATCACAGTGACAAAGGGGCCCAGCCGTGTGCAGTGTTTCCATCATCTTTATAATGCAAACCCTGAGTGTTGATCTAGCCAGAAATACTATATGTGACCACATTGCTTCTATGGGGAAAGAGGAGAGGGTTAAACAGGAGCTAAATTATCATCTTCCACAATGGGAAATCAACATTTGATGTTTAACAATGAATAATCAAAAATTAGTGATATAATGCTACTTAGGTAAGTGTATATAAATGCTAAAACAACCTGCTGACTCAGTTTCCTAGTCTTCCAGCTCCCAGAGGCTGCTTACATTCCTTGGCTTGTGGCCTCTTCCTCCATCTTCAGAGCCAGCAGTGTATCTCCTAATCTCTGTCTCTGACCCTCCTGCCTCCCTCTTATAAGGACACGTGATTATACTGGGCTACCGGGATAATCCGAGATAATTATCCCTTCTCCAGATCCTTAATTTAATTTAAAAAGTCTCTTGTCTCATGTAAGGTTTTCACAGATTCCTGAGATTAGGATGTGGGCATCTTTGGGGGGTGGGACATGAGATCAGAGAGAGGTGGGTGAGGCCTTCTAGAGGAGTCTGAACTTTAAAATGGACAGAAAAGCACTGGAACACTTCAGCCAGAGGTCAGCAAACTCTGACCAGTGGGCCAAATCTGGTCCCTGTCTGTTCTTTTATTGTTTTATTGGGACATAGCCACTCCCATTTATTTCCACATTTGCTTTTGTGCTACAAAGGCAAAGCTGAGTAGTTAGGACACAGAATGCAGGCCCCACCAAGCCTATAGTATTTATTATCTGCCCTTTACAGAATAGTATGCTGACTCCTGGCTTAAACAATAGAAAAATATGTCTTGTATTTTAATGATAGTATGAATATTGAAGATAATGATATAAACAGAATATATAAGCACTAGGAGAGAAGTGGTTGTAAAAGTAACAATAGGTAACATTTTTGTATACCTGGCATTGTTCTAAATGTTTTATATATTCACTCATTTAATCCTCATAACAATCGTAGAAGTGCTTTTATTATACCCATTTTATAGATGAGGAAACTGAGGCATGGGAGTAGTTAAATGACTTGCACGTGGTCACATAGGGCAGAGCAGAGACTTGAACTCAGGCAGTCTGGCCCTGGAGCCCATTGTGTTATTCTGCTGATTGATGCTGCAGGGGAAAGAGGCACTGCTTTTGCCTGGGGAGCTGGAGGCAGTACTCAAAATAGAGGCAGTGCTTAACTGGGCTTTGTAGGATGTACAGGAGTTGGACAGCACAAATCCAGAGGACTTTGCTGGCTGCAAGGGTGTGAGTCACATGAGGACCAGGGACTGAACAGCTCTGAGATTCAGAGGCAATTTGGCTTTGCTACCAATGGCAGACCACGGCTGAAATGGACTCAGAAATGGTGTTCAACCCTAGGAGCTAGGACCAGCTACCTGACTTGTAAAATCATGCAAAATGAGAATGCTGAGCCCCTTGTTCAAAGGGAACCCTTTTGCACTGTTGGTGGGAATGTAAATTGATACAGCCACTATGTAGAACAGTATGGAGGTTCCTTAAAAAACTAAAAATAAAACTACCATATGACCCAGCAATCCCACTACTGATCATATACCCTGAGAAAACCATAATTCAAAAGGACACATGCACCCCAATGTTCATTGCAGCACTGTTTACAATAGCCAGGACATGGAAACAACCTAAATGTCCAATGATAGATGAATGGATAAAGAAGATGTGGTACATATATACAATGGAATATTACTCAGCCATAAAAAGGAATGAAATTGGGTCATTTGTAGAGATGTGGATGGACCTAGAGTCTGTCATACAGAGTGAAGTAAGCCAGAAAGAGAAAAACAAATATCGTATATTAATGCATATATGTGGAATCTGGAAAAATGGTACAGATGAACCTATTTGTAGGGCAGGAATAGAGACACAGATGTAGAGAACAGACATGTGGACACAGAGGGGGAAGGGGAGGGTGGGACAAATTGGGAGATTAGGTTTGACATAGATACACTACCATGTGTAAAATAGATAGCTAGTGGGAACCTGCCGTATAGCACAGGGAGCTCAGCTCGGTGCTCTGTGATGACCTAGATGGGGGCGTGGGGGAGAGGGAGGTCTAAGAGGGAGGGCATATAGGTATACTTATAGCTGATTCACTTCATTGTACAGCAGAAACTAACACAATATTGTTAAGCCGTTTTACTCCAATAAAAAAAAATTAATTAAAAAAATTATTTAGAAATTCAGGATCGCAACATCAGAGCATTAAATCAAGCACAGGGCCCTACTCAGTATGGTCCCCATGGGACTGCACAGGTCACACACCCATGAATCCAGCCTGGCTGGGGGCTGAGGGGTTAAGCTGCCATTGGGTAGCTCCTTCCAGCCACTGAGGCTGGACTGATTAAAAGGACTTGGCAGTGGGGTAATTACAAGGCCAGGAGGCCATATATGGTCATGAGTCCATGTTCTCCTCCAGGATGAGGGAGCTGGGCACCAAGTGTCCTAAGAAACAGGACCAAGGTTTAGGGAGCTCAGACCAGGAAGACATCTTCATCCCCAGAGTCCAGGGGTCAGAAAAGCAAAGGTATTAATGTTTCTGAAGCAGCCCTGAGCACATCAATCTTCAGATGCTCATGAGCCTGGAGCTTGGGTTGTTTTCTTTGGCACAACCTCCTAGGATAATTTATTTTTATCAGTAAAACTTGGAAACTGTTGAGCCAAGCAGCCACGTGGGGAGAAGCAGATTCCCAGAGTCTGTGTCTCACTTCCCCACCCTTGCAAGGTAGAAGACCAGGGCCACAGTCATGGTCATGCCAGTGTCTTTGTTATGAAAGGGGGGAGGTGGGGGAGGCTGAAGGCAGAGATGGAGAATGAGGAAATCATGGTGGGAAAGAGGAGGGGGCAGTAGTGATCTGGGGTTGCTATGTGCACAGCTGTCCTGATTCTTGCCTTGGATCTGAATGGGCTCAGGATCAGCTACATAGGTAGTCTTCCTCACTCAGGTTTTCTCTCCTTCCTCTTGCTCTGATCAGAACCTGGCCCCTTTGGTTTGGAATGATGTCTATCAAGGGTTCTGACATTAGCCTAATTGAAATAATTCATACTAAGGTGTGAATGACTGAGTGGCTTGGTTCATTGGTTCCTGGTCACATTTTCAAAGAGCCTATTAAGGCAAGTGAAGGCTCCCAGAATATATGGAAGAACTCCTTGATGGAGTGAGGTAAGGGCTTCGCTCTGTCTTTCCTGCATTCTACCTCCTTGTCACACTTTTAAAAATAAAAGTGTAGTGGGCACAGGGAGATCAGCTCGGTACTTTGTGACCACCTAGAGGGGTGGGATAGGGAGGGTGGGAGGGAGACGCAAGAGGGAGGGGATATGGGGATATATGTATACATATAGCAGATTCACTTTGTTATACAGCAGCAACTAACACAACAATGTAAAGCAATTATACTCCAATAAAGATGTTAAAAAAAAAAATCAATTTCCAACTTTTCATGCCAATTTATTGATAAATTAGAATGAATACATGGCAGTCATTCACGAGTAAACTGATTTGAAAAGAAGATCTAAATGGATTATTATTAGTCTTTAAAACTAAGAACTTTAACTCAGTAACTTAATTTCCAAGGGTAAGCTACACGGATAGTTTGTTCCTATAACAGCTTAGCGTCCACCATCTTTCACTTAAATACATCAAGACTATTTTCAAGGTTTGATGACAACCTCTAGTCATATAAACTATACGCCACAAGAGTTTGTCTATTTCAAACCACTTTCCTTTTTGCTCTCTTGCAGAGCTAGACATTCCAAATAATCAACGCTGACCAAACCTTCATACAGATAGCTGCAATATAGCATTTCATTCCAAACACCTGTTAGAGCATAATTAAAATATCCTTTAAAAATCAATCTTTTCTGAAACTATGCCACTCAAAAATCGGTGTTTATGAAGCAATGCTTGTATGATTTCAGTTGCTTCAAACTGTGCCCTCATGCTGGCAGTGAGGTTTTTTGCCTTTTGTTGCCAATAATAAATTATAGCCCTGAAGTTATAAAATATCTAACTTCCTCCACAACTAATGTGATATGTTTGTAAGACTTGTGTTAAATAATGTTTGAAAATAATTTCATGTGTAAAAAAAAAGTGTAGTGTGCAGAACATGGGCTCTGGCATCAAGCAGACCTGTGTTCAAATCTCACTCCTCTATTCCCTATCTGTGTGATAGCAGGAGCAGTTATGACCTAGAACACTACTTCAACCTCTCTGAGCCTCAGTTTCCCCAGGTGGGTGATGGGGATAATCAATGACTCCTTCATTAGGTAGTTGGATTAAATAAAAAGATTTCTGAGCCCAATAACATAGAGTAGGTCTTCAAGAAACATCAATTCCTATTCCCCATTCCCTTCCTCTGACCTTAGAAAGCAAGTTCCTAGAGGGTTAGGCCTGTGTCATGGAATGACTTGGTGAAATGTCATAGAAAGAGTCCTGATTGCATTGGAACCAGAGACTTGATTTCAATGCTGTGTGTGCTCTTGCCTCGCTGTGTGATCTAGGGCAAGTTGCTTACCCACTCTGGCCCAAAGTTCCTCTTCTGTAATAACATGAAAGTGATATGTCCTACCTTCAGGATTGGGGGAGGGGAGGTAAAGGAGATAATACATGTGAAACAATTAGCATAGGGCCTCCACTCCCCTTGAAAAGTCAATTCTCTCCTTAAAATTAAAGAAAAAAAATTTTTTTGGACTCAATTGTCCTCCTCAAGAAAATGAAGATAATGCCTCCATGGCTCCCATTACACAAAGTGCTTCTGAGGCCATGTGAAATAAAATGTGACCATTGGGAATAAAGGCCATTAGGAAAGGGGAGAGGACAGTGTTAATATCGTCGTGAGACGTGGAGAGATGTTTCAACCTTCCTGGAGATCAGACACTTGATTTCCAGATGGTGACCCATGGGGTTGTGTCTGACAATTCAGGGCACATGTTTCTTTCTCTCCCTCCCGCCTTCCCTCCTCCCTTCCTTCCTTCCTCCTTTGCTTCCTTCCTTCCTTCCTTCCTTCTTTTCTCCCTCCCTCCCTCCCTCCTTCCTTCCCTCCTTCCTTCCTTCCTTCCTTCTCTCTCTCCCTTTCTCTCTCTTTCTTTCTTCTTTCTTTCTTTCTTTCTCTCTTTCTTTCTTCCTCCCTTCCTCCCTCCCTCTCTCCCTCCCTCCCTTCCTTCCTTCCTTTCTTCCTTCCTTCCTTCCTTCCTTCCTTCCTTCCTTCCTCTTTCTCTCTTTCTTCCATTTAGCCATGAGCAAAGTTATTAATGGGCCCTTGGCAGAGCAAGTTAATTTCTTTATTTCCTAATTAGGAAAAAGGGCAAGCACTGCACTAGCGCTGGTGGCACTGGTTCAGCGTGGAGGACCTTGAACCGACCTCGGGGTAGACAAATTCAGAGTTTAAAAAAAATTAGTACGTTTCAGAATATTCAGTGAGCTCAGCAAATGAGAGTCTAGGCAAAGGAAGGAAAAACAAAAAACAAAAGAAAATCAGAGGAGAGGACAAGAAGGGAGGAAAGATTTGGTTGAAGTCATCTTTCCCTTTCACTGAGAATAGTGGGAGTCAGAGGCAGTGTCTGGAATCCTTGGATGAAACAATTCCACCACCATGATCTCCAGTGGCCAAGAGGTAGCTGGTTCAAGAAGGCCATTTTGGTAAAATAATCCACTGCTCATATTCTAGGAGTACTCTTTTGATAAGACAAACAACGCCCTGCTGATCTAAACTTATCAGTCATTTACACTTTAGCATGAATTACTTCAACCAGGTTTATTCTTTGATACTTGACTGAGATCATTAGCTAGCCACCTGACCATTAGAGTGGGGTTCTCCAGAGGATGAAGGGTCTTATGTCTGTCCAGTGGCTGATGGGATAACCAGTTCTTCTTCTCCTTCGTCCCCTTCTTCTTCTTCTTCCCCTCTTCTTCTCCTTCTCCCTCTCCCTGCTCCCCCTCCCTCTTCTTCTCCTTCTCCTTCTTCTCCTTTTTTGTAAGGGGAGCTTCTAAAACTTTTACCTTATATCCTGGTACTCTGAGAGGTACTTATGTCCTTCCTGGAAGGCAGTCTCTTGCCTGATCATTCCGTCTCTAACAAGGCTAATAATGTCTTTCTTTTTTCTTTTTAAAATTTATTTATTTTTGGCTGCATTGGGTCTTTGTTGCTGTGCGCAGGCCTCCTCTGGTTGCAGGAGCGGGGGCTACTCTTCGTTGCGGAGCACAGGCTTCTCATTGCAGTGGCTTCTCTTTGTTGCGCAGCACGGGCTCTAGGTGTGTGGGCTTCAGTAGTTGTGGCTCGCGGGCTCAGTAGTTGTGGCTCGCGGGCTCTAGAGCGCAGGCTCAGTAGTTGTGGCGCACGGGCTTAGTTGCTCCGCGGCATGTGGGATCTTCCCGGACCAGGGCTCGAACCCGTGTCCCCTGCATTGGCAGGCAGATTCTTAACCACTGCACCACCAGGGAAGTCCCTAATAATGTCTTTAAAATAGGTAATTTGCAGTAAAACTATTCTGTATGATACTGTAATAGTGGATACATTTCATTACACAGCTGTCAAAACCCATAGAATGTACAACACCAGGAGTGAACCCTGATGTAAACTACGGACTTCGGGTGATAATGATGCATCAGCGTGGGTTCATCGATCGCTACAAGTGTACCACTCCGTTGGGGGATGTTGATGGTTGCGGAGGCTGTGTGTCAAGGGGCAGGGGCAGGGGCAGGGGCGTATAGGAGCTTTGTACCTCTGCTCAATTTTGCTGTGAACCGAAAACTGCTCTAGAAAACGAAGTATTTATTTTTAAAAGTAGACAGTTCCAAGTAAACCTAAGTTTGGACCTTGGTAGGAAAACTCAGTTTTCTCTTTTACCCTGTTCATCTACATCCTTTCCCGCATCCTCTCGGGAGGAGTGGATTGAGATATGGAGCAGGGTTTGAAACCCAGCCCAGCTCTCTGCCAGTGGTGGGCAAGTCTCCTCCCCTCTGGGAGCCTCAGTTTTCCCATCTGGCAAATGGCACGGAGCTGTGGAAAAGTACCCACAGAACACCTGCGTGGGGCTGTTTCCAGTGGGTCATTGTTCCCGTGTCTTTCAGAGGCGAGTCTGGAGCCGGGAAAACTGAAAACACCAAGAAAGTCATCCAGTACCTGGCCGTGGTGGCCTCCTCCCACAAGGGCAAGAAGGACACAAGTATCACGGTGAGTGGTAGTTCCTGCCCTGTGGCCACGACTTAGCAGATGGGCCTCCGGGCTCGTGGGCTGACCGAGGGAGAGACAGCACCGTTGAGAAGGCCAGGACTCGGCGTTGTAAGGACTCAGGGCTGTGTTTCACTGCCCCTCCCCAGACAGCTCACCAGAGGGATGTTTTTCCTCCTAGGTGGGCCCGTTTGGGTCTAGGTGATGTCTCGCTTTAGCCAGGATCATCTCCCGAGGGGTCCTTTCCTGTGAAATGAGAGGAGGAGTCTTGATTGACATCAAAGCTTCTCAACCGTGGCACCAAAGTCATTTTGGACTGAGTAATTGTGGGGCTGTCTTACACCTTGGAGGATTTTTAGCAGCATCCCTGGCCTCTCCCCACTGGAGGCTGGTAGCAACCCCTGCCCTCAGTTATGCAGCCAAGACTGTCTCTAGACATTGCCAGGTGCCCTCTGGGGGGCACGGTCACCCCTGATCGAGAACTACTGCTGAACTGAATCTCTGTAAATTCCCTAGTGTTGAGGGACACCTGTCATTCTTCCGTGTGTCCCTCAGATGGGAACCCCAAGGGATGGGAACATTGGTGTCACTCAGCATACGGGCTTTGGTCCAGTGCCCTTGACTGAGCATCTACTGTATGCCAGGCGCTGCCAGGATGGGGTCCAGCGATGAGGCTAAGAGGCACTGTTATTCTAGCTACCGAGCTTTTGGACTCGTGGCAAAGAGAGATAGTCATCAAATAATCATACAGATCAACCCATGATGATGCAGTTTGATTAAGGGCTTAGAAGGAAAAGAAGAGCAAGTTTCTAGAATCATCCCTTCTTGGGTCCATCCCTCTCTTCCTCCTCCGTCTTAGCCCTGCCTCGTCTGTCCCAGAGGAGGCGACAAGCGATGGGGCTGCTTGAAGGACCTGCCAGCGCCTCTGTGTGAAGGTTTGGGGTGGGGGCAGGGGAATGGCAGAGCGGAGGCCTGAAGAAGGCTTGGGGTGTCACTGGTTCCTGCCACTCTGGATCTTGCTTCTGGGGCTCGGAGGCAACACTGGAGCAGCCACGGAGACCAGTTTGTCTGGAGGCCCTCGGAGATCTCGGATGGGCACCGGTTGTAGCCTGGGGAACCTTCCTCCCTCAAACAGACGCAGGAAACCCACACTGTCTCTGGCACCGTGTATAGGAACAAATAGCGCCAAAGTTCACGTGGCAGTTAAACACTGCTTCCCACCGCCTTTCCTTTTCCTAGAATAGTGATGATAAGTAATAGTAATACTTAATAATAGTGACTGATCTTTATCAAGCACCTGCTATGTGCCAGATACTTTTTTCTCTGTGTGTGAGTACACATCTCAGACAGCATCTCATGAAACACAGTTTTAAAGAGTGCACCTCGGCCCCAGCAATTAAAAAACTTTGAAACGTCTGAATCTCTAAGAAATTAGAAAAGAAAGCAGCAAAACAGAAAGGAAATTGAATCCAAGAAAAGTTGCTGCTTTCCTAGTTGGAGAATTTTGGAGAATCCAGGCTGTCTGAGCGGGGGGATTGAAATCGTATATTCTCCAGACCCTTAATGTACGTGTGATGGAAATAACACTGACATTTGTTTTATACTGTATTGTTCAACCACAGCAAGGCCCATCTTTTGCCTACGTGAGTAACTGGGAGTGTTTTCCTGGTGTGTACGGGAGGCACGGAGTGTGTTTAGATGTGCATGCTCCTGTCGCACCCACTGAGCCCCGTAGCTGATGGTAGAATGGGCTAGATCCCCGAGTTTCACAACCCAAACCTACAAACGCACTGAAACACCGTCCTGCGGGTGTCCGATGTCAGTGTGGGGTGTGGGGTGCGTTGCCACCCGCAGGACCCATTGGAATTCCCAGGGTTGACCTCCAGCCGGGAATGGATTTCCCCAGTTCAGAATGGATCCCATTACCCTTCCCACCAATGTGTCCACCACCGGTAACCCTGACTGGAAGGCCCTGGAGACGTCTGTCCCGTCTGGTTGAGCCTTTTAGGACCTTCTGGCCCTAAAGCTTCCCTGGCTTGATTGACAGTCAGTTAATGGCACTGCTGTGGCATGCCTCTCTCCCCACTCCCTGCCATCATCCCTAAGTATCTCCCCTGAGCCCTGTCCCCTGTGCACTGGTGTGTCCCTGTGCATGTGTGTGCAGTGCGTGTCTGTCTTTGCATGCCAGTTGCTTGACCCAAGGCTCCAGAAACGGGAGTCTTGGTGTTCACGATGCACTAGCTTTGGTGGCACGGTAAGGCCCCAGCTACTGCGACACACAACCGGGCCCTGCTCAAACCACTGCATGTGTAAACTCATCTCTAACTCAGAGCTTGGGGGGCTGGCATATGGGTCCCAGCCTGGAAGAGACCCTCAGATCAAGAGATCCTAGCGTGTGCTAGGATCACACTCAATCCATCTTAGTTAGACCTGGGCGGCAGTGTCATGGATGAATCAGAAGGAGAATCAGGCTTCTTTTATGGGATCTGCTCCTGTGTGACTTTGGCCAAGTCACTTAACTTCTCTGAGCCACTGTCTCATCATCCATAAAATGAGTGGTTTGGACCAGATCTCCATGTTCAAAGCTCTCCTGAGAAGGATCTTTTGGCCCCAGCAGCTGGAACTCCCATTCTAGGAAGGGACCTTTTTTCTGGGGATATTGGGACCCCAAGTTTGTGTTGACAGAAGTGACCCCATTGGTCTTCTTCCTACTAGTCAAGCAAAGCCCTTTGCTCTCATTGTAAATTTCCACAAGTCCCAATTATGGGGATTCCACTGTGGCTGGGATTTTCACAGAGATGACACTTTCATCTTCTTTGGGAGCTGTGAAGGAGGAGGGCATGTGAATAAATAGACACATAAATTAGTAGCTTCCTGTTCTGTTCCTTTAGGGACAGCCACCCATGATGGCCTCCTGGTGCATAGAGGAGCAGGGAGAAAGCTGTGCACTCCCTTTTCCCTTCTAGAACCTTTCCCAGCTTCTTTTTAGCCCAGCCCAACTGCCCTGAAAAAGAGGACAGGGGAACCAGCAGAGAAAACAGGAGAAAGCCCTCAGGACCCATACTTCCCAGGGTCGGCCTGGAGGAGGAGCTGGGTGGGAGAGCCGCTGAGCCAGTCCACAGCCGCCGTGTCATGGGGATAGGCAGAGAGCAGCTCGATGCTTCCTGGCATGATTTACCTTGTTGGCCCTTTCCTGCAACAATTAATCACGTGACCGCGTTTGTGCACAGGAGCCCCCTCAGTGGGGGCCGATGGGCTGTGTACAGTCTCAGCTGCATTTAACCTGATGAATGGAGCTCAAGCAACCTGCTTTGAAGCTTTGTTCTGCAGTCGGTTTGAAGTATTCCCGGTGGGTTTTGCGCATTCCTTACTTGTCTTCCATAGGAGACTTCAGAAAACTGGTCCTGAGAAAGGAAAAATTGCAACTTTAAAAAATTGGACTAAAACCATCAGGAGAAGGGTTGTAGTGATTTAACTTGAAGAAAGCTGCTTGTCAAACATAAGCAGCAGCAGGACTGCCGTGTACAGCAGGGCAGGTTGTGCACTGCACAACTCCATGGATTCACTATGATGTAAATGACATCCTGGTGTTGTACAGTGTGGCAGTTCTCAGTGGCAATGATGTCACATAGATGAGCAGGCCCTATCTAGGAAAAAGTGGCCTTCCTAGGTGATGTCCTTACAGATGTCCCGGCTATAAGAGAGCTCAGACATTTGTTTCTCTTCTGAAATCCTTGAGTAAATCTGGACATTAGCATTGGGGGTGTCAGATGGGTAGGTGATAGGATAGGAGAGAACCTGTGGGTTAAGGGCAGAGTTTTGTGACAACATCTGTCCAGGGCAGAGCTGTCGGTGTCTGCGTCACTTTCTCCAATAACTAGATGTGAATGAATTTTAGGGTGAGCTGGAAAAGCAGCTTCTACAAGCAAACCCCATCCTGGAGGCTTTTGGCAACGCCAAAACTGTCAAGAACGACAACTCCTCACGATTTGTAAGTAGCAAAGCCACATGGGTTTTCTGGAAAAGGCTCGGGTCCCCTGGTGTCACCTCCTGCCTGAGAATGCAGAGTATGTGTGTGCAGGGGACGTCTGAGGCTGAAGGGATGGAGGTGTGCATTGCAACAGCATTTTGCTCTGCATCTCCAGTTCTCTCTTGACCTTACAACCCTGCAAGTGCTCCAGCCACTCACTCCCTCATTCATTCACTCGCTATTCATTCAACAAATATTCATTCAGCATCTGCTATATACTAGGCTCCCTGTTAGAATTTGACATTCATAATTCATTCAGTAAATATTTACTGAGCACCTAGTAAGTGCTAGACACTTATACCCAATACTCATTTATTTATTCAGCAAAACATACATTGAGTACCTACTATGTACCAAGCACATGCAAGTTTCAATAAACATTTATTACGCACCCACTGTATACAATCATTCTGGCAGGCATTTTTACACACACCATTCTCTCTCTCTCTCTCTCTTCACTTGGCTCATTTTCATTAAGCACCTACTGTATAGCAGACCCTGAACTAGACAGCAAACAATTCAGACGTGGTTCCAGCCTTCACAAAGCTTGTGGCCTAGTTGGGGAGCCAACAGTCAATGAGGCAGGACTTCCCACACAGGCTTTCCCAGGTTCCAAGGGCCACCCCCCGCCTTTCTCACCTGAGTCTAATGGGGGCAGGAGAACCCTGAACACAGGTGGTTGATGACACTTAGACAAAAATTATCTTGTTGTACAAAAGAAGTGGGGGCCTCCACTCCATAGGAGAGTCAGAAAGATACTTCTTTTTTTTTAAGAGGAATGATGCTTTTTTAAAAAATTATTTTATTTATTTATTTTTGGCTGTGTTGGGTCTTTGTTGCTGTGCGTGGGCTTTCTCTAGTTGATGCGAGCAGGGGCTACTCTTTGTTGCGGTGCGCGGGCTTCTCATTGCGGTGGCTTTTCTTGTTGTGGAACGTGGGCTCTAGGCGCGCAGGCTTCAGTAGTTGTGGCGTGAGGGCTCAGTATTTATGGCTTGCGGGTTCTAGAGCACAGGCTCAGTAGTTGTGGCACATGGGCCTCGTTTTGCTCCGCAGCATGTGGGATCTTCCCGGACCAGGGCTCCAACCCGTGTCCCCTGCATTGGCAGGCAGATTCTTCACCACTGCGCCACCTGGGAAGCCCAGAAAGATACTTTGATGAGGAAATTTGGAGGAAAGACTGCATCTGAATTCCACTAGTGAGGAGGCCCCTTCTGATGTGTGGGTGCCCCTCTGAACTGTCAGTCACCAGATGGGACCCTGTGAAAAACTCTTTGTGGAAACCTCTGCCCCGCCCATGTAGAGCTGCTCTGTGGGTATCTCTGTGTCCTGCATATTCACACGCATGGGCCCCAGCCTTGTCAACCCCAAGACCCACTTCTTATTACAAGTAATTATGCAGTGTTCCCTTTCCTTCCCTGAAAAATTAGAGTCATAGATAACATCACCTACTACACACATCAGATTAAAAAAAAAAAAAATAGCACAATGCCCTTGCTATAATATGAAGGAGAAATAAAACAATTCATAATTAAAATGTGCATTTCAGCATATCAGTTCTTGGGCCAGACCACATATGAAGACACAATGGACTAGTCAGACACTTGCATTTATATCCAGAATCACTGTGACCTTGACAGCTACAAATGCAGGCTGAGACAAGGGGGGGTTCGTCTGGGGACTGAAGCCATGGGATGGGATTTTCCAGAATGATGACATACTCTTTGGAAAGCTCTGAACCAAAGAACAATTTGCTCTCGAGTTACATGGATATGACATTCCTACCTGAGAACAACATTAACATTTTTTGTGTGTTTTTATCTAAAACACCATTAGGGTCTAGGCTCAGCTAATTATAAACAGGTTTTTCACCTCCGTGAGTGTCAGGTGGGACATTTGAAAGTCATAGGGTAGGTGGCTAATGCTTGGTGTCTGGGACTCTCTTGGTCATTGCAGGATGCCCAGCATCCTTGGCCCCTGTCCACTAAGAGCAGTAGCTGCCACCGTCATGTAACAATTCCAGTCCCTCCCCCAGATTTCCAAAATCCTCGTGGGGTTTGTGTTGGCTGCACCAAGAAGCACTGCATTTGTGCGTTGCAACCCAGTGCAAGTTTCTAGGATGTCAGTAAATGAGAGCAAATTCAAAGTGAATCCCTGAAATGTCCCCACTCACTGGTGCCCCAGGCCTTCTCGGGAGGAAGGCAAGATGGCTCCAGGACCAGCAGGTTCCTCTGTTACAGTTGCAATGACGTTCATGGTCCTGAATCATCCTACTGTCTGTCTCACTTCCTGATGGAGAAAGAGTGAGGGTTTTGTCGAGGCCCAAGCAAGCCTAGGGGATGGTGCCTCCCACCATGTAATCACAGGTGGGTGAGGGCGGTAAGGATACGATCCTTTGTCAGCTGTTAAGAAAGCAGGAAAAGGGCCAGTGCTGCCAGATGCGGGACCTGGCTGTCCTTGGTTCTGTGGTTCGGCTGAGGCAGAAGGCAGGTGGATTGGCATCTTTTCCAAGTGGAGAGATCTGATGGGCCCCGGGGCTGGGGCCATGGCCCAGCCCTGCCTACAGAGCCTCCTATGCAGGGCCTGCTCAGATAGCGTGGCTCCCTGGCATCACTGTTCATGCTCACCTGCCCCAAAGAAGTGGTTTAATTTGCAGCTGGATGAACTTGGGCTTGATTGATCATGGAGGCCCAGCGTGTTTCTGGGCAGGGGGACAGCGGGGGAGGCCTCCAGCCACTGGGTGTGGCAAAACGTGCCTTCTACTCATGGCTCTACCTCTTAGGAGCACTACCACACTGGGCAGGTCCCACTAGCTCTCTTGGCCTCAGTCTCCCCCACCTTTAAAATGGGGAGAGCTATGATGGGCTGAGGGTCATCGCAAGAGCAAGTGAAATTGATTTGAGAAAGTGTTTTCTAAGTTCCTCTGTCGCCATAAGGCCCTGGATCTTCCCAGCTCAGGAGATGCTGACCTGTGAGATTCTTGAGTGTTTGCAAGAACCTCTCTCTGGTTTTTTTCTTTTTCCCTTGAATGTTCCTTGACTTCTCTCTCCCCACGTGCCTGCAGCATGAGGGTGAGGGGCTGAGGCTGGGGAATCCACCATGAACTGTGTTTTCCTGTTGGCAGGGCAAATTTATCCGCATCAACTTTGACGTCACGGGTTACATCGTGGGAGCCAACATTGAGACATGTATCCTTTGCTGAGCCTGGGCCACCTGGGGCTCCCACCCTTGGTTCCACCAACCTCCTGCCCAGAGCCTGAGGGGGGCACAAGAGCCACCCCTCTCTCCCTAGGCTCTTGGGTGCCATCCAGAACAAATCTCCCCTGGGGTTGTTTTCCCTTAACAACAAGCCTTGTAGTGTGGTGGTCCCCAGGTTTGGGGACCTCAAGCAGCCTGTGTTTGATTCTGAGTGGACCTCTTCCTAGCTGAGCGACCTTGGGCTAGTTACTCAACCTCTCTGTGCCTCGTCAGTGAAATGGGGATGATAATAATACCTGCCTCATAGAGGTGTCGTGAGAATCAAGTGAATTAATTCACGTAAAGCTCTTAGAACCATGACAGAATAAGGGCTGGTTGAGCATCGGCTATCGTGAGAACTTTGCTTCATCCTTTTCGAGCCAGGGTCCAAGGCTAAACCCGGACCCCTTGTCCTTCTTAGGAACAGAGCAGCTCCAGCCCACAGATAGGACATCAATGGAAACAGAACTTTCCCAGAGGAACAGCCTGCTTCTGGCAAAGCAAGCAGGAAGCTGTTTCTGTAAATCTAAGGAATCAGAATTCCGCCAGCCCACCAGTGCCCCCTCGTGCTCCTTAACATCCCAGAGGGGGCTCAGGGCATGGCTGGGGTCAACTAACCAGGCCCCATCCCCACCTCCCAGAGCTGGGCAGGGATTAAATGAGATACAGCAAAAGACACCCATATTCTCCTACGGGGGGATAAGGAGACCATAAATAGCCTCGTGTGGGCTCAGAACAGGTAAGGCCACCAGCTGAGTTCTGGTTTTCAGAAGTTTCTGGATTTGGGAATTGCAGATGAGAGTTTGTGACCCTGTATAATAAGAGGCGTTGGGAGGAGAAATTAGTCTACATGACCTGACATGACAGAGTTGTGGGGGGGGACACAGTCTAATCCAATGGATTTGGGGGCACAGAGAAGAAGTGATCATTCATTCTTCAGTGGTTAGGGTTTTGCAGATTTTGTTACAGTCAAGTAGAGCCTGGTTCTTACATGGGGAAATCCACCTGGTACAAGAGCCCAACCACCCGTGTGCCTCCCCACCATCCCCTCCCCCCATGGCAGAACAGCTCTCCTTAGACTGATTAGTGGGTCATGTTTACAGTCTCCTGAGGCTAGGCAGCTAGTCAGCTGGGTCAAGGTCACTCAGCCAGCCAGAACTGGTACCCAGCTCTTGAAGCCCAGCCCCTTGTCTGGGGTGATTTTGGCCACCGCAGACACTTGGCATTGTCACTTCCTAGCTCTGTGCTCCTGGGAAATGAGCCTTCCCTGAGCTTCCCTGGGCCTCAGTTTCCCTATATTGAAAATGCAAATAATATTCGCACTTAGCTTCTAGGATAGTTTGTGAGGTTTAAATGAGAAAATGCACGTCAAACATTTAGCACAGGGATTAACAAATCATAGAGGGTGTAATTATTTTTACTCTGTAGTATCTAAAGACAGCTCACTCTACAGAAGAGGAGTTGGTGGTGGCTGCAGGGGAAACATCTCATTTCATGCCCCTCCCATAAGTCTTTCATCCTGGAGTCCTTTGACTCCTGTCTTTTTATGCTTTTTTCCCCACTCTGTTCCCCTCACTTTCCCCGGCACTGGGGCCTGCCAGCAGCACCCAGTGGTCTCATTTTGGATCTGTGAGCCAGAACTGGAAGGTCAACTCATGTGGACCAGGCATGGATGGCTTGACTCTGCCCCAGCAATCAGACTCTTCAGAACACTCCAGGGAACCTCTCCCGGGTCCTGGACATTTCCCCTCCAGCAGCTGGTGTGACAAGGATTGGGGAGGAAGGTCATGCTCGCACAAGAGGTACACGTGGTATCCCTGGGATTCTTAACTCCTCCCAAACCAGATCTGCTAGAAAAGTCACGGGCGATTCGCCAAGCCAGAGACGAGAGGACGTTCCACATCTTTTACTATCTGATTGCTGGAGCCAAGGAGAAGATGAGAAGTAAGTGATGAGCAAGGACGTGTGTTGGGAGATCTCAGCCCTCCCTTTCATCGTGATCCAGGGTTAATCGATCGGCTGTTAACACAGAGTCTGATATCCTGCCAGGGAAAGAGCTACACATCTCTAGGCAGCATCTCCTTTGTGTGAGTGAGTGTGGCTTCTGTTCAGTCATTCTCATTTACTGAGCACCTACTATGTGACATAGTAGATGTCCATTTCAGTTAGGCATTAAATAATTAATTAATCAAGCCCAGTTAGACTGGACGACATCAAGTCCAAATAGACACAATCTGTGCCTCTCAGGAAGGGAGAAAGACAATTGCCATATTTGCACGTTTATAGAACTTACAGGTATTTAAGAGGCATTCTGATTTTATAAGGAATTTGGAAGGGCAGTGGAACCAAGCACTTTTCATTATTCCTGTTTTGAAAATAACTTTGAATTGACCTTTTTGTAGGGCAGGGGTCACCTATATTTTTCTGTAAAGAACCAGATAGTAAATCTCTTAGGTTCTGTAGGCCACATGGTTTTTGTCACAACTACTCAGCTCTGCTGTTGTAATGCAGAAGCAGCCATAGGCAATGCCTAAACCAATGGGCAAAGCTATACTACAATAGAATTTTATTTACAAAAATAGGAATGTGCTGTAGTTTGCTGCCCTCTGTTGTAAGGAAAATATTTTTCACATAAAAACTATATACTGTATACCAGACTCCAATAGGAAATTATACATTCTAGGCATGTAGAACAGTTAATCTACTAACTGCAAAGAATATACAAATCACAGCTGAAAAAAGGAGTATACCAGTCAATACAAGTACATAGTATGGTCTACATTCTAGTAATAAGTTTAAGCCCTAAATTTTAGGAGAACAGTACAAATTTTGCTTCCCATCAGTTTTGTGACCCATGGTTAGTTATTTTGCTTAGAAAATTACCAAAAGAACGTGTGGGCTGGTACCTTTGCTGTGATGAGGTGTATTGCAACGTTCCACCACTAGGGGAAGCAGCGTTCCTTATTTAATCTTGTTGCTTGGCACCTGGAGCAATTTTGGATAAAAGGGGGGAGGCGGAATGGATGTTAGACAGTGGCACATAGGTAAATCAGCAGTTATAGTGCAGACACGGTGGCGTGGCCCAAAGAGAAGCGTTTATATTTTTCTTCCACCTCTTTGGCACCAAAGTCAACAGTTTTGTTGTTTGGTAACCTGGGTTCCAGTTTTGTGCTCTGCCTCCGGTCTTCCAGAAATCAAGAGAGGATAAAGTCAACAACTGAGATCCCTAGGAACGACTTGTATGCTTGATGATAGATCTGGGAAGAGGTTAGGCTTTTAGGGGGAATCAAATATTTCCACATGTATCCATGGTCTGGATAATGAAATCTTGGCAAAGACTCAAATCCTTGTGACTTTAATCAGGCATTTCAATTAATCCAAAGGCTTAACTGGTGTCTCGGGTCAACTTAACCTCGAGTTTATCAAGTAGCTTCCTAGTGACTTGACCCAGGAAAACCCTTTGTTTAAAAAGAAAAGCATCTTGCTGAATTCCCTCCAAAAGTATAATCAAATCCAGCCTAATTAAAGATTGATCTGGAAGAGGACACTTGATATATTGGACAGTGTCATAAAAGCAAATAGTATAAGAAAAAAAGAAGCAATTATAAATTTGGGAGAGAAAGGGATGAATAACAACAAAGGAATGTAGCTACAGAGTATGACTTTTCAGAGAATAATATTTAATAGATGTCATAAACAAGGAGTTGACAAATATTTTTACTAAAGGGCCAGATAGTCCGTATTTTAGGCTTTGGGGATCATTTGGTTTTTCTTGCAACTACTCAACTCTGGCTGCTATTGTAGCATGAAAGCAGCTGTAGAAAATAGACAAGGAGATGGGAGTGCTTCTTTCAATAAAACTTTAGTTACAAATAAGAACCTGCTATATAAAAAAATAAAAATAAAATTCAAAAATTCAAAAAAAAAAAGAACCTGCTATTTAAAAAAATAAACTAAATAAAATTTTTAAAAAAAGAGCCTGCTGTGTAAAAACATAAAAATAAAATTAAAAAAAAACCTTTATTTACAAAGATAACCAGCAGACCAGATTTACCAATCCCTAATATAAGCCTTTTCTACTGATTCAGCTAGAAATAGTTTGAGAAGAGGGAGGCTAAATTGTAAAAGCAATTGTAAGAGCACTAAATCTTTTGCCACCATAGCAGGAAGTCAATAGATAATATCTAATTTTGACATATCCAGAAGTAGCCATTAATATGATATATAAAAGTAATATATAGTAAGCCTATTATATAGAGAGATAATGATAACTACCAGAAAAAAACAGTTAAAAGAGATAAAAGCAGTTATTGTAGGGTAAGGTAGGAGTTGCAGAAAAGATGGGACAAGCAATTGGTGTTTTCATTATAAACCTTTAGATAGTAATTAATTTTTTTCTCATAAATATATTTATTAAGCTTAACATGTTTGGTGAAGATAGGACAAAATCAACTATTACACAACATATATAGAACAAAAATCACAGTGTTAATTAGATGTCCAAAAAGATATATATGGTAAAATCATATACAGCTAGAGAATTATTTGATTATTAAAGAAGGAAAAACTGGGGTGATTCAGGGACAAATGCTGATGAAGGTTGTAAAACGAGGGTGCCTTTTTCCTCCCTCGGGATGCTCGTCAAGTTCACATTAAATTCTGTTTGATCAGTGTTGACTAGAAGCTGCAAGTTGCATTTCTCAGGCTCTTAGCATGAGCTTCATATCAATACCTCAGTCATTGATTTTTAAAATCCATGTGTATGTGTGATTTTGATAAAAGTTTAATAAATGGATGGATAAAGATTAATCTAACTTTTCAGACAGCTTTGTTCCTGAAGGCAGGGTACTTTTGGGCAATTGAGATAAAGGTGTATCTTCCTCTGGGTAGATGCAATGTCCTGTCAGGGGTCATGGCTTAGCAAGTGGAGCCAAGGCTGGATTTCAGCTGCCAGGCACCCTGGCGCAGTGCACAACCTGCACCACTGTATGAGGTGGGTGATGGCTTCTATGCGATGAAGCAGAAGGAAGGTTTAAACTGTCCAAGTCTTGGGAAAGGGAAAGAAATTATGATGGGCCAGACCCTTTACCAGGTTCCTGTCTCCTGTTCAAAGTAGAAGTGTGCCTTCCTGACCACCACCCCGTCTTCCTCTCCTTCTAGATGACTTGCTTTTGGAGGGCTTCAACAACTACACATTCCTCTCCAACGGATTTGTGCCCATCCCGGCAGCCCAGGACGATGAGATGTTCCAGGAAACCGTGGAGGCCATGGCGATCATGGGCTTCAATGACGAGGAGCAGCTGTGTAAGTCTCCCCACCTTGAGGCGGGGTGCTGGTGAGGAGAGCGAGGTGCCTGCTCTCGGTACTGATACCAGAAAAGCTTTACCGAGAGTCCAGGCTCTTGTTCAACTCGTCCAAAAGAATTTGGGCAAGGAACACAAGGCACTAAGGAAAAAAATAAGCACGCACGCACACACACACACACACACACAGGTGCACACACACATACTGAGGCCGAGGAGCAAGAGAACAAAGAAGTTTATTTAGTGCAGAAGTGAAAATTACACACTCGAAGAAGAGTGTGGGCATCCTCGTGAGTGAGGGGTGCCCCGCAAGGTTGTTGATCCCCCTTTTATCTTATTTTTAGCCCTTTGAATGGGTGGAATGTTTAGCCTTTTTGATTAGGGGTGGAATGTTCATTGAGGGGAAGGCTGAGGTGTGGCCTGGATTACACCAGGTTGCATCAGCCCCCAGTCTTGTGCATTTTTCTGCTGAAACCACTGTACCTGTGCTCTAAGAGATGTTTTCCCTTAAATTTTCCTTTGCTAGTCAAGCGCCACAGGTGAAAAGTCTTATAGGGTCATCAGCAACCTGTGCATTTTTATTGTGCATGCTCTACAGTTTTATTGGTCAGTTTCTTGCTCAGATGTTACAAAATTTCTGTGTTAGATACCATTCCTCCATGCGTCTTGGCCTCATTAAGTGCAAAACAAGGAGGTGGCTTTGCCTTCTGCCTAATGCCTATACATGAGGAGGCTGTCCTTGGGCCCGGCCCTGTCTTTCCTGCCTCAGGACCACTGGAATTAGTTAGGGACTTTTCTCTGGTCAGGACAGATTTCTGCTCTCTGAATTCCCCACTCCCTCAAAAAAAAGGAGAAGAAGAAAAATTAATATTACTTTAGGTGGTTTATTGGTGTTTTAGAAAGGTGGCTGCATGAGTTATGGCTCTTTTGGTTACAAGTGACCAAATTGGCTTAAGCAAAAAGGAAAATGATTCACTCATAGAGCTGAAAAATTCAGGGATACTGGTTTTAGGAACAGCAAATTCTAGGGACTCAAAGAATGTCTTTAGAACTTGGTCTTGCAACAACATTGTCTTTAAGTAGGCAGTAGTTTCTTGGCAACAAAATAGCTGCTATGGCTCCAGCCCTTACATCCATTGGGTTTATGTCCAGCAGAAATGAGCAGAGTGGATTCCCTGCCTGCATCCCTGAATGGAGTCACATTGCCTAGGTTGACATGCATATTCCTGAGCTACTCACAATGAGCCAGGGTTGTAGAAAGCTCTGTTATGTCTCTTTGTTATGGTCTCGATTCCATTCTTAGAGCTGGAGGTAGAGAGGTTGTTGGCCTCATTGAGAACATGTAGGCGGAGGGGAGGGGGAGTAATTGAGGCAGTAGGTGTACTTGGGTTCTTCCTGGAAAGGCAGTTCTGGTGATGGACCAATATTGATCAATATCATCAACCAATGACCAAGAAACACATTTCGTCCTGAGAATAGGAAAGCTCATAGAGATATTTCTGGTTTCCATACTGTGCAAGAAACACTTTTTCTTCTGGGTTAGATATGCCTCAATACTCAAGGTTAATCTCTTTTGGGAACACCAGGACAAGATTGTGGAAAACTTCGCTTTCTTCCCACGCCCACACCCCTTTGGAGCCCCAGAATAATGGCTACAGTTGCCAAAATGAAACGTATAAGGAAGGGCAGCTCCTTCAGAGATAACTTGGGGCCCAGAAAAAAGAAGGCTCCATGAATGAGATAACAAATGGGTGGCGTTTGTGGATTTTGGCCAGGATCCTACTTCAGAATCCAGTGCTTACAGCATCCCTTCCTTAATGACATCAGCTCTGCAAGAATGATTCATTTTATTTGGGACATGAGTCAGTTTTTACTTCTAATCTTTGTTTTAAAAAAAAATACAACTGATGATTAAGTACTTGCTGAAGGCCAGATATTTGCTAAATCCCTTTTTTTTTTTTTTTCGGGACTTCCCTGGCGGTCCAGTGATTGGGACTTCGCCTGCCAGTGCAGGGGGTGAGGGTTCGATCCCTGGTCAGGGAGCTAAGATTCCCAGATGCCTCGCGGCCAAAAAATCAAGGCATAAAACAGAATCAATATTGTAACAAATTCAATAAAGACTTTAAAAATGGTCCACATCAAAAAAAAAATCTTTAAAAAAAAAAGAAATTAATGGGGTGGAAAGGACCATATACACAAATAAACAGATAGTGACATCATGACAGGTACCTTAAAAGAGACACAAATTACACTCAGAAGTCCAGAGACTGTAACAAGTAGAAGAAATATCATTTACATAATTGTGACTTTAAGTACAATGCTCCATGGGAAAGTAATGGCATAAGAATTTCCAATCCACTGTAATAAGAAACACAAGTCTGTAGGTGACCTTTTTTGTCCCACAATGAAAGGTCTTAAATGTCAGGGCTATATTTCCTTTTTTTTTTTTTAATTTTTAAATTTTATTTTATTTATTTTTTTATACAACAAGCTCTTATTAGTCATCAATTTTATACACATCAGTGTATACATATCAATTCCAATCGCCCAATTCATCCCACCACCATCCCCACCCCCCTGCGGCTTTCCCCCCTTGGTGTCCATACATTTGTTCTCTACATCTGTGTCTCAACTTCTGCCCCACAAACCGGTTCATCTGTACCATTTTTCTAGGTTCCACACACATGCGTTAATATACGATATTTGTTTTTCTCTTTCTGACTTACTTCACTCTGTATGACAGTCTCTAGATCCATCCACATCTCAACAAATGACCCAATTTCGTTCCTTTTTATGGCTGAGTAATATTCCATTGTATATATGTACCACAACTTCTTTGTCCATTCGTCTGTCGATGGGCATTTAGGTTGCTTCCATGACCTGGCTATTGTAAATAGTGCTGCAATGAACATTCGGGTGCATGTGTCTTTTTGAATTACGGTTTTTTCTGGGTATATGCCCAGTAGTGGGATTGCTGGATCATATGGTAACTCTATTTTTAGTTTTTTAAGGAACCTCCATACTGTTCTCCATAGTGGCTGTATCAATTTACATTCCCACCAACAGTGCAAGAGGGTTCCCTTTTCTCCACACCCTCTCCAGCATTTGTTGTTTGTAGATTTTCTAATGATGCCCATTCTACCTGGTATGAGGTGATACATTGTAGTTTTGATTTTCATTTCTCTAATAATTGGTGATGTTGAGCAGCTTTTCATGTGCTTCTTGGCCATCTTTATGTCTTCTTTGGAGAAATGTCTATTTAGGTCTTCTGCCCATTTTTGGATTGGGTTGTTTGTTTCTTTAATATTGAGCTGCATGAGCTGTTTATATATTTTGGAGATTAATCCTTTGTCCGTTGATTCGTTTGCAAATATTTTCTCCCATTCTGAGGGGGTTGTCTTTTTGTCTTGTTTATGGTTTCCTTTGCTGTGCAAAAGCTTTTAAGTTTCATTAGGTCCCATTTGTTTATTTTTGTTTTTATTTCCATTACTCTAGGAGGTGGTCAAAAAAGATCTTGCTGTGATTTATGTCAAAGAGTATTCTTCCTATGTTTTCCTCTAAGAGTGCTAAATCCCCTTTTTTAAAAAATGTACCAGAACGTTCAGTTTTATTTAAATACTAAAAAACTGAAACAAACTAAAATATTGATTGATAGAAGCCTTATTCAATTATTGGTTGACCTTATGAAAGAAAGCAACGGGACCTTTTAAATGGTCTTAGAAAGACATTGCCTTACGTGGAAATGCTTCTAATATATTTAAAGTGAAGACATCAGGGAACAAAGCAATGTGCTAAATGCTTTATATGCATTATTTAATATCACAACAACCCTAAGGGGTGGCCATTATTACCTCAATTTGCAGATGAGGAAACTGAGGTACAGAGAAGTAAAGGAACTTACCCGAGGACACACTGTTGGAGCTGGGACTCACTCGGGTCTCATGGAATCCCAAGCCCCACTTTATGATTCACTGTGCTCTGTTTTTGTCTGTGGGAAGGTGGCTTTTGTCCTTTAAACTTAAAAATAAAGATCTGTGTCAGAACCAAGGTATGGAAACCAAGGTTAGAAGGGGCCCAGAATGTTCTACACTGTGGACTCGCTTTGCTGGGTGATAAGTGATGCAGAAGCCCACCATGAGATGGTGGTCCCTTCTCTAGTCCCCTTCAGTTCTTCTGATGACTTTCAAAGAGAGGAGCAGTTTGGCACCTACTAGGTCTTCAGCCCCTCCCTGACACTTGCTAATCACCCTTTTAACCCTGGAGAGCAGACCCCAGGTCCAGCACCTTGGGCAGGCCCTAGCCTCTTGCTAGCATTTGATAATATGGTTTATCTTTCCTGTATTTATTTTTATAGTTTCCATCTATTTATGGCAAGGGAAGCTGATTTTTCACTTAAGATAAAGTTTTCTACTTAAGTGAATCATAGGAAAGAGAAGTGAATGTGAAGAAAAATGTTAAGTGAATAGTAGAACAGGCGGTATGCCTATAGAACAAGCATCAGGATGAGGGTGTACAAATGACTGACACCCATGGGACACGGACTTAGACCAATGTGTATACCAACCTTGATTATAAATCTAGGGCTACTCCCAACCCTCCCCAAAGAAGCCAAAGGAAAATGGGGAGCTGAGGGTGGTGTCAGGCCTAAGCCCTGGAGCTGCATGAGGTTCCAGGTGACCGGTCTCCTCTGGTTCCTGGACTTTAGCAAGGGAGAATTACTTGCCCTAGATTGCACAGGGAGCTAGAACAGTATAAGACCATCATAATCATTGTGACATCATAGCAACTACTTTTTATTGAGCACTGCCTGGGTTTAGGTGCTATGCATTTAATCCTTATGACAACCCTATGAAGCAGGTGTTTTTATGGGCCTTCAGATGGTGAAATGGGCCCAGAGAGGCTAATACCTGACTTGAAGTCACACAGCTGCTAATAACATGGCCAAGATACGAACCCCTGGCAGCTAACTCCAGCGTCGTCCTCAGATCCTCCCAGGGACTGTCTAGGTCCATTTTCAGATGTCAGTCATTCACAATTGATGCTGCTTCTGGGTTTCATCTGTATCATCATTGTTTGAATATTTTTATGCATAGGGTGGATTTCTATAGCCCCATCCACTCTGGGCTTTGTCCTAAACAACAGTTCTGTACAATCACTAAGTATGTGTCCTGGTTATACAATTTGAAATAAATTAGAATAAGTACCTAACTATTGAAATGTTTTAAAAGTTTCACATACCACCTAAAACCATCCACCCTGTGTACATGTGGTACATCTGCCACATGTTGGGAAAGCCTGTTTCCTGTTCCTCAGTAATAAGGGTGGCATATTAGTTTCCTGAGGCTACTGTAACAATTTACCACAAACTTGGTTGCTTAAAACAACAGGAATTTATTCTCTCATGGTTCTGGAGGCCAGAAGTCTGAAACCAAGGTGTGGGCATGGTTGGTTTCTTCTGGGGGCTCTGAGGGAAAATCCATCCCAGGCCCCTCTCCCAGCTTCTGTGGCTGCCGGCAGTCCTTGGCTTGTAGACTCATCACTCCAACCTGCCTCCTTCTTCATGTTTCCTTCTGCCCTGTGCATCTTCTCTTCTCTCTGTTATCAGGTCACTTGTCATTGGATTTAGGGCCCACCAGTTTAATCTAAGGTGATCTCATTTAATTGCATCTGCAGGGATCTTTTTTCCAAATAAGGTTGCATTCACACGTTCCGGATGGTCACGTCTTTGGGCGGCCACCAGTCAACCCACTATGGGTGGCTACTTCTATTTAACACCTACTGGGCCAGGCCCCTGGTTTGCAGCATCTCTCCTGATATAAACTTTATGAAGCAGGTACTGCTGTTACCCTGTCCATTTTGCAGGTGGGGAAACTGAGGCTCAGCAAGGTGAAGCTGGACTTCCTAACACTGGAGTGCATGCTTTCAGCCACTGCCCCAGACCGCCAGCCCTTGCCACCCTTGCTATCTGGGCAGCCCTCTCCACTTTGCACTTTGCTGTCCACCAGCTTTTGTGACCTGGGAGTGGTGACAATTCTTTTGTTATTTCTGTGACAGTGCTATCTATACCAGAAAGTGCAAACCAGCAGTGCCTGAGCCCTCAAGAGAGACTGGCCTCCACAGCCATGAAAGTTGTTAATTTTAAACCTGGGTAGATTTCACATAAAAATCTGGGTTTCCATCATCTTTGGAAAAATCAGAAGCCTGGCAGCTCTGGGCTTGCCTCCCCCGTGGCCATGATTGGAGTAGCAACTCTCCCCTTTCATGCAGGGTTGTGGCCCCCCTGAGTCCCCACAGTCCCCATCAATCTGCTTTGTTTGTTTAGACCAGTGGTTCTCAGTTAGGCGTGAGTCAGCCCCCCCGGGATACTTGGCAATGTCTGGAGACATTTTTGGTTGTCACAACTTGGGAGAGGGTAGCACTACTGACATCTAGTGGTTAGAGACCAGGGATGTGATAAATAGCCTATAACGATGCATAGGATATCCCCACAACAAATTATCTGGGCCAAAATTTCACTAGTGCCCAGGTTGAGTGCCGAGGTTCACTGCTTACCCAGGCTCTGCAGACGTTCCAGCAATCCTAATTTAGATTTGCAGTTTAAGAACTGTGAGTATTGGTCTTGACAGTTTACTAAACCCCTTTCATAGATGGTATTAAAGAAACTGCCTCAGCTGTGCCCTATCAACAGAAGCTTTGTTCATCTTTTGGGTGTAGATTTTTGCAGTGGCGAATGGGAGCATATGGGTGGCTGATCTAGGCCTTTCTCCTCCTGAGCTGGGCCAGGTGTGAGGACAGCTGTTGTAAAAGGTTGTCACTGCTCGTTTGGCCTAAGGAACCAGAGGAGGCTGGAATCTCTAGGTTTTGTTCTTGGAACACAGTGATTTCTTCTTGGAAATCCTGGGTGAGTTGCACCTGAGTTAATCTAAAGCCACGCATTTGCATTAATCAATCCTCCCTCTGTCCAACCAACCAACCATCCATCCATCCATCCATCTATCCATCTTCCTCCATCTATCTATTCATCAGTCCATTGATTGATCCATCCATCTATTATCTATCCCTTCATTGATCCATCTATCATCCGTTTTCCTTCCTTTCATCCATCCGTCAATTCATCTTCCATCCATCTATCTTCCATCCCTTCCCATGTGTCTGAACACACCTGTGTAGCTAGTACCTGTTATAACTAAGAGAACATGAATACCACCAGACCCCATGAAGCTCCATCTTGTTCCTTCTAGTAGCTTCCCCCAGTCAAGGATGACCACCACCCTGACTTCTAACAGCATAGTTTTGCCCGTTCTTGAACGTTCTGTAAATGGGGCTTATATGGTATGTTCTTGTTTGCATTTGGAGTCCTTTGTTCAGCATTAGTATTTGTGAGATATACAGCAATTTTGTTGTTTGTAGTCATAAATCATTCAGTCTCCTTACTGTATAGAAGGGGTTGACAAACATTTTCTGTAAAGGGCCAGAGAGTAAATATTTTAGCCTTGGTGGGCCATACGATCTCCATGGCAACTGTTGAACTCTGCCATTAAGCATGCAAACCGCTATAGACAATATGTAAGTGAATGAGTGTGGCTGGGTTCCAATAAAACTTTATTTACAATGGCAGGCATTGGGCCGGATTTGGTCCATTGGCTATAGATTGCCATCCCCTGCTGCATAGTATTCCACTGTAGCACAAGGTTTTTAGCAACCATCCAAAAATATTCTGCTCCTCCCAGCCAGGTTTTCTCCCCTCTTAGCAGGGAATTGGGGTGCTTTGGCTTTCTCCTAAAAGCTCAGAACTGAGTCTTTTTAGGGGAAAGATGTAGGCCAGCTCTGGGTCCTCAGTGACCTTTAGACTCCAATCCTTGGTATTGGCACTTGTGTCTTATCTGTTCTTCTCTCCTCACTTCAGCCATATTGAAGGTGGTGTCATCCGTCCTGCAACTTGGGAATATTGTCTTCAAGAAGGAAAGAAACACAGACCAGGCGTCCATGCCAGATAACACAGGTGCTTGCTGCTTTTTCATAATAACTGATGACTTTGGTGATGGGAGGGAAGGTCACGTTGTCTTTGCTTATTTTTCTGAATGAGGTTATCTGGGGCATTAACAAGAACTAGACTAGATTATTATCACTTAATTCTCTCTTTTTTCAAACTTTTCACTGCTTAAGATCCTACGTGGAAAGTTCTTGAGTCAGAGAGTGGGGGGAAAAACTAAGTTTTGGATCAGACAGGATCCTTAGCGAGTGCCTCTTCTAAAAACCCCATACTCATTTGTTTTATTAAACAAATATTTTTGAGCACCTGCTATATGCCGGGCACTGGGATACAGCAGGAAATGAGACAGGGACCACCCCATTTCTCATGGCATATACAGTCTTGTTGGGGAGACAGACCTCACATTTCCCTGCAGATGGGATTGTCGGATAAAATAAAGGATGCCCAGTGAAATTTGAATTTCAGATAAGCATTTTTGATAGTAAGTACGTTCCAGGCAATATTGGGGACATAATTATACTAAAAAATGTTCATTGTTTATCTGAAATTCAAGTTTCACTGGGCGTCCTCTATATTTTTCCTAAATCTTGACAGCCCTACCTGCACATAAGCAGTGTTTCCTGTTTTGAAAAGATGGCCTGGCTACCACCATGCTTGTTGGCGGCTGATGCAAAAGGATGACTTAGGTTCCCAACTTGCTCACCTGTGGCCTCAACATCACCGTCTCAGGCTGTATATTGGGGTGCTTTTCCAAGCTCCCAGTTTGGCTGCCAGTTGTTTCTTATGTGTTACACTCCCAGATATAGCAGGTTAAAGGAATCCTCGCTCTGAGGAGAGACCCTCAGGGAAAGAGAAACCAAAAGAGCACCCTTGAAAAGAGATGGTAAAAAATCCTAAAACTACACTATTTATCGTCCACCTCACACATCCTAACTATCGTGTATCACTAGTCTTCACGTTAAGGAAGCAGCTAATGGATTTTTTTTTTTTTTTTTTGGAGAACAAGTTTTTATGCAGAACTACATGAATACAGCAAGAACCCACATGTTCACCATTCAGAATTGACATTTGTGAATATTTTCAAATACATCTTTGTCTTTAGAAGAAGCAAAACACAGTATAGAGAAGACTGACATCTCTTATTCTCCCAACTGAGTCCCTGAACCTCCTGGCAACCACAATTGTACTGTACCACATACCCTTCTGGTCTTATGTTTATAATTTCACACACATGTATCTGAACAGTATACAGTGTTGCTTTGTGAGTGTGTTTTTAATTCACATGAATGATATCACTCCGTAGGCATCATTCTGCAACTTTTTTTTTTTTTTTTTTAACTCTGTACACACAACTGTCTAGATCAGGGTTTCCTAACAGTAGCATCCCCTAGTGTGACAACCACAAATGTCTCCAGACATTGCCAATGTCCCGTGGGAGCAAAATCATCCCCAGCTGAGAACCACTGGTCTAGAGAGAAAGAAAAAGCCAGGTCATTGCTTTAACTGCTATTTGGTATTCCATCTTATAAAAATACTGTGATATATTTGTTTGCTCCCTTATGAATAGACATTTAAGTTGTTTCCAATATTTTTTCCACTACATACGTTGCAACATATATCTTGGAATGGTGGAACGAATGCTTATTGAATTTAACTATATGTCAGGTTCATACCTACCTCATTTAATCCCATTGACAACCCAACAAGGTACCAAATAGCTGACCCTTTTTGTAAGCAAGAGTCTGGGAAGCTACGTAGCTTTTCCAAAATCACAGGGCTAGGAAGTGGGAAAGGAGCAAGGATTTGAACCTAGTTCTGACCCTAAGACCCCAGTTGGGGCCCACCTCCATCCCAGCCCATCATTGCCTCTTTTAGCTAAACACTGGGGGTGAGGTCACTAATGACAGCAGTTTTTAGGACCCTTTCATGCTATGTTCACTATCATGTTCCATCTCACCAAGGAAAAACCAATGTATTCACAGGTCACAAATATCCCATGTTATGTGCCTTCTTTTCCAAGCCTGCACTTTTGTGATACACTTAATATGCTTCTTTTCTCCATCCAGCTGCTCAGAAAGTTTGCCACCTCATGGGAATTAATGTGACAGATTTCACCAGATCCATCCTGACCCCACGTATCAAAGTCGGGCGGGATGTGGTACAGAAAGCTCAGACAAAAGAACAGGTAAATGATGCATTTGCCATTTATTCCTGCACTTGTCATTTATTCCTGCAGAATCTTCCATCCATCCACCCATCCATCCACCCCTCTAGCCATCCATCCATCCATCCATCCACCCATCCATCCATCCACCCATCCACCCATCCATCCATCCATCTGTCCATCCATCCATGCATCTGTTACCTAACCAAACTTGGGTCCACTCACCAGCCACACAGCAAAGCCAATTTGCTGACACTGAGTTGTGGTGAAGGAAAGTACAGGGTTTATTGCAGGTGCCCAGTGAGGAGAACGGGCGGCTTATGCTCAGAAGACCTGAACTCCCTGGTGGCTGTCAGGGAAGGGCTTTTAAAGGCAACATTTGGGGTCAGGGTTGTAGGGGGCGTGACTTTCTTCAGATTGGTTGGTGGTGAGGTAACAGGGTGGTGTTCCAGGAATCTTAATCATCGACCTTCTGCTTCCAACCAGTCTGGGGTCTATGCACTTGTGTATGTAGTCACCATCCTCCACCTGGGTGGGGGGTCTTAGTTCCTGCAGAACAACTCAAAGACTGTGTCAGATTCACATTGTTATGTGTATCCCTTGAGGAGGAACTAGGACTCTGTTTTATCCCTGCACTATTGTTTCTTGACTGCTTTCCTTTGTTTCTGCATTCCCTCACTTCCCTAATTAGTAACTCCTTGAATCTGCTCTTTGGGAATCAGGGAAGGCTTAGGAGCCCTTTTTCTACAAACAAGAAACAGGGGACATGGAGGGGCTTTTGTACCTGTCAAGGTCCCGCAGGGTTCTGTTCAGTTTTGGCCCCCATCCCCACTCCAATCCTGAGTGGAACAGGTACAGTACGAGAAAGGGAATAAAATTTTGGATAGAGAGATTAATCATAAACTCGGCAGAGGAACTCGGTTTTAGCGGGACTTGGTTTCACATCCATCCATCCACCCATCCATCTTTGTATCCCTCATCTATCCAATACTAGAATAATCAAAGTCCTATGACAGGTTTTGAAGATACAACACTGACTGCATAAGAACAGCAGAGTTCCTCACTCCTGACCTCATCTTGAGCTCTTAATTGAAGGTACGAGGTCTGAACTAGTTTTTGGAAATGACTGTATACCCTTTCTAGAGGCAGGACTGATGGCCTCTAAATGATCGCTGGGATGGTGCAGACTCCACTTTGTTCCAGGTCCCTCTGACAGGAAGTGATTATTATTCACATTGCCATTCCTAGGTCTGACCACTCCATCCCTCATTGCTGGTTGTAGAGATGGTATAGTTTCCTTTTCTTTGTTTATTTTTTAAGGACTGATTATAGGCAGAGGGAAAATAAAAATCCAGGGCCACCAGCCAGGCTCATGTGAAAACACAGCCCATTAGGAGTAACCATGTCCTCTCGCCCCCCTGCAGGCAGACTTTGCAGTAGAGGCTCTGGCCAAGGCCACTTATGAGCGCCTTTTCCGCTGGATACTCACCCGCGTGAACAAAGCCCTGGACAAGACTCACCGGCAAGGGGCTTCGTTCCTGGGGATCCTGGACATCGCCGGATTTGAGATCTTTGAGGTACAGCTTCGCAGGCTCACAACAGACATAGTCTCGGTTCTCTGGAAATAAGCTTCCACTTGGAGAAATCACTCTTTTGGAGAAAGGCAGGTGGCTACTATAGGGTGGGAGACTGTCTAGTTAAGGTTAAATCCTTGAGGGTGTAAGAGACAGAAATCCAATGGGGAATGTATTGGTTTCTGAAACTGAAGCCAGAGGTACAGCTGGATCCAACAGGCAGGACCTGAACTCCTGCCATCTCCCCCTCTCCACCGTCCTCCACCTTGGCTCTATTCTCAAGCAGGCTCTCCCCTCATGGTGGCAAGATGGCTGCCATCGCTCCAGACTGCCTCTCAGTTCCAACCAGTTCCAATTCTTTCCAACAGTTCCACCCAAAATCTTGGAATTGAGTCTCATTGACTCCTACCTGAGTTGGGCCACATGTCACCTCAGAGCCAAGCACGGTTTTTCGGGTCTTTCAGTACTTCATGGAATGTAACATGGCTCCTGGATCCCACTCCCATGGGTTGGAGGGAAGTTCTCAGTGAAAGGGAAGATGTTGAGATTGACAGATATTCCAAAACATATCTACTGTGGAATTACTCCCTCTCTGAGCCTCAGTTTCCACATCTGCAAAATGGGGTGATGAAATACCTTACACGGTTATTCTATCCATAAATCATTGGGCAGATGGAGATAAGATCCTTAAAACCATGTGTGTCCTTAAAACCATGTGACATGAGAATAAGTAACTTTTGCCAGCCCTCATGAACCCTGGGCAGCCTTCACTGGGGCCTGAGACCTCTCTGGGTGCTGAAATGGCACAGTAGCCTTGTGGAAAGTGTGTCTGGCATGGGGCTTTCTCCAGCACGGAGCTTCTCCGGGGCCCCAAGTCCTCTGACTTGTACCGTGATGCTCACGGGGCCTCCCCTGGTGTCATGTGCTCAGGTGAACTCGTTCGAGCAGCTGTGCATCAACTACACCAACGAGAAGCTGCAGCAGCTCTTCAACCACACCATGTTCATCCTGGAGCAAGAGGAGTACCAGCGTGAGGGCATCGAATGGAACTTCATCGACTTTGGGCTGGACCTGCAGCCATGCATCGAGCTCATCGAGCGGCCGGTAAGGCCCCACATCACACTCGCACACAGCCGGCACGCAGACCCTGCACTCTCTCCATGGGGTACGGCTTCCCCCATCGCTGAGTCCCGAAAGCCTGTAAACTGAATCTTTGTGAACTAAGTCACATTGTCCCTTAACCCACATTTTCATATCAAAGGTATTTCTTTTTTTATTCCTCCCCTCTCCTCTCCTCCCCACCACGCCCATCCCTCCCGTTCCCATCTCTCCCAGTCGTTCATTCCCAAAGGCAAGAATCTTGGGTTTTTTCACTGACCCATCCCAAACTCCTAGAACCATGCACATAGTAGGTACACAAGAAATAATTATTGAATGACCATTTACTGAGCACCTACTATGTGCTGGGCCCTCTCTTTAGGGGCTGGGGATGTAACAACGAATGAGATGGACACAGTCCCTGCCCTCCTGGAAGAGCAGATAATGAAACTAAACAAAAGAAGCAACTAAAACCCCTGATAAGGCCAATGTGGAGAGTGGTTTAGGAATGCCTGCTTTGGACAGAGTAGTCAGGAAAGGTTTCTCTGATCTGAGTCCAAAAAGTGAAGACCATTCCAGCAGAGCAAATGGCATGTGCAGATTTGGCGGTGCTCCTGACACCTTAGTTTAAAGTGTCTCAGCCACAGAGAAGTACTTTACTCAAAGGAACCCTTAGGTGAATTTATATGTAAAGGAATGCATTCCTTTGCTAGAAATCTTTGTGATGTTGTGTGTGTACTGCCCACGAAGGGGCAGCAGCAAACATGTTCTGTTGGGGCTGGCCCTTCCATCCCTAGTGCTGGTCCATTGGGCACATAATTCTTTGAGGATAGATTGGGGGAGCGGGGGTGGAGGGCATAAATCCACCTTTATATGTAGGTAGATACAGTAATGGAGCCTATGCATGTGTTTGGGTGACCAGCTCTTCCTGGCAAGCCTGAGGCTTGGGCACCCTTGCTATGGTCTGCCCTGCTTGTCTTCCACAGAACAACCCTCCAGGTGTGCTGGCCCTGCTGGACGAGGAGTGCTGGTTCCCCAAAGCCACAGACAAGTCCTTTGTGGAGAAGTTGTGCTCGGAGCAAGGCAGCCACCCCAAGTTTCAGAAGCCCAAGCAACTCAAGGACAAAACTGAATTCTCTATCATCCACTATGCTGGGAAGGTACCAGCTGAATGTCCCAGGCGTCTCTCTGTCCCAGGGGACCCAGGCAGGATGCTCAGAGTAGGAGCAACTTGCGAATGGCAGAACACAAAGACATCTGGTCTAAATCAGATCCCAACCAAGTCTTATACATGACTTGTCTAAGCATCAGTCAGGGACAAGATATAGAGATATAACATATAATAGAAGGCTAAGGTATATATAATACATGTATATTAGAGATATAGAATATATAATATAGTAGAGAGGCTAATATATATGTTGTATATTATATACATATATGAGATATATAATATATTAGAGAGTCTATTGTATACAGCTATTATATTAGCCTCTCCAATATACTCCAACCTTGGTGGCCAGGCAATTCTTTCTTGTATAGACTCTAGATCCTTCCTGCTACAAGTTAAGCCCAACAGGAAGGGCCAACTTCCTGGGTGACCAATGGGGTGACCAATAAACCCACTTTTGAGTCCAACAGGAATCTCCTTTATCATGGCCTTGGGTTTGCCATTGCCAGCCTGTGCCACCCAGGGAAATCTGCGATGGCTGTCTTCTTCTTCTTCCTTCTTCCTCCTTCCTCCTCCTCCGCCTCCGTCATCATTGTCATCATCATGTCATAGCTCTTAATGTACAGGACCTTCCCCTATGGCTCCTGAGGGTCCTGGATAATGTAGAAAAGGCATAGCTCAGTCTGACTTGCAGAAACTTAAGAGTATTTTATTGACTCCCCAGTATCTTCACTGCATCATGGGAACAAGCAATGCCCTAAACCAGGGATTGGCGAACTACAGCCCAGGTGCCAAACCCAGCCCACAGCCTATTTTTGTAAATAAAGTTTTATTGGCACACAGTTAAGATCATGCCTGGCCATCACTGTTAACAACCCACATCCTGTAATAGCCCGCCAGAGCTATTTTATCAGTTCCTTCATTTCATAGTCAAAATAATAAAATTAAAAAGAGGTCCCCAGATTTAATTTAAAAACCAGATTGTTGTCAAGCCTTCGCTGGATGAGAGGGGAACTTTGGGTGTGAGGGGAGGGTATTCACCACCAGCGAAGCTCCACACCTTTCGGAAATCACAGGCATCGTGCTGGGCTCTGGAAAAGGGAGGCTGCCAGAGGAGGCTTACTAGGAGAAGGCAAGGATAGAGACGAGGCCTTCCTAGCAAAGGCTACCATGGCTGATGCCCTACTGTGCGCAGAGCCCTTTAAAGTTCTGACCTATTGGTCTCTTCATTGAGGTTTGTGGATTCCCATCATGGCAACCACTAATGTTTCCTCTCTGACCTCGGAAGATCCGGGAGGGAAACAGGAGGACTGGAGCCCTGCCCTTAGTTCATAACTGAAGCAGGAGCACCTGACCGGTGGGGTGGTCCTTGGCAGGTGGACTACAATGCAAACGCCTGGCTGACCAAGAATATGGACCCGCTGAACGACAATGTGACTTCCCTCCTCAATGCCTCCTCGGACAAGTTTGTGGCCGACCTGTGGAAGGACGGTAAGGCCCTGCCGGCTGGAGCAGGAGGACTGAACTCCCTCCAGCCCCTTCCAGCTGCCCCTGATTCCCACACCTGTTCCCAGGAGGGGCGGGCCTGTGTGCAGTGGGGGAGAGGGCAGTGTTGGCAGGTGCTAATGATGTCTGATTGACACATTCAACAAATTCCTGAGCCCCTCAACCCCACACCTGGACCCCAGGGAGAAGGTCCTGAGTCAGGGCTCAGGCACTGATGGAGGAAATATCCTAGAAGGCATGTTGGGTCAGAGGGCCTCCTTCTGGAGTCAGAAAGACTTAACTGAATTCTATTCTCTGCCATGTACCAGCTGTGTGACCTTGGACAAGTCACTTGACTTCCTTAAGCTTCCCTGTCCTCATTGCTAATACCAGAAAAATAATAATAATCCCCTACCTCCCCTAAGATTATTGTGAGGGTGAAATTAGATCAGTGGGGCCAAGTTTGACCATGGATCAGGATCTCCTGGAAGGCTTGTTAAAACTCAGATGATCGCTGGGCCTCCTCACCGGGCTGGGGCCTGAGAATTTGTATTTCTAATAAGTTCCTGGGTGGTGCTGATGCTGCTGATTTGGGGACCACACTTCGGTTCCCTTTAAGAATTAGAGGATAGATAATCCAGCTGAAGTACTTAGCACCTGCTGGGCCCATAGTAGGGACTTAGTACATATCGGCTGCTGCAATGACTATTAGGGGTGGTGGGCTTTACTGCTTTTGTTCCTGGACCTCGGTGCCCACAGCAGATTTCACTCTTGACACAGAGCCTGTGGGCCTAGGGCCTACAGGACTGGCTGCCCTTGCTTTAGGCATGGGGTTCAGTTCTGCCAACATTTACTGGGTGCCAAGGCCCTGGGATGGGGTAACAGCATCTCAACCTGGGTCATACCTCACACCTAGGACTCATGATGAACTCAGCAAGTCCTTCCTTCAAGGAGCCACAGTCTTGTGGGAGAGGCAGACAAACAAAGACATTATTACATGGAGCCTAATTGAGCGCAAGGAGCAGAAATGGCGGGGTCTAATGCCAGTGGGGTTGAACTCCACACCACCATCAACCAACTGGATACAACTGACTATACCTGTAGTCTGTGTTGTCCAACAGCAGAACACATGTTCTCAAGCTCATGTGGAACATTCACCAAGATGGACCACACTCTGGACCCTAAAACACACCTTAACAAATTGAAAAGAATAGAAATCATACAATGTCTGCTCTTAGACCACAGTGGAATTAAACTAGAAATAACAGAAAGGTAACTGAAAAATCTGAAAGTATGTGGAGGTTAAACAACACACTTCTAAATAACATAATGGGTCAAAGAACAAATTTCTTTGACCCATGTGTTATTTAGAAGTGTGTTGTCGTGTGTTAATTTTCTCAAGGGAAATTTTAAAATATGATGAACCAAATGAAAATGAAAACACTACATATTAAAATTTGTGGGATACAGCAAAAGCTGTGCTTTGAGGGAAATTTATAGCAATGCCAGGATTGGGCTTGGTATGTGCAGCACTCGCTGGGCCAGTAGGAGTCTCTCATTCCGTTCTGAAAGAAAAAGAGTCTTGGTGGTGATAATAGTAATAATAATAATAATACCACCACCCACTCTTTGTTGCTTTGTTGAGCACTTATCAAAGTGCCAGATTCCTATGTTGGAGTGTTTGCTATGCCTTCTACCCAGAATATTCCTTCTCTTGATATCTACCTGACTACTTCTTTCTGGTCTCTACTCAAAAATATCAGTTTATCAGAGAGACACGCTAAGAAATCACCTCCATCACTCCCAACCTACCTTAACTGTGCTTTATCTTTCTAAGCACACCTTCACCACCCAAAATATTATATACCTACATGTGTGATCACTGTCTTCTCCTTCCATTAGAACATCCATAGAATATGAGCTGGGGTCGGGGGGACACAGGGTCTGTGTTTTGTTCACGTCTGTATGCCCAGGGCCTGACACACAGTAGGCTCTCAATAAATATTTGTTGGTGGATGAAGGATTGAAGGCAGGCAGGGAAGTAAGCGCTTCGCATGCCTTATTTGCTTATTCCTGCCCTAGGAGGTAGATGCTGTCATCAACTCCATTTCATAGGAGAAACTGAGGCACAAAATGACGCTAGGCCAAGGCAGTGGCAAAAGCAGGATTTACTCCCACGTCTCTGTGACAATGTCAGAGAGAATTTGTTCTTTCTGTCACTCAGGAGCTCTCAGGGTCTCAGAAATAGATAATATAGTACTTGGAAAGCAAAGCCCCCTCTGCCTCCATTTACCTGCCTCTAGAGGGAAGGTGTTGGCTGGCAGAGGAAAGAATGGGGAATGGTGCCCACAAGGGAACAGGGGACCTGCGGTCTCAACCCTCCAGGCTGGTCCCCTGGCCTGCTGTGGAGATTCAGTTTCCCTGGGTGGGCCGACATCACCCTTCATGTGCCCACAGTGGACCGCATCGTGGGCCTGGACCAGATGGCCAAGATGACGGAGAGCTCGCTGCCCAGCTCCTCCAAGACCAAGAAGGGCATGTTCCGCACCGTGGGGCAGCTGTACAAGGAGCAGCTGGGGAAGCTGATGACCACGCTGCGGAACACCACCCCCAACTTCGTGCGCTGCATCATCCCCAACCATGAGAAGAGGGTGAGGCCACCACCCAGCTCTTGGGGGGTCAGAAAGTCCCCCCGGGACATCATCAGGGTCTGCGGGGAAAGGGAAGGCAGACCGGGGTACAAGGGCTGGAGGAAAGCCTGACCACCACCCCACCACCCCGAGGGCTCCATCTGACATGGGTGGGAGGCGCTCATTTCCCAGCCTGGAGGCAAAAGAAGGCAAGGGAGGAAAGGAGAATGCTCCCGGGGACTTTGAGCCCTGGAGTGGCTGCACAGGGTATCAGATCACTCATTCATCCATTATTCCAGCTGATAATTACTGAGCTCCACTTGTGCCAGGAGCTGGGGATACGGTGCTAGATAAATTATTGTCCTTGCCTGCAGGTTTCTTATAATCTAGGACAGGGGTGCTTTAGCTGGGGGCAATTGTGTGCCCTCCCTCCCCTGCAGGGGAGATTTGGCCATGTCTGGAGACATTTTTAACGGGGAGGGGGCAGTTACTGGCACCCAGTGCATAGAAGCCAGGGATGCAGCTAAACATCCTCCAGTGTGCAGGGCAGTCCCCCACCGCAGAGAATTATCCAGCCCAAGAGGTCAGTATTGCTGAGCTTGTGGGAGAGATAGACAGCTGATACCCATGATGTTATCTGGTAAATTATGAGAACACCAAAGAGCCGGGGCTCCCACTCAGGGCTCAGAGAAAGCTTCTTAGAGAACGGGAAGTTGGTGATGCTGAGAGCAGCGTGGGAAGGGCATCCTAGGCAGAGGGACCAGAATAAGCAAAAGTGTGGAGGTGAGAAATGAAGGGTCTGGGCAAGGAAACTCTAGGTGGGTCATTTTGTGTTGACGTGTGATGGTGTGAGGCAGGGATTGGGAAGAGCTGAGGCTGGAACTGTGGGTGGGGCTAGATTGTGGAGTTCCTGTGGGTGGACCAGAGCTTGGCCTTCCTTCTGTAGGATGCCATCGGGGGCTTTTAAAAGCAGGGGTATGTCATGATCAGATTCACATTTTAGAAGCCAAATAAGGGGATAAGAGAGTCAGGACGGGGTGGGAAGATAGTATGAGTCTGTTGTGATCATTGGGACAGGAGAAGATGGTGGTGAGTGATGGCAGTGACAATGGTAGTGGAGAGAAGTGTGTAGATGGGGAGATATTTGGGAGGTAGGAGCCATAGGACTGGTGATGGACAGGAAGTGAGGGAGGGAGAAGTGACGAGGAGGAAGCCCCAGGTGATGCGAGTGCCACCAAGTACGAGAGGTGGCACCAGAACCCTCAGCTGAGCTCTCACCTGGTGACCCGTGATCCCCCATGGCCTGGTGAAGTGGGTCACCAGGCCTGAGATTTGGGGCTTGCTGCTCCCCGCGGCCCCGGCGGCTCACTGCCCTTTGCGTCTTTGTAGTCCGGAAAGCTGGATGCCTTTCTGGTGCTGGAGCAGCTGCGGTGCAACGGGGTCTTGGAAGGCATCCGAATCTGCCGCCAGGGATTCCCCAACAGGATCGTCTTCCAGGAGTTCCGCCAACGGTGAGCCCACCGGGGCCGGGCATGCGTGGGGCGGCGGGTGGGATGGGGGTGAGCAGGCTGGGTGGAGGGACAGACGGATGACAGAGGTGCACTCGGTTGGTGACTCCTGCCCTGTGTCTCAAGCTATGAGATCCTGGCCGCAAACGCCATTCCCAAAGGCTTCATGGACGGGAAGCAGGCCTGCATTCTGATGGTGAGCCCAGCCCCAGCCCCGCCCCAGAAATCCAACTGCAGACCTCCCCGCCTCTGGTGGCACTTCCCGCAGCCGCTCCGGGTGGGACCCTCCTTAAACACACTTAACCCCTGGCCAAGAGGCATAGCCGAGAACGGGAACTCTCATCCTCCTTCCTTCCGCAGATCAAAGCCCTAGAACTCGACCCCAACTTGTACAGGATTGGGCAGAGCAAAATCTTCTTCCGAACTGGTGTCCTGGCCCACCTAGAAGAGGAGCGGGACTTAAAGATCACCGACGTCATCATGGCTTTCCAGGCGATGTGTCGCGGCTACCTGGCCAGAAAGTAAAGACCCACGCGCTATCGCCTCCCTGCAAACACAGACCAGAAATACAAAATTTCAGGGGGCTTTCTGGCCTCATGTTCTGAGTTTCTGATTCTAAGAAGCCATCTGCCCTAAGATGCATCATTGATTGAATGTCAGCCTTTTCTTGGGGGGGAGAAATGCTACCACTTTAAATATATGCACTAGTTATAAGGGCAGGGCAGGAAGGGGTTAAGACCATGGGCTCTGAAGAGTTAGACGTGGGCTCTCCTACTTATGAGGCAGGGATTGGGAAGAGCTGAGGGCTCTTCCTCTTGGGCTCATCCTGGCTCTCCTACTTATTTGCTGAAGAACCTTGGGAAGGTTACTCTACCTCTCTGAGCCTCAGGAAAATGAGCATAATCATTCCTGCCTCATAAACTTCTTTTAATGAGGGTGTCAATGAAATACTGCATGAAAAGGGTTGAGAACAGTGGCTGGTTATCATTTCAGAAGTGTGAGAATATGATAAAGTGTCTGAGGAAAGAGTATTTGTGTCTATACCCCTATGTCCAAGTGGGACTCATAAGGCAAAGTCTTAGAAGGCCTGATGCCCCCTCTGTTTTGGGAATCCTGGGGGCTGGGTGAGGGCTGCAGTTCCTCCATGAAACTCACACCCCAAACAGGACACAGGGGCTGGCAGAGTAGCTCTTGTCCAGGGCATATGTCTTCAGGAGGTACGGACCATGCACTCATCTGCAGAGCCCTGACTATGTCAAGCTGATTCATTGTCAAGTAGACCCAGGATGGTCAAGGCCAGATCTGGGGAGCTCTTGGTCCAGGGACAGACCTAAACTGTTAACTTTCATAACTAAATTCTCTGTTGCCACCCCTCCCACCTCCAGACTAACTGGGGCAATTTTATTCTTCAAATTCACCCACGTCCAAGATGGCAGCCGCAATGGCAGCCGCACAGAGGCAAGAGGATGGTGCTCACTGTTCTGTGGTTTCTCAAACCCAGTAGCCCTTAAGTAGGAAGAGTGCTGGTTCTGTGTCAGGTCTGGGATTTTAAATGATCTGAGGAAAGGATAGGTTTGTCAGACACTCAGCTTTGGGGAAGATGCGGCACAGCTGAGGGTGTAGGACACCCCTTAGGAATGGTGTAGCATAGATCAATTTCCTAGGTGTTGTCAGGACCAAAGATCTGAATCCAGGGCATTTTGTGAGCCTTGGGTCTTCCTTGTCCACTGAGAAAGGCTCTGGCCTCCTGATGGTATACTTTTGCTGATGCTCAGAGCTTCCTGGAGAATCTGGGTTGGAGAGAATGGGGGACATCCTTGAACAAGTCACTGAATCACAAGCCAAACAGAAGCGTCCTGCTTTCGGGATGCTGCGGGGCGGGATGCCATGACAACACAGTGAGGTGTGTGTTGAGCCAAGCAGGTCTTCTCACAGCTCCCCTTCCCTCTTCCCAGGGCTTTTGCCAAGAGGCAGCAGCAGCTGACGGCCATGAAGGTGATTCAGAGGAACTGCGCCGCCTACCTCAAGCTGCGGAACTGGCAGTGGTGGCGGCTCTTCACCAAAGTGAGTGCTTCCTTCTTCCGCCCCTCCACCCGCCTCCCAGTCCTGGGTCTTCACTTGGACGCTGTCCATGTGGGACTGGAGGTGATTGACAGCAGGTGTGCAACTGAGGCCTCGAAACCAATCTTGCCCTTTGGCGATTCTCTGGGCCTGAGAAAGGCCCCCTCTTTGGCACGTGGGTTACAGCCATGACCTTAACCCAGATGCAGAGCATTTCCATCACCTTGAGGATCCCACCTATTGCCCCTTTAGAGCCCTACCCACTTCCCTCCATAGCCCCAGCAAGCACGAATCTGTTCTCCATTTCTATAATTTTGTCATCTCAAGGATGTTATATAAACGGGGTCCTTCAGTATGTCACCTTTTGAGATGGGCTTTTGTCACGAAGCATCATTCTCTGGAGATGCCTCCATCCAGCTTGTTGTGTGTATCCATTGTTTGTTTCTCTGGGTACAACTTGGTCTTGTAGCATCGCTGGCTGTCATGAGCCAATCGTGCAAAGACTTGCTCTGTAGGGGCAGACATGGCTTTCTCTTAGGTGCTCTTGAGTGTGTAAACGGGCACAAACCTTTTTCACTGAGCAAGTATGCATTGAGGAACTACTGTGCACCAGACACGTGCAAGGCACTAGGGATGCCCTGGCCTCATGAATATTCTAGTTGAGTGGGGAAGCAGATGGGGTCAGCACAGGAACCAATGCCCATGGCAGACTGGGGTCAGCGCAGGAAGGAAGCCGCAGTGTGTCTGACAGGGGCTCCCCTAGTGCCAGGCAGGAGTTGAACACAGGAGTTACGAGTCAGCTTGGTGAAGAGCAGTGAGGGGAAGCTGCTTTTGGAAATGTTCATCCCCACTGACCCAACTTCTAGAAAACTCTTCTCAGAAAACCATCTGAAATAAAGAAAATTAGGAATGAAGGGCATTCATCTACAAGAGCAAAGTTTCAATGCCCAGCCCTGGCAGACTGACTCACAGCAGCTCATCCATCAATGGGATATTTTTCAACCATTAGAAATGATGGTTATCTAAAAATCAAGTTGTAAAGCTGATGGGACAGCATGGGGTGATAATTATCTTGTAGTTTTTAGTAAAATAAAAGCAGCAAGTAGGGAATTCCCTGGCGGCCTAGTGGTTAGGACTCCACGCTTTCACTGCCAGGCGCCTGGGTTCAATCCCTGGTGGGTGAACTAAGATCCCACAAGCCGTGCAGCACAGCCAAAAAAAAAAAGCAGCATGTAACACTGGGCAGCGTGATCTCAGGTATATTTTTTTAATGTGTAGGACAATGCTGAGAATGGGAGGTAGGATGTGGGGGATTTTTCTTTCCTTTTCTCTTTGGAGGGAAACATATCAGTTTGTCGGCAGCAGTTCTCTCTCAGGATGGGACTAAATGGGGGGAGGGGAGACTGTCTCCTTTCACTTTGCACCTTTTCCCATTGCTCTATTTTAGGATTTTTCAATCTCGGCACTGCTGATATTTTGGGATGGATAATTCTGTGTCAGGGGGCTGTCCTGAGCATTCTAGAATATTGGGCCGCATCCCTGGCCTATACCCCCTAGATGCCAGTAGCGTTCCCCACCCCAGTTGTGACAGCTAAAACTGTCCCCAGAAATTGCCAAATATCCCGTTAGGATCTGCGAGTGGGGTAAAATCGTCCCTTGCTGAGAACCACTGATTGATTTATTACGAGAGTGTTTCCCTTGTGCCACGAAAGCAAGTGACGGGCTGCCCCTCTGTGTGCAGGTGAAGCCCCTGCTGCAGGTGACGAGGCAGGAAGAGGAGATGCAGGCCAAGGAGGATGAGCTGCAGAAGACCAAGGAGCGGCAGCAGAAGGCGGAAGGCGAGCTCAAGGAGCTGGAGCAGAAACACTCGCAGGTACCGGGCCGGGAGCCTGGCTGGGGCTGCGGAGCGCAGGACGCCCGCTCCTGCAGGGCTCACGGGCTGTCTCCCCACCCTCTGCATGCAGCTGACCGAGGAGAAGAACCTGCTGCAGGAGCAGCTGCAGGCAGAGACGGAGCTGTACGCTGAGGCTGAGGAGATGCGGGTCCGGCTGGCAGCCAAGAAGCAGGAGCTGGAGGAGATCCTGCATGAGATGGAGGCCCGCCTGGAGGAGGAGGAAGACCGGGGCCAGCAGCTGCAGGCAGAACGGAAGAAGATGGCCCAGCAGATGCTGGTAAGGCACCGCAGGGGCAGCCCTCGGTGGGTACGAAACCCCTTGACCCTCACGGCAGGCCTGTGAGGGGCATCTGATGTTGTATGTCCCCTTTGGACGGAGAAAGAGACTAAGGCTCGGAGAGAAACCGCCATCTGCCCACACAGGTCTCCTTGGAAGCCCGCTCAGTTCTACTGCCCTGCCTTTCGTGTGCAAACACCTTTACTCCTAATAGCGACCCTGTGTGAGGGGTAATTGTATCAGTAAGCTATTGTTGCAGAACCAAAACACCCCAAAACTTAGCAGCTTGGAAATAACAGACATTTATCTCACACAGTCATGACTCTGAGAGTGGCTTAGCTGGGTGATTCTGGCTTAGAGCCTCACACAAGGTTGCAGTCAGGATGTCAGCCTGGGCTGCAGCATCTGAAGGCTGGACTGGGGCTGGAGGACTCACTTGCACGTGGCTCACTCACACGACTGTAGGCAGGAGGCCTCCGTTCCTCACTATGTGGGCTTCTCCATAGGGCTGCTTGAGTGCCCTCACAACATGACGGCTGGCTTTCCCCAGATCGAGCGAATGACGAGAGAACAGGGAGGAAGCTGCAAAGCCTTTTATAGCCTAATCTCTGACTTATACACTGCATCACTTCCTCTTGATATTATCTGTTAGAAGCAAGTCACTAAGTCCAGCTGACACTCAAGCGGAGGAGAATAGGCTGCACCTCTTGAAGGGAAGAGTATCAAAGAATTTATGGACATATTTTTAAACCACCATGGTATCTACTATCCCCATTTTACAGATGAGGAGACTGAGGCTCCACAAAGAAAAGTGGCTTACCCAAACCTTTTCTTTGTGATGAAAGGAGATGGCAGAGCACTGCAGGGGGCCATCAGGCTAAGCCTCTGTATCCATGAGTCCCCAGAGCTCCGGGAGAGTGACTTTGTTTTAAGCAAGGCTGTGATTCTCTTCCTTCCCCCACAAAGGACCTGGAAGAACAGCTGGAGGAAGAGGAAGCTGCCAGGCAGAAACTACAACTTGAGAAGGTCACAGCTGAGGCCAAGATCAAGAAACTGGAGGATGATATTCTGGTCATGGATGATCAGAACAATAAACTGTCAAAAGTGAGTGGGGTTGAGCGTCTTTGTTAAAATGACAGGCTCATGAGGGCTGAGGACTCCAGATGCCTTCCCTTTTTAGCCAGATACAAGGTATTGAAGGCTGAGCAAGTAGTTACCTCCAGCAGTGACGTGGCGGCCTTGTGACTGCCGTCTGGATGCAGGTGTGCCATGGATGGGGTCCCCGGTGGTCCCACCAGCACCAGGGCTGCCACGGAGCAAGTCTCAGAAACACCATGACCGATGGAACCCCCAAGTTGTACAAGGGTGGGCGGGCAATGTGCCTGGGATTCAGGGGCCCCTCTCACATTCTCACCATCCATTTGCAGTTGGTAATAGGGGAACCAGCTGTCCTGGGACTGAAGGGTTTCTGGGATGTGGGACTTTCAGCCCCTAAGCCAGAAACGTCCCAGTGCAAACCAGGATGACTATGTCACCCTAGTCAGTAACCACTAAGCAGCCCCACTGAGGCGGACTACCTTTAGTCCTTTGAGCTGGGCACCGACTGCGAGCCAGTCCGTGTCAGGTGCAGGGCACGCACAGTCGAGGAGGACCCTGTCCTCGTAGGGCTTATATCCTAGTGAGGCAGCAAGTAGATAATCATACACGCAAACGTTAATTGCCATTGTGATCAGGGCTCTGAAGGAGGTGTCCACCATCTTATAAGACCAGAGCACTAGGGGATGGGGGGTGGGATTCAGGGGAGGCTTCCTGGAGGAAGTGACATTTAAGTGGAAACCTGAAGAGTGAGAAGCAGTTAGAAGGAGAGGGGGTGGAGGCACATCCCAGGCAGATGGGCCCGTCTGTGCAAGAGCCCTGAGGCTGGGAGGAGCTGGCCTGTGGTAGGAAAGGAAAGAGGGGGCCCCTGGCTGGGACATGAAGTTGAGGGGTGGAGGGGCCTGAGATGAGGAGTAGTCAATCTTTGGAAATTATTATTGTTAAGGAACTTCTCTTTCCCCATTGAAAACTCTAGGTTGCATTTGGTTATAATGTGGGCTTTCCTTTCAACTGTTTATCTGGAAATTACTAACAGTGAAATGTAGACCCTGGAGAAAAGGAAAAAACGAACGATATTTCTTTTTCTTTCCCCCCAAAGGAGCGAAAACTCCTTGAAGAGAGGATTAGTGACTTAACAACAAATCTTGCAGAAGAGGAAGAAAAAGCCAAGAATCTTACCAAGCTGAAAAATAAGCACGAATCTATGATTTCAGAACTGGAAGGTAAAACGGCTACCCAGTGATTTTTTTTTTTAATTATATATTTATTTACTTATGGCTGCACTGGGTCTTTGTTGCTGCACGCGGGCTTTCTCTAGTTGCGGTGAGCGGGGGTTACTCTTCGTTGCAGTGCATGGGCTTCTCATTGCAGTGGCTTCTCTTGTTGTGGAGCACGGGCTCTAGGTGCGCGGGCTTCAGTAGTTGTGGCACGTGGGCTTCAGTAGTTGTGGCTTGCGGGCTCTAGAGCGCAGGCTCAGTAGTTGTGGCGCATGGGCTTAGTTGCTCAGTGGCATGTGGGATCTTCCTGGACCAGGGCTCGAACCCGCATCCCCTGCATTGGCAGGCGGATTCTTAACCACTGTGCCACCAGGGAAGTCCCCCAGTGATGTTTTGAGTGGACATTTTAAAAGTAGGAATATCAGACAGGAAATTTGAGAATAGAGGATTATTGCAGGAAAGGGCCAACCCTATCTAGCTGCCTGCTCACCCTTAGTGAACACACACGTTAATTCCAGAAGGTGCTTGTCCCCAGGACTGACTTTCCTTCCACAAGACAGTGGTGCCGGCTGGACAGTTGCCAGTGGGGGGATGTGTGAGTGTGAATTTCCTCCATGTGAAATGCCTGAGCAGAAAGGCTCGTCCTCCAGGGGTCTCTCTGGTAGTGTTCACCTCCTGAGGGGCCCTGGCTTTGTTGCAGTGCGGCTGAAGAAGGAGGAGAAGAGCCGGCAGGAGCTGGAGAAGCTGAAGAGGAAGCTGGAGGGCGAGGCCAGCGACTTCCACGAGCAGATAGCCGACCTGCAGGCGCAGATCGCTGAGCTCAAGATGCAGCTGGCCAAGAAGGAGGAGGAGCTGCAGGCGGCCCTGGGCAGGTAGCGAGGCTGGCGGGGCACGTCCAGTGTGTGCTGGTGCCCTGAGGGCCACTGCTCATCTGCAGGGGTCCTCGGTCTTCCTCCTCCTCCTCCAGGCAGGCCTCCATCTCATGCTAGGTGGTCCAGGCTAGGCCTCCCGGGTGCCACCCAGTCCTGCTGGCACCTTCAGAACTTTGCCTTTGACTTTCTTCTCTTCCCTCCAAACTCATCCTCTCTTCTCCCACTGTGTCTGCCTCTTGGGTGCCCAGTCTTTGTCGTCTACACCCCAGTTCTGGATTTCTGGTTGTGCACGGAGTCTGTTCTGTTGGCACCGCAAACACCATGTGTCTGAGGCTGGGAGGACCCTCCTGTCCCCTGCCGCCTCCTTCTGAGGTCCTTCTTTTTGCGAATGTATCTCCTCCCTAGCTTTTACCCTCCTTGTCCCATGCACAGCGTGCAGCAGTACTCAGAGTCTGCCCGTCCCGTGAGGTGTGTCCCACACCCTTTCCTCTGGGCCCCCTTCTCCCAGCTCTGAGCTGGGTTTAGTCTAATGGCTTCCTCCTGGGGGTATTACAGCAGCAACAACTAATGGGTATTAGCCTGCTTGCCATATGCTAAGTTCTGCTCAAGCAGTATCTTTGCAGACACTTGGCCAGGTATGTGGCTGTTACCTCCATTCACTGAGGAGGAGGCTGAGCCAGGGGAGGTGAAGGGACATGTGACAGTCACCCAGCTTTTGAGAGACAGGCTGGGATCCATTTTCTGATTGATCCCCTGGCCAGCTCTCTCTCAGCCCGTTTGTGCCAAGTGACAGTGCTAGGGTGATGGGCCACCTCGTGCCTTCCCTCCTGAGGGTCCCTTTCCATCCATCGTGGGCAAAACCAGAGGCAGCTCCACAGCGGTCAGGAGGGAGCTCCCTTCCGTGCCATTCAGACAAGGCTCCCCATGTCCCACACTGACGCACAGTCACTGCCTCCCCCGGTTTTAACATCCCCCCCGCCCCACCCGCAAGCAGTGCCTGGCCAAGAGCTTTGCATGTAGCAGAACTCAGACACTGAGCAGATGGAAGAAAGAATAAACCAGTAGTTGCCAGAGAGGAATAACTGTCTAACATTCAGAAAGCATCTATTAGGCTCCTAATGTAGACACGGCACCTTGCTAGTCTGGGACAGAGCTTTGTATTGTCTGTCTATGTCTGCCTCCATCTCTGCCTCTCTCTCTCTCTCTCTCTCTCTCACACACACACACACACACACACACACACACACACATACACATGCACGCACACACGCACATGCGCAGCATGACCTGTTTTTTTACATCAGCCCTTGGAAACCACGTTTCTGCATAAGCCTCCAAACCGTCCAGCATGGCAAGAAGTGGTCTGCTGTGTCTCGGGACATGAGCGAAACATGTTTTGATACGTATTGAACCCAAATGGCTGGTTCCATAAAGCCATTTTTGGCCACATTGTGGGATGGATAGCAGGGGGCTTAGGACCCCAGAGTCTTAATTCTGGGGATCTGTCCCCGGCAGGCTTGATGATGAAATCACTCAGAAGAACAACGCCCTGAAGAAGATCCGGGAGCTGGAGGGTCACATCTCAGACCTCCAGGAGGACCTGGACTCAGAACGGGCCGCGAGGAGCAAGGCTGAGAAGCAGAAGCGGGACCTCGGGGAGGAGCTGGAGGCTCTGAAGACGGAGCTGGAGGACACGCTGGACAGCACGGCTACCCAACAGGAGCTCAGGTGAGGGGCCCCCGCCCCGCCGGCCCGCCATGCTGATGCGACGGCTGGCGGAGAGGGGCAAACCCGAGAAGATCCCGGTCATGGGGTTCCTCAGGCCCTACGTTTATTGTCCTGATTGTATTTTGCTTTAACTAATATAAGCATGCTTATTTTTAATCTTATTTTGCATCACAGTTGGAGGATATACTCAATTAGAGAATGATTTGAAAACTGTAGGAAAGTAGATACCAAAAGCATCACCCCCAGTCCCACCACAGTTAACATTTTGGGGGATTTCATTCCTGTCTTTTCCTGTGTGTGTATAAGTTTTGTGTTAAACTTTCAAAATAATATTTATTAGATTGGTCTTCGATTAAAGAGTCACTGCAGGCTAACAGCCAACAACAACCAAAAAACAAACACAAAAACAAAACCCACCATAAGAATTGGTCACCTGCCAGATAATGAAAGTCACTGCCTGACTTTAGTGACTAGGTCGCTTATTCATTCAACAAATACACAAATGTGCTTTGAGTGCACCCTGTATCAAGCGCTAACATGGAGATTTATTTCCCACATTTTGGGTTTTGTGCTACATCACTTACCTGGGCCTAGAAGCCAGTACAATGTTCTTCTCCATTCCCACTGGCCCAGTGCAATGGCTCAGAGCATGGGCACAGAGTCAGACTGTTTGGGTTCAAATTCTCGCCCTATCACACAATGGTTTCAACAGCTTGGGCAAGCTGCTTACTCTTTCTTAGCTTTAGTTTCCTCATCTATAAAATAGAAATGATAATATTCTTGCCTCTTAGGGTCACTCTGAATATTATATGAGATGATATATACCCAGAACTTAGGTCAGGGTCTGGCATATTGTGCAGGCTCAGTAAATAAGAGCAAATGTTAATATTTACGGAACAGTTTGCAATTCACTTTGCGTTCTTCCAACAATATCATGTGCTGTATTTTGTGTATTTGTTTGCCAGCCCTGGGAGATTCTGGGCAGGTAGCATGCTCCTCGTTTTGAGGAAATTCCAGGTCCAGAGAGGTTAGGTGACTCACCCAAGGTCACACAGCTAGGGAGGGGTGATGAAGAAGACCTCAGCTCCAGGTCCCGGGAGAGTGCTCGTTCTTCTGCACAGTACTGTCTGAGGTGAACCGCTGTCTCCTCCACTGCCAGCCACTGTGTTCTTCCTGCCCAGGGCCAAGAGGGAGCAGGAGGTGACGATGCTGAAGAAGGCCCTGGACGAGGAGACTCGGTCCCACGAGGCCCAGGTGCAGGAGATGAGGCAGAAGCACACACAGGCCGTGGAGGAGCTCACTGAGCAGCTGGAGCAGTTCAAGAGGGTGAGTTGCGATGCTTTTTTTGTGACAACAAAATATCAAGAACGATATGTCAACGGCTTCAAATAACTACATGTCAGTGTCTATACTGAGACCAATAACAAGCTACAACGATTCGAGTGAGAGTGATGGCAGCCAGCATTTATTAAGTCTTACTGTATATTATGCTGATTAACCTTTACAACCACCCACTGGGATAGGTACAATGAAGCTCATTTTACACATGAAGGAACTGAGGTCCAGAGCACCTAGAGGTCACACAGCTAGTCAGCGAGAGTCCAAGCAGTCTGGCTCTGGACCCACTTCTTAGCCTCTCCAGGGTAGGGTCTACTATACACTGCCCTTATGGATAAGCAAAGTTTAGCAAAACTTCTGGGAAGGTAACAACACTGAGAACCTTCTAGCCATCTTCATTTCTCTGCAGATCAGAAGACGACTGTCATTATTTGATTTGAGTAGCAAGACAGCTCTCCCTGGTCTAGTTTTTTTTTTTTTTAATTAATTTATTTTGGCTGCGTTGGGTCTTCGTTGCTGCACAGGCTTTCTCTAGTTGTGGCAAGCGGGGGCTACTCTTCGTTGCGGTGCGCGGGCTTATCATTGCGGTGGCTTCTCTTGTTGCAGAGCATGGGCTCTAGGCTCATGGGCTCTAGAGTGCAGGCTCAGTAGTTGTGGTGCACATGGGCTTAGTTGCTCCATGGCATGTGGGATCTTCCCAGACCAGGGCTCGAACCCGTGTCCCCTGCATTGGCAGGCGGATTCTTAACCACTGCACCACCAGGGAAGTCCCCTGGTGTAGTTTGAGAATGGCTACATCTAATCTTTCTTTCTCCCATGGTTGGCTACTTGGGGTATATGGGACTTGAGACAGTTAAATAGCTCTACTCTGAATGCTTCATATCGGGAACTTTCTCTCCCTTTGGAGAATTTCCTTGTGTTACATTCCCAGGAGGGAATTTTTTTAGCTTAAGACATCCTGCCAGGTTGCTTCCCTAAGAGTCTGAATTATACCATCCTCAGCGCTACAGCTTCCCCCCTGCACTTTCTAGATTAAATGGCTGTTGCATTACCTAAAAATTGTTGGGAGTTTGCATTTGTTTCTATCGCCAATCAAAGTAAATGTTCTTCTATGAGCTGGTTCACCACCGGTTCTATCAGAATCTCAGAATTTTCCCATACATTAAAATAACACCAGCAATCCCTCATACGGCACTGATTATATGCCACTGTTCCAATGTTTTACGGACATTAACTCATTTAATTTCACCCGTGACCTTTGCTAAAATGCAGATCTCCAGGCCCCACGCTGAAACACGCTGTGCCAGACTGAACACCCCTCACGCTCCAAATGGAGAAAAGGACGCCTGTTCATGTCCCCTTGTCACTTGTCACATGGGGTCTGAATATGAATCTTCAGCGTTCTGTCCGTTCTTTATATGTGTTGGATAAATAAGACCTTGCTAATTTTATCTACAACATGTATTTCCCCTTTTAATTGTCTTCCCTTTTTTATGTTCAGAAGTTATTTTTTATTGTGATAGAATCTGAACCCAAATGGGTTCTTCCCACCTTCTGAAATAGTAAGCCCTCCAGACAGTAGTAAGGTGTATGTGTCCCTCTTACTCTGTGTTTGGAAGAGTGGGGCCTGGAAAGGTAACTGACCAGCGCTGAGCCAGGTGGCCGTCCGAGGTGAGCAGGGGCTGGAAGCCACACCCCAGATTCACAGCCTGGCCTCTTTGGAAAGACTCAGTTGTTCACGCCACCAGCAGACAGCATCTATGTCTGACCTGTATAAGAAAGAAGAGGCTGGGAACGCCTGTCCACCATCTCAGGAGCGTTGAAAAAGAGGACTGTTTTACCTCTAGCAACCTTTCAGATTGTTGGGAAAAACTTGTAACATCATTCCTATCTTGGCTCCCCTTACATGTGTATAGTGTTGCCACCATTCTGGGAAAAAGGTTTTTGGGGAGCCTAGAGCCCGTGAGGTCCCCCAGGGTCCTTGCTCATCAATCTGCACTGTTACCCTAAGAGGCACTTTGTCCCTGTCTGAGGTGCCAGCAGCTCTTAGTCACACCTGGGGCAGAGGAATGGCTTCTGAGGCTGCCTGGACACTGCACAGCACCTTCCTGGGGGCTGAGGGTGAGCCCACTGTTGCTTCCTCTGCTCTTGGGACCCACACTTCTCTCTTGCTTCTTTCCTCCTCCCTACAGCGCTGGGAGAAGGCCCCTCCCTTCTTCTGCTTTTTCCCAAAATACTTTTTTCTTGGAGAAACTCATGGACCTACATGAGCTAGTTAGATAAAATAACTTTCTCTAAACTTTCACAGAAATGGCAGTGTACATTCAATGATAAATCTGATGGACAATAGGGAATGGTGGGGACTGGGGCCAAGTGGAGTGTGACTGCCCTATTTACAGGGCTGGCTGCTATGCAGATCCAGCTGATTGTTACCTTGGAGGAAGGCAAGACCTCTGTTTCCAGATCTTTAGTTTGTTTTTTTGAAAGTCAGACCTACAGAGGTATATGCAGCAAAATTCACCAATTTTAAATGTATAGTTCAATAATTTTGACAAATGTATTCATTAGCGTAACCACCACCTAGCCATGAAATAGAACATTTGATTTTTAAAAAGAGAAGCTGGGAATGCAGATTTTTATGTGGTATGTCTTAATTAAAATGTTAAAAGGTACTGCATGGATTAAACAGGACAGGATGGCAGGGTTGATGCAGCCCAGGGGATGCCAGTTTGCAACCTCTGAGCTTTAGGAAAACGGAATCCAAAATGTCTGACTGGTGACTGTGTGTTCTTCACTGTGCCGTGTCCCTCCCCTGAGGCGGGGGGCACAGGTCCCCGGACTTAGTGAGGGAGGGGAAAGGAAAAAGATCCCCCGACAGCATAGGTCCCTATTGTCAGTGCTCGCCCAGCCACGGCGGTAACACCTTCCCTCCCCGCTGCCTCTTCGGCCAGGCCAAGGCCAACCTTGACAAGAGCAAGCAGGCGCTGGAGAAGGAGAACGCAGACCTGGCGGGAGAGCTGCGTGTCCTGAGCCAAGCCAAGCAGGAGGTGGAGCACAGGAAGAAGAAGCTGGAGGTGCAGCTGCAGGAGCTGCAGTCCAAGTGCAGCGACGGGGAACGGGCCCGGGCCGAGCTCAACGACAAGGTCCACAAACTGCAGGTGAGGCGGGCTTCGCTGGGCCTGACCCCCGACGGGTGAGGCTCTTCCGGCTAACAGAGCCTCTCTCATGGCAAAGCAAGTCCGTTTCCTCTAGTTACATGCCTTGGGGAGATGAGATGGTCGCCCTATTGAATTTAATCTTTCAAAACTCTCTTCCACTCATTCAGTATTTATTGAGTGCCTGCTGTATGCCAGGCACCATGTTTAATCCTGAGATACAAGAGCAAGGAAGCAGACAGACACTGTCCCTGCCCCAGGAGAACTCCAGCCTAGTGGAGGGAAAGACATTAATCACCACATAAATGAGTGTAAAATGATGCTGGAAAGCAGAAGCACATAATGCAATAAGTATAAATACTATGGGTGCCTGGGCTGCAGGAGGAGGGGTCAGGAAAAGCTTCCCTAAGAAAGATGTATAGTCTGACAGATAAGAAGTCTATCTACTTATAGGCAGAAGGAGCAGCATGTGTAAAGGCCCGGTGGTAAGTGGGAAATTAGAAGAGATCACGTAAGGCCAGTAGAGCTAGATGCCGAATGGAAGGGGAAATGTGGCACAAAATGGGATTGGAGAGGTAGGTTGTGGCCAGAGGACACAGGGCCTTCAAGGTCCTATTATATGTATGCTGGTCTTTCCTCTGAGTGATGGGAAACCACTGATGGGTTTTAAGCTGAAGAATGACATGGTCTGGTTTTCTTTGGTCTTAATTAGCTTTGAATAGACATTTGGCCTGACTTGCCATTCATGGGATATGGCTCCACTTCTGATAAAGATTTAATGCGCCTAGAGCCTGGGATGAGGGTGCAGGGCAGCGTTAAGTATGAATTTTTCCATATGCAGTTGGGCACAGGGATTTTGCTATCCTAATACAAGCAATGTCCTGAAGGAGTGGAGTCAAGATCATTTATGTCCTTACTGTAAATGGGCAGAGGACAGATGGTGGGCAGGTATCTCCGAAAGGACTTGCTCAGAGATACCAGCTCCTGGAGTAAAAGGCAGAGAAAAGGTAGAAGGCTTTTTACCTTTAGTGTCTGCGTCTTTGGTTTTGCCATAAGGGTCAGTGAAAGGGCAAAGAGCAGGGGTGAAGAAGAGGGGTGGGAGGGACAGGACCCTTGGAAGTGGAAGTGCCACCTGCAGTCTCTTCCCCCACTTTAGGGAGTGAGTGAGTCCAGACCATTGTTCAGTGCCTGGAGCCTCAGACCTGCTGCTTCATCTCTGCCAACCTTGGCAAGGATCCAGGATCCATTTAGAGGGATCAGGGCGCAGTCAGCACAGTCTAACTACAGTCTAACAGGACTCTAACAGGGTCCTAGAACCAGAGTCTAGAGCCAGAGATTGCAACTTGTACGCAATGTGCTTCTCTGGGGGGCCATGGAGTGACCATGACCAGGCCACCTAGCTCATGGGTACTTCGCAGTGGATGCCCCAAGGCCTATCACTGAGTACAAGGGGCTCCTCTTAACTTCATGAGGATCCTGTTGTAGAGGTTCCGACTAACCGGTCTCTCGGCACCCTCAGAATGAAGTCGAGAGTGTCACGGGGATGCTCAACGAGGCAGAGGGGAAGGCCATCAAACTGGCCAAGGACGTGGCATCCCTTGGGTCCCAGCTCCAGGACACCCAGGTGGGTATTGTGCCACATCAGCCAGAGGCACCTGGGGTACGACCTTCCTGGGGGTGGGCCCCTAGACTTCCATGTGTCCTTTCCATAGGAGCTGCTTCAAGAAGAAACCCGGCAGAAGCTCAACGTGTCCACCAAGCTGCGCCAGCTGGAGGATGAGAGGAACAGCCTGCAGGACCAGCTGGACGAGGAGATGGAGGCCAAGCAGAACCTGGAGCGCCACATCTCCACTCTGAACATCCAGGTGCCCCTGCATGTCCTTGCTTTTCTGGGCCTGAGCCCTTAAGGGTAGATCAGTGGCTCCGATGTGACTGTGACAGAATGGTGGCGCCATTTTGCTTGGCTCGCCGGCTCCCCCTGCTGTTGAGTTTCTTCAATGAGACGGTGGTCTTTGCTTCTCAGGGGCGCAGGGATGGGAATACCTCACCACCCTCCTCTCACCCCACCCTGGACACTGCCATTTCAGCTCTCCGATTCGAAGAAGAAACTGCAGGACTTTGCCAGCACCGTGGAATCCCTGGAAGAGGGCAAGAAGAGGTTCCAGAAGGAAATTGAAGGCCTCACCCAGCAGTACGAAGAGAAGGCAGCTGCTTATGACAAACTGGAAAAGACCAAGAACAGGCTTCAGCAAGAGCTGGACGACCTGGTCGTTGATTTGGACAACCAGCGGCAACTGGTGTCCAACCTGGAAAAGAAGCAGAAGAAGTTTGATCAGGTAGGGGCTGGAGGGCCCTCCACTCTGCTCATGGACCCTGGCTGGGGGGAATCGGGTCTGCAGAGTATCCAGTGTGGCTGCTGCGTGTGTGTCAGCATCCCATCCAGGCTTTGCTGGACGCGATGGAAGCCTAGCCTGCTTTGTGTGAAACAGTAGTTAGGGTTTCTTGGTCAGAGGGAGGAGAGTGGCAAAGCCTCAGTGACTGTGACTTTCCAGGTCCCACCACCATAAGGGCCATCTAGAAACCCAGTCATGCCTTGGGTTCTAGCCCCGATAAGGAATGAGGTTTACTGATTTTATTTACTCAGCGAGTATTTATTGAGTGCCTGCTGAGATTTCCAAGTAATTTAAAGTATCTACCCTTGAAACACCACTGTTCCCTAACATTTCATCACAGAGAATCCTGAGCACACAGCAAAGCGGAAAGCACTATACCGTGAACACCCGTACACCACCACCTGGCTTCAATCATTAATGCTTTACCACGTAGACTTTATCACACACTATTTATAAGGGTGTATTGCACCTGTCATTTGTATCTTTTGGATGCATTTCAAAGCAAATTACAGACATCTGTACATCTCCCCCTTGATACCTCAGCATTGCATATAAAAACTAGGGTTCACTTTTTAAAATATTTTTTCTTCCCTTGAGTACATACAATGAAATGTATAAATCTTAAGTGTACACTCACTGAGTTCTGATAAATGCATAAATGCATGTATGACCCAAACCCCTAAATACCAACTTTGAATACATGTTACTCAGATTTAGTAAATATGATTTGGTTTACAAGTGACTTGGGATTTATTCCAAAAATCAGTTTTGGGATTGTACTTTGGGATTCTTCCCTCTTCTACCAGCCATCCCTTCCCTGTGCTGACAGCTTGTCCTCATTGCTTCTAATCTGTGGTTTCATTACCTGGCCCAGGGTCTGAGGCTGCTTTATTATTTTCCTGTCGCAAACAGTGGAGAGTTTTTGTGTTGACTGCTGTTTGGGAGTCCCTGTTACTTGCTTGTCTTTGTTGAATTCTAGCAGTCTGGGTTTTGGATGTTACGGTGTATACTGCTCTCTCTTTCTAAAGATGAGATTAATGTCAGTATGGGGTGTTCTTGGAACTGCTTCTCCAGGCAGAGGGGGAACTGTGTGCAGATCCATCCACCACTCACCATTGCCCTACCGTGGCTCATAGGCTACTCTTGTGAGCGAGCGACTGTGGCCATGAAACAACAAAAGAATAATTGGCCTCTGGGAGGATTAAATGTCACCCTGACCTCGGTCGCGGCACATTCTAACCAACACGGGCAGCGTCAGTGATTTCCAAGCACTGAGATTCAGCAGATGCTGGCTCTGCAGAAGGTTGACCTCGAAGTCGGGGAGCAGTCTTATTATAAACTGTTTGCTTAGACACCTGACTTCCTTCCACCTGCACCAGGACAAGTTCAGCCGGACATAAGGCTTCTTCCCCATACTTGCAGTTCAATGCAGCCGACCCTCGGGCATGCCTAGAGCTCACCTCTGGGTCTTCTGCTGTGTTGCAGTTGTTGGCCGAGGAGAAAAACATCTCTTCCAAATATGCGGACGAAAGGGATAGAGCCGAGGCGGAAGCCAGGGAAAAGGAAACCAAGGCCCTGTCGCTGGCACGGGCCCTCGAGGAGGCCTTAGAAGCCAAAGAGGAGCTCGAGAGGACCAACAAAATGCTCAAAGCTGAGATGGAGGATCTGGTTAGCTCCAAGGACGACGTGGGCAAGAACGTAAGTGGCTCTTCATCATCTTTGCTTGTCTGCATTTCACCCACCCACTCTCTGTGCTATTTATCAGTCCACGGGGGAAGGAGGGGGCTCCATGCCTCCTTCACGCTAAGCAATAATCAGGAATTGGAGGGAGTCCCTCGGGCTGATGCTAAGAAGGGGCCTGGTTGGGAACTGCATTTGGGGGTGGGTTCTGAGTCAAGGGTTCCGAGAGGATGGCTCTGGTCTGGACTCCTGGTCATGCATCTTGAGGGTGGCAAAAACCATCTCCCTGACCTTGATGAGATGTCAGCCATCTCCAGGGGCTGCCCGACCATCTTCATGACGTCAACCCTTACGTAAAAGGTCCATGAGCTGGAGAAGTCCAAGCGGGCCCTGGAAACCCAGATGGAGGAGATGAAGACCCAGCTGGAAGAGCTCGAGGATGAGCTGCAGGCGACAGAAGATGCCAAGCTGAGGCTGGAGGTCAACATGCAGGCCCTGAAGGGCCAGTTCGAGCGGGATCTCCAGGCCCGGGACGAGCAGAATGAAGAAAAGAGGAGGCAGCTCCAGAGGCAGGTAATCTGTGGGGAGGAAGGAAAGGGGGGAAGGGGAGGTGGGGCGGCCTGCTTCCTTCCTCCCACCTCCACTTCCTGGCTTCATGGAGACTCTGATCTCTCACCCGCGACCTGGGGATGAGAAACCCGCCTTGCAGGTGGTTGTGCAAACCTGGGCGCTGGGAAGGGATCCTAGGGGCGGCCTTGCCCGGCAGCGCACATCTATCTCCTTGCTCAGCTTCACGAGTACGAGACGGAACTGGAAGACGAGAGAAAGCAACGTGCCCTGGCGGTGGCGGCCAAGAAGAAGCTGGAAGGGGACCTGAAGGACCTGGAGCTGCAGGCCGACTCGGCCATCAAGGGGAGGGAGGAAGCCATCAAGCAGCTGCGAAAACTGCAGGTGGGTGATGCCCCGAGGGCCGGGCGCGCGGGGGGAAGCCAGGTCAGCAGCAGTGGGAGGACACAGGCCTCCCTCTGTCGCCGGTGCCTGGTCACCTGGTGCCTTTCCATCACCCTTTAGCTTTGGGGGCTGTTTCCTGCCCTGGGTGGGGGGGGGGCGCCCAACATCAGGCGTTTGGCTGCGGCCCCCAGGTCTCAGCACCGCTTCTTAGACAGGTCTGCGGAGCCCATCCAGAACCGTGCCCCCAGGCAGCCAGCTGGCCACGTGAGGCTGAGGGCTCTGTGGTCAATCGTGGGAAATCCTAGGGTTGGCACAGAAAGGTAATTTGGGCAGCAGGACTCGGTGAGTAAGGACCTCTTAGCTGGTCCCGCCTGTTGACCACGCAGGCTCAGACGAAGGACTTCCAGAGAGAGCTGGAAGACGCCCGCGCCTCCCGGGATGAGATCTTTGCCACGGCCAAAGAGAACGAGAAGAAGGCCAAGAGCTTGGAGGCAGACCTCATGCAGCTCCAGGAGGTAAAGGCTTCTTCTCGCTGCGAGAGCCCTGATGGCGATGCCGTGATAGCAGCCCCGGGCACCCCCAGCTTGTGCACCCTCGTCCAGCATTCCACATGGGTGGGCCCCACAGCGAGGGTGTGGAAAGACACAGGGTTTCCTCCCTGATGGATCTGCAGGCCTCCCCCTGAGCTCAGAGGAGGCCGAGCCATTTTAGAGACGGCTGGGGGCCTGGTGTCAGGAACAGGGTGGCCTCTTGGGTGGGCTCAGCCCTTTCCTGGCAGACAGCAGGTTTCCCTCCTCCCCACCTGCCACCATCCAGGACCTAGCCGCGGCCGAGAGGGCTCGCAAGCAGGCAGACCTGGAGAAGGAGGAGCTGGCTGAGGAGCTGGCCGGCAGCGTGTCTGGAAGGTATGAGCCTCGTGGGGAAAAAGGGGGCTCCCTAGACGCAGGTGATGAGGGAGAGGCAGTCAGAGGAGAGTCTCCTGGACCCCATTTCAATGCTGAAAATGACAGAATGTTCAGCTGAGCTTGTGACAGGGGTCATGGGGTTCTCACACCGTTTGAGGATGTAGCCAGTTTCACTCATTCTGAATGAATGGCATGGTGGGGACGGGGCGTCTGGGGATGTCGGGGAGGAGGGAGCTGATCCCCACCCCAGGCCTGGCTTTGCTGACACCAATTGGCTGCCCACTTCCCGCTGTGTACATTTGGACAAGCCTCTAAGCCTCTCTGAGCCTCAGTTATAAAAGGTGGCAACCCTGAGGCATTGCTTCTCCAAGAGAGGAAGCTCTCTAAGCCTCTGAGTGGAGGCTGGAGGCCCCAGAGCGGCTGCCTTTCCCTTAGGAACGCACTGCAGGACGAGAAGCGCCGCCTGGAGGCCCGGATCGCGCAGCTGGAGGAGGAGCTGGAGGAAGAGCAAGGCAACATGGAGGCCATGAGTGACCGAGTCCGGAAGGCCACACAGCAGGTGGGGCCGGGGTGGCCAGGAGCAGGGCAGCACACGCCTCAGATCCGCCCTGTCCCAGGCCTCACACGGCTTCAGGACAGGCTCCTGTGTGCCAGGCCCCGGTTGGGGTGGATGAGAACGCGACGACGGGAGAGCAGGGACCCGGCACGTCTGCTCCCGAGCGTCCACTCCCTCCCCTTCCGGTCACGCCAGCACCCCGCCTGCAGCACCTCCTTTGGTGGCTCCCTCCAGTAGGCGATGCTCGCCCATAAGGGCCTTGGCGGTCTCCTTGCTGCTCTTTCCTCAGCCCCCACCTTACAACAGTGAGCACTCAGTGACATCACTGAGCGCCAGCTCCATGATGGGCGCTGGGGACCCATCGTGTGACCTGGGCGCCTGGGTGGCACCGGGATGCTTCCTGGAAGAGCTGCCTCTTGAGCTGGGTCTTCAAGGATGGCCAAGAAGCAGCTGGCTGCTGGAGGGGAAGGAGGAGGGCTTCTGGGTGCTCCAGCTCCAGGGACCTGCGCAGAGGCCAACGAAGGCTGGGGACTGCGGGGGGGAGCCGTTCATCTCAGTGCACCGTCTGGCACTTCCCAAGCCCTCCACCTGGTGACCTTCACCCTCCTCCCCAGGCCGAGCAGCTCAACAATGAGCTGGCCACGGAGCGCAGCACGGCCCAGAAGAATGAAAGTGCGCGGCAACAGCTTGAGCGGCAGAACAAGGAGCTGCGGAGCAAGCTGCAGGAGATGGAGGGGGCAGTCAAGTCCAAGTTCAAGTCCACCATTGCGGCTCTGGAAGCCAAGATCGCACAGCTAGAGGAGCAGGTCGAGCAGGAGGCCAGGTACGGTGGGACCAGCGCCCAAACGACAGCCGGCTTGCCGGTGAGTGGCGGGGATGTCGGGGGTCAGTCAGCCTCTCTGGGCATCAGTTCTGGCTGAGAAATCAGCTCAGTGGTACCCGCGCTGCAGCTGTGTTGGGAGAACTGAGTGAGAACGTAGGAAGGTGCTGTGCCCTGGCCTGGCCGGGAGTAAGCCTCTGAGACATTAGCTGCTCTAAGCAGCATGACTCCTCAGTGATGTCAGCCAGACTTCCCAGGAGCTCACGTCACTTTGCCTAACGTGTGTCTGCAGGAGGTCACATTAGTGGGTACACAAAACATCCAAATCATCAGCCCCTTCAGCACACACAAACATGGGAAGGCTTCTCACTTAAGTACGGTCCCTGAGCTGTAAGGTCACAGCACATTCATGACCATCAGATAGGGTCGGGATCCTTGCATTGTTTTTGCTTTTGGTGGTGGCTTTATGGATAACTCACATACCACACAGTTCACACATTTAAAGTGTGCAGTTCAGTGGCTTTTGGTGTACGATTCATAGGCACACGCTCACCACAGTCAACTGTAGCACGCTGTCATCACCAATAAGCAGCCCTGTATCCTTAACCATCACCCTCTATCTCCCATCCCCAGCCAGCCACTGATTTACTTTCTGTCGTCTCTGTTGTCTATTCTGGACATTTCGTAAAGTGGGATTATACATCACGAGGCCTTTTGTGACTGGCTTCTTTCACGGAGCATGTTTTCAAGGCTCCCCCATGCTGTAGCCGACATCAGCATTTCATTCCTTTTCATGGACAAACATTATTCTCAGGATGAGCCCTGATTTGGGCTCAGGAAAAGTGCCCACCGTGGGCCATGCTGGTCTGGTTTACACACCGACTGCAAGGGAGGCCCTCCGCATCCGAACCGTCCCCACCCCCCCTGTGTGCGCAGAGAGAAACAGGCAGCCGCCAAGTCGCTGAAGCAGAAGGACAAGAAGCTGAAGGAGGCCCTGCTGCAGGTGGAAGACGAGCGCAAAATGGCAGAGCAGTACAAGGAGCAGGTAACCCTGCCCCGCGCCCGCCCAGCCCCGCAGGCCCCGCCACAGACCCCCCTGACCCCCGGGCCTCTCCTTGACAGGCTGAGAAAGGAAACACGAGGGTCAAGCAACTCAAGAGGCAGCTGGAGGAGGCAGAGGAGGAGTCCCAGCGCATCAACGCCAACCGCAGGAAGCTGCAGCGGGAGCTGGATGAGGCCACGGAGAGCAACGAGGCCATGGGCCGCGAGGTGACGGCGCTCAAGAGCAAGCTCAGGTGAGGGACCAGCCCCCGGGGGCCTCGCCTCACGGGCTGGGTGCACGGGTCGGCCTGAAACCTCCACAGCGGCTCAGAGCCCCTTTCCCCGAAGCCCTCGCAGCTTTCCGGCTCAGCATCATGTACGCAGCACCAGCGTGGGCTGGACGTGGGTGGGGCCCAGATCACAGGCCCCTCCCCGCCCTCTGAGCAGCACCCCTTCTGTCCTAACAACCGCTCCCGTCCCATCCTCCAGGGGAGGAGGAGGAGGAGGAGGAGGAGGAGGAGGAGGCAGTACCTCCATCTCCTGAGACCTTTCTTCACTGTGTCATCAACATCTGCAGAATCCCTTCTCTCTTAACCTCTTTTCTGGACTTTGTCTTCCCCACCTTTCCGTAACTCGGCGTTTCTCTGCACTACTGCCATTCAGGGCTGAATAATTCTCCATCGTGGGCTGGCCTGTGCACCGTAGGATGTTGAGCAGCATTCCTAGCCTCCACCCACTAGATGCAGTGGCACTTCCCCCAACGTCCCCCGGGGGGGCCATCGCCCACAGTCGAGACCCTCTGCCATAAGTGGACTGGGGTTGTTCTCTCTCCCACAGCCCTGAACCTCTGGGCCTGAAGCGGGTAGGCGCTCCCCTGCTCCTCAGGGCTCCTTCCCATCCCCTGGTCCACCTGGTGCCCTGAAGGTTTTAGCTCCGTGCTTCCTATCACACTCGCTCACACCCTCCAGCAGGTGGGTGATCCAGCCTCTCAAGTCCATGAGCTTCTCTCCTCCAGGACCCTGCCACTCCCCGGGCATTCCCAGGAACTCTCAGCCCTAATGTGCCCATCAAGCACCCATCATCTGCCTGCCACCACCTTTCTTTAGCTCACTCCCTCTGTCTCCGCCGGGGTCTCCAACCCCTCGGCCCATCCTCTCATCCTCTCGCAGCCCCACCGACTCCATGGTTATGGTCAGCCTCTCCCACATCCTCCACACTCTGGTCTCCCCTCCTGCTGTGTTGTGTTGACTTGGTTAAAACACAACCCAAATTAAACCCAACTGCCAACCTTCTGCAGCTCAAAGCAGTGTGGAAAAGCAAACAGGTGTGCTGCCACTTCCGCTGGAAACTCTTAAATCGCAGAACCAAGCTGACCTCACTTAGCGCTGCCTAGACTTTTGCCTCCCCATTCCTCTCAGTCCCCGCCTCCTCTCACCCCTCCCCCATCCTCTCAGCCCTCCCCCCTTAGGCATCTGCTTTTCACCCTCCCTAAACTTACTATCCCTGCCATCCTCACTCTCAGCTGATGACTTCACTTCCTGTTTAATGGAAAAATGGAAACTATCATGAAGTATAGACAAGCCCCCACTTCCCTATCGACACACCTCCCTACATCTGTGCTCATTTCCTCTATTTTTTTCCCCCATTTCTGTGCTCAACTGTCCAGCACCAACTGAGGTCCACCCCACCATCAGACCCACCCCCCCCTTGTTTAACTGAGGACGTTGTTCCTGAAAGTCCTATCCTTCTCCCTTGTGATGTGTTCTCTCTCACTGAGTCATTCCATTAGGTGAACAAACCCAACCCCGCTTCCCTGCTGTTACCACAAAACTCTAACTCAGTGGCCAGTCCTCAGTCCTCACCTGACTCAGCAGCATATGCTACAGCCCATCACTCCTCCTTACTGGGCCTCCCGGATACCACCCTCACCTGGTATCCTTCCTACCTTTCTGGCCATGTTTCATCTCTTCTGCTGGTACCTCATCTCAAAGCCCAGTTGCTGTTGGTCTGCCCAGGGTGCCATCTTGGTCCTCTCCCCATCCCCCCCCCATTTCCCCCCTCTCCACACCCCCCCATCTTCCTGCCCCAGGGCGCCATCCTGGTCCTCTCTCCATCCCTACTGCTGCTCATTCCTTAGGTGATCTGAACCAGCCTGGTGGCTTCAAAGTTCCATCTATAGCTCGTGACTTCCTAGTTTATCACCAGCCCAGACTTCCTGGGATTCCAGACCTCCTTGACATTCCCATTCAATGCCTAACAGGCAGTTCACTCCTAAACATACCCCAACCTGGGCCCTGACTGAACCCCTTCACCCCAAAACCAGCTCTTCTCACAATCCTCCGCAGCTCAAAGTTGCCATTAATCCAGGCCACAAACCTTGTGCTCATTCTTTATTTTCCTCTCTCCTTTACACCCTGCATCTACTCTGTTGGGAAATCCGGTCAACTCTCCCTTAAAAACTACTCTACATCCAGAATCCAACCGCTGCTTGCCACCCTGGTCCAAGCTACCCTCTCGTCCCATCTAGACAACTTTCTCAGCCTCCTTGTGGGCCTCTCTGCGTCCGCACTGGCCCCTTACAGTCCATTCTCAACACAGAGATGGAGCTGGGTCACGTCCCTCCTCTGCTTGGAGCGCTCTATGGGGGCTCCGCCTCGCTCAGAGCCTAAGTAACATCTTCACAATGGTTAGTTCCACTAGGCCCTACGTGATCTCTGTCCTCTGCCTCCTAAATTACCCCTCCACCTCCACCTATTCCTACACTGCCTCAAGGCCCTTGCACCGGCTGCTCTCTCTGCCTGGAATGCCCCTCCCCCGGCTTGCTGCACTAGCTGGCCCCTCCTTCCCTTCCTGCAGGTGTTCACTCACCCTTGTTACTAGAATTTCCTACCTTACTCTTTACCGTTCTCCTCTCTCTTACCCACTTGTCATCATGGAACTTGCTATTTCTTTTACTTATCTCGTACACAGTCTGTCCTCACTCTTGGCCTGCGAGCCCATGAACACAGAGGCTTTGTCTGCTTATTCATCCCCAGTGTCTGGGATAGTGCTGGGCACAGAATAAACCTTCGATCGTTGAGTCAGAGGTGCTGTTTCTCCAACCTCAGGCATTCTCGTACCACCTTTGCCATTTTGCCTTACCACCTGTACTTTTGTTGACTTGATGTTTTCTTTGAAATTAACTATTTAATCATACATATGTCGATTTACAAATGAAACCTACCACCCCTGTACTGTTAAACCAGCATGCCTTGCATCAACAGGTCACAGTGAAGTTAAAACAGTGAAAACTAAACAATAGTGAGTTCTAGCTATTGTGGCCACAAATTGATGACTATGACCTGAAGGCGGACTTCTCAGTTAAAAAGGGAATGACAAAGACATTGGCACCAAACGGATTCTCTGACATAATCAGATGTATTTAAGAGTGGAAAAGGGAATACCTTTCTCACTGTGCAATTCAGCAGTCCAAGGGCATACCTAGGAACCCTCTGCAATCACCTGGCAGCTCGACTCCAGACTCTTGAGAACCACTGCACGAGACAAGGGGAAAGCCCAAACCCCTTTCAGGAGGGGAAAGAGAGCAACTGGCTCAGAGTACAGGGATTTGGGAAGGAGCCCCCTGCCCGTGCAAGGTGAGGGGTGGTGCATCCCCACTGCTGGACCCCCCAGCACTTGCTCGGCTGCCCCAGACAACGACCCTTCTTGGGCTGTACAGGCTGGCGTCGGACTAACCATTTTTTACAGTTAATATGAACACGCACACAACGTACAAGTGGAAGACGGGTCCTACCTTTTCCACCTTCTCTGAGTCCTCTAGGTGTACAAAAGCACAAAATCAAGCACTAGAGCCTTGAGTGAGGTGGGCAAGCCTAGCCAGCTCCTCAGCGAGCAAGAAATTACAGAGCAAGTTTCACACAGTTTTACCAGGCAGGTAAATCTCAACACAAGCCCTGCTTAGAGCCCGACCAACGCACCTATCACTCCTGACACCACCAGGCATCTCCACAGGAGCCGCCCAGGGTGCCCACCCCTACTGTCTTGCTACCGGCATAAAAGGCAACGAAGACAGAGTAATGATACTAAAGTGAGAGGCTGCTGCGGGCTCCTTGCCCAGGTCTGTTCAGCTTCTGTTCCCACAAGGCTATTCTGGACTAGCTTACTCAGATTCCTTTACCTTCCTGAACAGATATGCAGAATGGGAAGAAGCCACCTGAGTTCTTCAGAGAAGCTCTGAAGGACAGAAATTTGCTTCTTAATTGGGAAAAAAAAGGCTCGTCCTTTTGTGTGCCAGCCTCTCTGAGAGCTCGTGGCTTCAGGTGTTCCACCGTAAGGGTGACTTAAAAGTGCCTTTAATTATTTAATTGAAGCAAATGCATTGATGATTAAAATTGCACTTGAATGGGAGGATGGTAACCACCGGGGACTCTCTCTCTCTGTTTCAGAGGCCCCCTCCCCCAGGAAACTCCGCAATGACTCACCAGGTATCATGCCTGCAGCTTCGCGGCTCGTGTGTGTGTGTATCTCTTGGTTTCCGTTTCCTTTCTGCCAACCCACCCCCCTGCCCCCCGCCCCCCTTTTGTGGCCCTTGCAAATTCCTGGGATTCCTACAAAATCTGAAGGCTTAGATATCTTAGTTCAAAACTGTCTTTCATCAAAACCAACATCAACACAAGAAGACCTCATCTCTTTACCCATTTTCCTTCCTTCCTTCCATCCTTCCTTCCTTCCTTCCTTCCTTCCTTCCTCTCCCGCTTTGGCGTGTCACATGGCACCGACGTGGCCTGTCGCCGCGTCCTGAGAGTTTAGAGGCTGCGTGTGGCTTGGATGGCTCTTACCTGGGTGACAGGCCCCTGGTAATGATGAGGCCGTGCCTGTGCCGTACTCCCTCGTCTGGCTCAGACACCGCGCTGGGCAGACGTGCCAGCTCCACTGTCTGGGTACCGTCCTGGAGAACGGCTTCCATCCGGCTGGTCTGGTTCACAAGTCAGAATTAGCAAAGCACAGGGTCACGGTGGCCGCGGCCCAGCAATGTGCCCCCCAAGGCGGGGTTTCCACACACGCGTGCGAGGGAAACAAGCTCTCACCCCGATGTCTCACTGGGGTTGCGTGGGGCTTGAGTGAGGGCCAGCTGCTAACTGCATCTTCAGTGCACGAGGGCCACACCGGCCACCACAGGGCCAGGCGCGGTCCAGGCAGAGCCTTTACTGGAGGTCTCACGGGCACGTGTTCACGGACCAGGGATGGAGACCCAAGACTCAGGGAGCGCACGGGGCCTTCACAAGACAGGGTTAAGAGGCCTCGACTTCTCTGGGCTTCTGACAACATCTTCACATGTGAAGTGAGGCACCTGGGGCCCGGCTTTCGCCTCATCTTCCTTGAGGGGCCCAGCCAGCCCTGCCTTGTGTCTGTCTTCTCTCTTGGAGAAACCCGCCTTGCTGTCGCTACCCAAATACTTAAAGCTGGATGAGGTCTTGGCAGGAGTTTTAGGCAGGAGCGTCACGCCTCTAAGACACAGCTTTTGAGCAGTTTTTCTGCTAGCTCATCCCGATCACGGGATAAGCTGGAGTCTAGGGTTGGCTGGGGCGTAGGACCCACCCGTTGATGGAAACTGAGTCCTTGCAAAGCGGCAGGTGCTCACGCTCTTGTGCCGATCCCTGGGATGCCAAGAGTGCCTTAGATACGTTTCTGAGTCCATGAATAGAATCCAAATTCTCCAAGATCAGACCCTTCAAGAAAATTTTAGAGGGGTCCTTTACTTCCTGTGACAGATATAGCCGGTGTCAACCTTTGCCTAGGATTTGAAGCCAGTTCCTTCAAGAAAGGCCCCTGAACCAGAACAGACCGGCTTCAGGACTGGTGCCCACGCAGGGGGCTTACAGGGACCCAGGCGTGATTGATTTACTTCTTAGATCAAGGGAGCACATTGATCAGCTAAACTCCTCTAGTTAGCAAATGCAGACTCTTCGGAGAGACAAAGGGAGCCTGAGCCACTGTTTCCAGCTCCAGGCCATCCCATCCAGTTTTGAACCTGGAGGGTTAGACACGGAGGAGAGCTGTGTGGATGGCTGCTGAGCCCTGCACGCCGGGACCCTGCTCTGTCCCGAGTTCTTGGAGAACACAGTGCTAAAGAAGGAAGAGACTTTCAAAGAACCTCTAGAGACTGAGTGATAGAAAGTTAGTTCCAAAGGAGCTGGAGGACTTCCCTGGCGGTCCAGTGGTTAGGACTCTGTGCTTCCACTGCAGGGGGCACAAGTTCAATCCCTGGTTGGGGAAGTTCTGCATTTGAGGTGCGGTCAAAAATAAATAAATAAATAAAAGGAGCTGGAGGCCTAGAAGCTTCCCTCTGATGGGAGTGAGGCTGACCCAGGTCTTTAGTCGGCAGTAGATACTAAGTATTTATTCCTGATCGCTGCCCCTTGGGAAGTACCATCCACCGTCCACAGTGGGTTTTACCAGCCCGGGTTCCTCCCACCCTTGGACCCCAGAAGGCTCGTGTTGGGAAGCCCCATGTCAGCGATCAGGAATCTCTGGGCCTTGCTTATGCCTCCTGTCTTACCTGAGTTGCCCCCTTTGACTAAAGAACTGACGGGCTGGGTTCACTGGGATGGGCTCACGCTCGTGGCTTTTCTGTCCAGCCTTTGTGTGGCGAAGCGGGTCGTTTTTGTTGCAAAAAACTTGCTTTCTTCTTAGACATCCTAAAATGAGTGAAGACCTGTCAAACAGGGTCAGATGGCTGGAGCCCAACACACAACATTATTTGTTGTGGTCGCTGAAAAGAAGGCAAACTTTCCTTCCAAACAGTGGAGGTTAAGTGCAGGCGGGTCTAATTTTTCCTCCTCCTGCCTGCCCCGCCCTCCTACGCAAAGCCTCACTTCAGGTGACCAGGGCAGGCCCTGTGGGAAAAGGGCATCCGGCAGGACGGAGGAGAGATGGGAGCGGAGGAGAGGAGATGGGAGCGGGAAGGACAGAGAGAAAGGGGTGTCCCACCAGCTAGGGCTAAAAGACACCCTGGATTAACATGTCTAATGTTTTTCTGACAAATATTCATTGAGCACCCGTTCTATGCCTTGCACGGTGCCTGCCATGGTGCGCCCAAAACAGGCGAGATCCCTGCCCTGGGGGAACTCAGAACAAGAATTCTGCTCCATAAAAGCAGAGCAATGCGGTGCCTTTAACCAGACAGCACCCTTGGCATCCACGCAGGGACCTCCTTCCCTCTCAAGGGTTGGTGGTCATTCTCACCTTCCTCCAATTCAAAACCTAAACCCCTCCCCGCTTTTCCTTCTGAAAGCGAGGAGGTGCAGACACAACAGGTCACCCCTCATCCCTGCTCCACAGTGTAGGAATAATCCCATGAGGCCATCACGCCCACTTGCCTTTTTTCCTTCTTTTCTAAACAGAAATTCACAGCCAACCAGAATCCTATGGGTCAGCAAACGACCAAGCCAGACATTTTTTAAAGCAGATGGTCCTGCTTTGAAAAACGTACTTTGCCCCCATTCCAGCTGATTAAATGCACCCATACGGGTCAGGATTTGTTCACTTCAACCTGAATATTTGCGTCTCATTTGTTTTGAGTTTGTTTGTGTTTGTTTTTTGCCCCGTCTGAAAATCTCTTCCAAGCTCGAGGGAGATTTCTGTACTAAAGAAACGTGTGTTTTCTTAACACCCACAGGCGAGGGAACGAGACCTCTTTTGTTCCCTCGAGAAGGTCTGGAGGACGTAGAGTTATTGAAAACGCGGACGGTTCTGAAGAGGATATGGACGCTCGCGATGCAGACTTCAACGGAACCAAAGCCAGTGAATGAACAACTTGCTCAAAACAGGGCAGAACCAAACCCAGTGGACTCCTCTTAGCACCGTCTAATCCATTTTCAAACTCCAAACGTCACAGACACCCCTCACGATGAATATAAAGACCACCACCCTGCATTCAGGGCATCAACTTAAGTTTGGAACGATGTACCGAAGGCGAAAAACCCAACAGGAGACACAGACACACCCACTCCCTCTGCCAAGAACTGTGCAGAGATTTTGAATTTTTAGAAAAATATATCCACGGTAACTAATCACTGGCAACTTAGTTTACATGAATTGGGGAGAAAGTCACCACGATGGGTGCCACTGTCCCCACCCCCAGCCCTTCCTGCCCCATGGACTCTTCCATCGTCCCGGTGGGCCCTGGTTTGAGCATTCCTCTTCCCTCCGGTTCCCACACATCAGATGCACACAGTTCACCGAGACCAAGTGCCTTCTGTAGTCACGTGAATTGAAAAGGAGACGCCACTCAAACGGCTGAGAGCAAGAATGTCACGCTGTTTTATATGCACCCCAGCTGTACTTAAGGACACCCTCACTAATAAAAGGTTATAAATCACTAGAATGGAGTTGACTTTTCTGTTGTTTTCTAGAGAAAAAGGACGGGGTGGGGGGGTGGCCTCATTTAATCCTCACGACAACCCTATGAAGTCAGGGTTATTATTTCATTAAATGGGGAAACTGAGGCCCAGGGAGGTGAGATGCATCGTCCGAGACCCCACAACTGGCCAAGAGAAGAGCAGAGACACAGAGTGAGTGGGAGTGCGGGGCTCCTCCACACAGGAGGTGGGCGGCTCGAGGCCCAGGGAGTAGGACCATGCCCGGGAAGAACATCTTTATCAGAACAGCACGTATTTAATGTGAAGAATACGAGTTCCTTGAATGTTTGAGTTAAAACACAAGACTTCGCCCGGCAGGGCTCGACAAACTTTTTCTATAAAGGCCCAGAAAGTTGAGTATTTTAGCCTCCATCATGGTCTCTGTCACATTTTTGTCTTTTTTAAAAACAATTAAACCACCCTTTAAAAATGTAAAAACCGTTCTTGGCGTGAGGGCCATAAAAACCAGGCCTGGGCCCGTCCCTTCCTTGGCCTGCGTGTCCTAGACAGAGATCCCTGGCGAAGTTTCCACTCAACACATATGATTCCATACACCAACTCCATGGGATCAAACAGACTGAAAAGAGGGGAATTACAGAAACCAAGGACGCACTGAATGACCAAATGCTAATACACCCTGAACAGGACACACACGTGTCGCAATACAATTCTAAGAAGCTGACTCGATAGGAAATCTTTAAAAAAGTAGTTTTTTTCATAGTCACTTGGTTAAAAAAACAAGTTTTTCATCACCAGATAGCAAACACAGAAGCACAAAGGCAGCAGCATTTACTGACCACCACAAACTAGCTGAAAATCAGTTTCTCTTGATTTTATTGTTCTTTTAAAAAAATAAAAGTACATCTTTTACTGATATAGGTTAGAATGTTGCCAGGGCAACGAAGTGGGCACTCAAGTTTAATTCTCTGCTGAATTTCAGTAGCATTTGAAAAGTTCTGTTTTCAACTCAAGGATATTTTTGCTGTTCTTTTGGAAAAATAACTTAGTAACAGAAGGCCGTTAAGCTGCACGCACGCGCTGGAATTCATGTGTTCTTTTTACTTGCGTCCAAAGTGTGAGACGGCCGTTCACAACCAGCAGGGATGAGCTGCATGCCATCTGTGTGGAAATCCTGGGTTCGTTTCTTCTTTAATAAGGAACCTCCCACCGACAGTCCTGGTGGTTTAATCTTATTCGAAGGTCACCCCAATTATTTCATCAAGGCTTTGAATGAAGTCCTGTTCTTAGGGGCTGCATTACCAAGGTCATCACACCCCAGAGACCCTAAGGGTCCTGAAGCAGAGGTCACCCCCAGGCCAGGACAGAGGGGCTCAGGACAACTTACAGCCAGGATTGGTCTAAAGAGGACACAGAGTTTCCACTGACCTGGTCCCACAAAACGTACTCTGAAACTCAAGCATGCCTCTAAAAGCCTCAGTGAGAGGCAGATTAAAAAGTCTCAGAGGTACACCACACACCACAGTTTAAATAAAAGGTACATGCCTGTTCTGTTCTTCACCCCTAGATGTGATTTCAGTGCACTGATCCCTGTTGTGCCAAAGAGCACTGGAGATTTTGTTCTGGAAGAAGCTACAGCAAAGTGGGGGCCGGAGTGAGCCTGAGATGGGCTCAGACCCCACTTTATAGGTGTCCCGGTCATGGAAAACACCTCTCAAGACCAATCAGGACTCAGGTCTGCTGAAAATGACGGGGCAGCCTCAGCACCCACGTCGCCATTTCCAGAGGGTCCGCTTTGTCCCTGTCCACTGGCAACACCCCAACAAGGAGGCCAGGGGTTATGAGATGGCATTTCCTGGGGACGACCACCCGGGGCCACAGGCGATCCCCGCCCCCGCCGTCACTGGCTAGTGCGACTGCTTGCTCGTATTTCTCAAACTAACTTAAAAAAAGCAAAAACCTAGTTTAAAGAGGGTAGGAGGGTAAAATGACTCCTGCACAGACACCGGGGCCTTGGCTTCCGTGGATTTCCTAAAGCAACATCTTGACTACACCCTGGGCTGACGGCAGCGACGGTGAGGAAATATTTGAAGGCGGCTTCCCAAATTCCAGGCGTTTTCCCAACCTTCAGACAGAGCAAACCAAATTAGGCGGACATTACAGCTGTTATAGACTGGCTAGCATGGGGGCCCACAAAGTTATAAGAGTGAATATCAAGGTCGGGAGCAGTGTCTCACTGGGTCTCAATTTTCTCTCCTGTGAAATGAAGAAAAGGACACTGGCTATCTAGGGCTCACGTGCCCAAGGCCACGCAAAAAGCCCAGTCACAGAAGACGCTCCAAAAAAACACCCACATCTAAAGGTCCGGAAGTTATGTGCATGCTGGGGAGAACGATTCTTCATTTCCTGTCCTCTGTCTGCCACTGACCGCCCCCAAATTTACGTGGCCTGGGGTCCAGTGAGATGGTGGCACATCTTACAGAATTCTAGAATCTGGAAGCTGCACTGATTTTCTTCAGGCAAGAAAATAAATGAAGCTGTTAGAGGTCAGATTTGTGTTTTCCAATCAGGTGACTGGCTTCAGGCATCTAGTCTGGCTGATTTAGCTTCCTGAAGGTTCTAAAGGTTAAAAAAAAATCCTCTTTTGGGGGAAGCAGAGCAGTGTTTGAAGCTTGAGTCCTAAACAAGGGAGTGATTTATACAAAGGACATTCTCACAGCATGACCAGGAGCTGGGGCTGCAGAATCAAGTAATAAAAATGACCCTCTCCTTGGCCGTTTGCCTGAACCAGCAGACACCACCTAACTCTGTCTTAAGGGATGGGGTAGAGGATAATACCTCATTGACATAATCATGCGACTTTGAAAAATGGCTATGGGTCAGGGGTCAGAGGCTCCCGGCTGGAGAGGATGGGTTCTCCCGACACTGAGGAGGAACAGCAGAAGGTACTGACCCTTTGTCACCCAGATGCACGCTGGTGCTGCCTGGCCGCCTGTCGCCGCCGTCTCTGTTCTTGCTCCCCCACCCCGAGGCTGGGCCACTGGGTCGGTTTGGGGACTGATCATACACGAAGTTCCGGCAGGAAGCAAGTTTGGACTCCAGAGCCTGGAGAGAAATATGCTTTCCTGTCTCAAGCTGAAGACAAGAACTCTTGCCTCTCACCAGAGCCCATACACTTAATAACAGCTTAAGACAGTGGTTGTCAAACTGGGTTGTGTGTTAGAATCCCAAAGCGTGCCCCACCCCATCCCCAAATTCAATGTACGTCCAACTCGTAGAACTGGTAGTCTAAGGTATTTAGGAGCTTCCAGAAGAGTCCCCAACCCGACCTATGATTTAAGTCTGCCTATAAGAAATATGAAATCAACTTTTGGAATCATTCACTCTCTCCGCTACCTTGTAAAACATGCACCAAGCGGCAGGAGGTTTGAAGAAGGACTTGCCTCGCTGTAAACAGACCCTCTGGAAACCAAATGGGTACTGAGATCACCCTGGGCTTCTGTATACTCTAACTAAACATAAAAACCTGCTTATATAACAGCAATCCAAACAACCGAAAGCCAAAAGGAAAAACATAGAAAACGAGTTGCAAGCTTCTATTAACTCTGAATGCATACATTCTGGTCAATGACAGACTGGCAGGACTTAAACTCTGTGGCTTTCCAGGCATCATTTTTAAAAATAAGAAAAACAACTACAGAGAATATCTATGTGATTTCTTAAGCACAAAAGACTCCTTCCCTGGAATTAACATAAAACCTACAAGGTCACGTTCTCTGCCCTAGCCTTTCAAGATTTTCCCTTTAACTCCCTGAGAAATTAAAAAAAGGGAAGGCAGTTTTCAAATGTTTCTCAGTTTTTTCAGATTAAGAAAAAATATCATAGATACCATCCGAATCTCCCAAATTGCCAGGGAAAATGGTACAGGGAAAGAAAGATATAGCCGGGGATCAAAGGGTGACTCAGGGTCAGAGCCCGGGTGTTTGTCAGAAACAACACCCACAGAAGCACAGCGACTGTAAGGGACACGAGAGCCAGGGCTACACCTGCACCTCATGAAGCCTCTGCCAGAGGGGAAGCAATAGGTAAGGTCACCCCTCAAGTCTTCTGAAGATAGAAGACACCACACGGACCCCGGGGAAGCGCCGTCTTACCCCCACTTTCCGCAGCAGGTCTCCCACAATGTTGAGGGCAGATATCCGGGCCGCCGGTGTGAGGGGGGTCCCCCCAGTGGAGTCGTCCAGACCTGCGTGTGCAAAAGGATGCACACATGACACCAACACACACTCAAAAGTCTGTGCACCAACATCTCTGAACGCGAAACCCGGGGGTGGGCGAGCAAGCCCCTCTGATCCCAACGTTGCCCTGTTTCGGTCAATGGTTTGTTGCCTAACATAACAAGAGCATCTGATGACCAACTTCTCGCAGCCGTATAATGACTATACTTAATATTTATCTTTACCTGCTATTCTTTTTAAACAAAATCAAAACAAGCCCTCTTAAACTCCTAGGAATTCCCTACAGTTAATTAACATTAACAGCCTCTGAACAAGCCCCACTGGTAAGGGTTCTACTCCTCAGAGCCTCCTCTCTTCAAAGCAGGGCTCACGGACCAGCAGGACCAGCATCACCTGGGCGCGTGTTAGAAACGCAGGATCTCACGCCCTGCCCAGACCTGCTACATCTGAGGCCCAGCTGAGTCATATGCTTATTCAAGTGTGCTCTAGACTGGGATTCTGGGAACCTCACACTCTTCATCCTGGGCACAAGCTGAGGGACAGGGAGCATGTGGTGGTGTAACCCCGGGAGCCGGCCTGCCATCTGCCAGCTGTGTGATGTCAGGCCAGCTCCTCAACTCAGGGCCTCAGTCTCCTCATCCATCACGTGGGGACAGCACTTGCATTACTTGCGTCTTGGGCCGTGGTGGGAATCCAGTGAGGTCATGTGTAAATACAAAGCACAGTACACAGAGGGACTGGCATATCCTAAGTGCTCGATAATTGTCTATTTTTATTATTTACTATTAAGTGGCCCAATCAGAACCTCACAGTTAATCAGTCAGCAGCGGGGCTGGGGAAGAACTCAAATTTCTTGGTTTTTACTGCATAGCACAGGTTATGCTGGATCTAGTTCTAGATGATGTATTGCTGGACCCATAGAATGCTTTTTAAATTTTTTATTTGGTTACTGAAATTTTTAATTTGGGCGATTTCATATTAGACAAGAGGATTTCTGGCTTCTGGTGAAGAGTGGAGTGTCTGCTGGGCCCACACCTCTTGCGGTAGAAGCAGAGTGGCAGCTGCCCCTCTGGATGAGGCTTCCAGTCTCTAGTTTGCTGCAGACTCCACTACTCCCTATCGTCTTACATCCAAGAGGCTCCTCCCACCCACCACAATGGTCTGCCCCTGTGAGCACCCCAGTTTGCTCCCTGCTGTACAGCCTGGTCCTGCTTCTCTCTCACCCAGGACCCGCCCCGGTTCTCACCCAGGAAAGCTTTGTGAAGCCAAGAGAACCCTCCCAATTCCCATCCTCCTTACCACGTCTGAACGTCCCAGGTGTGTTTAAGCTAGAGCTGGGTCCTCGATGAGCTATGGGGGTGGATGGCACGGAACCAGTGGCCTGTACAGCTGTGTCTGTCCTTTCAGCTTCCACAGAGCTGGGCATGGGGGTCCTGGGTTTCTCCTGCTTTTGCTGCACAGCCAATTCTTGCCGCAAATCTGGGCCAGGAAAAGGATTCAGATTAAGTCCCTGCTTTGAGTGATGGGGCAGGGGGAGGGTCAACAGGAGACATGGGTCAGCAAGAAGAACCACCAGAGTGAAAAACTCCAGGTGGGAACCCTGAATGAAGCAAACCCCACAGGACCTTGCCCGGAAGGCTTGCAAAACTACATGGTTTTTCTTTTGAGTAAAAACAAAAAGGTTTAAAATTTTTTTCAAATCATGGCAGTGATACACTACTGCTTTTACTGTTTTAAGAGAATTCAAATGTATCAAGGTATACACAGAATACTAAGTGAAAATGTGCTTTCCCAACCTGTCCTCAAATGCCCCTCCTCACTCCTGATCACTGTAACATGAGGGAGATCTTCTCAATCCTTTTTCTCTGCATTTCACACATAGAGTTTATATGTGTATCTATTAAGCATATAAGATGAATAACTTTTATTAAGCATAAATAGAAACATACATCTACTATCTATGTGTCTTCCCCCCTTCAATGGTATGTCCTAACAGGCTTTTTTATTTATTTAATTTTTTTGGCCAAGCGGCATGCAAGATCTTGGTTCTCCAACCAGGGATCGAACCCGTACCCCCTGCAGTGGACGCACGGAGTCTTAACCACTGGACCGCCAGGGAAGTGGTCCCCTAACAAGCTTTCTATGACTACATTTATATCTATACCGTATTTGTTTGAACAACTGTTTAACATTCCACAAAATTAATCTATGTAATTTACTTAAGCACTTCATTACTGATGGGCATTTAGGAACAACTACCTTTTAAACTTAAAAGAGTTTTTCTTTCTAAACCCCTTCTACTGGCTACATATTAGAAACAAAATGAATGTCATAAACAATTAATTGGGATTTTAACAGAATCTCTTATGGACCCAACTTGGATGACTTGCTAATGTCTTAGAGTTAGAAAGCTCTACCTTTGGAAGTGCTACCTCCAAAGAGCAAACGCTGATGAGATTCTGGAGTTCCAAGCCACGTGTATCAGCAGCCATTAAGTCACAAAAGTAATGCACTGGCTAGCAATTCCATCAACAGGCATTTTCTCCCCACAAAACTCCTGTGCTCCTGCTGAGCATAAAGCGGGTGCTGGGCTTAAATACCCACAAAGGGTCTCTACAGGGTTGGACATCTGACAATTCTTAGCACAGGGTGGGGACCAAGGCTCAGCCTGCCCAGTGTGGTCCCTGCCCTCGCAACACAGGTAATGCTGGGTGATGCTGTGGGACAGGACACCCTCAGGCCCGGAGAGGGCACAACGGTGGTGAAACACACAGAGCAAAGCCAAGGCCTCCTGACCTCTGGCTTCATCCTTCAGTCGCTGAACAGATTCTAGGAGATTCTCCTTCTCGTCCAGTTCGCTCTCCAGGAAGGCATTTCTTTCAATGGCTTGATTCAAGCGCTGTTCAAAGTCCTCAAGAGACATGATCGTGGCCCTGGATGAGAGACAAGCAAAGCTGCCCAAGACAGCAGACGGCGTATCCGTCTGGCACCTACAGACCCGGGAAGCAAGAAGGGTCATGCACACATGGTGCAAGTCCCAGCTCTGGCACGTCCTAATCCCACAGAGCTGAGCAGGCCCCTCAACCTTCCGGGACCCGGCTCTTCACCTGCACAGTGGGAACCTCTCAGCTCACGAGGTGCACATGGCTGTCCCGGGGGGTTAAATGAGATCATGTCCATAAAGCACTTAGCAACGAGCCAGGACCTAATTAGGACCACAGACAGGCCCCGGTCAGATGCCACGACGCGGCATGTTCCATCTTGTCTCGGAGACTCACGATGCAGTCAGCATTCAGAGCATCCCACTAAAATGCACAAGCAATGGAATAACACGCATTTAAACAGCTAAGGGAGGCCATCTTCATCCCTCAGTTACCTTAAAAAGTTAAAAAAGTTCACAACGCCCAGCCCCAGCCCAGCTGCCCTAACAACTGCTTCTTTTGGACAGTGTAGATAGCCACTGGAATGCCGTGTTAAAGGCACTGGCAGGGTTCCCTGGTGGCGCAGTGGATAAGAATCTGCCTGCCAATGCAGGGGACACAGGTTCGAGCCCTGGTCTGGGAAGATCCCACATGCTGCGGAGCAACTAAGCCCGAGCGCCTAGAGCCCGTGCTCCGCAACAAGAGAAGCCACTGCAATGAGAAGCCCGTGCACTGCAACGAAGAGTAGCCCCCGCTTGCCGCAACTAGAAAAAGCCCACACACAGCAATGAAGACTCAATGCAGCCAAAAAAAAAAAAAAAAAAAGGGTACTGACAAGTGCTGCAATAAGGAAATCTGTTTAACTGTCTGGACAAGCTACTTTCTCTGGGCCTCAGTTTCCTCACATGCAAAGCAGGGGTAATAACAGAACCTCCGCATGGGGTGGGGGGCTGGGGAGTGCAGCAACACACAAAACACACAACAGATGTTTCACACATAAGTGCTCAATAAATGTCAGCAATTTTTCTCACTGATCCTGTGCTCGTCTCCAGAAGACCTTTAACATCCCCGTAACTGTATCTCATGGTGATCAGAAGCATTTGTTTGAAGTGGAACCCATGAGTTAACACCTTGCTCTAACGTGTAAGACTAGCTAAGTGTCCCCAGGCAACTTAACCTCTCTGGGCCTCTGGGCCTCCAACAGCAAAGTGAGGATCAATCATTCATTTATTCAGCACTTTCTACTATGTCCAGATTGAGTATTAGTATTAGTTCCTACCTCAAAGGGTCTTTAGAGGTAAAGAAGATAAAGTTACCAAAAGTGCCTGATTTAAATATCATCCCTTGGGACTTCCCTGGTTGGTGCAGTGGTTAAGAATCCGCCTGCCAATGCAGGGGACATGGGTTCGAGCCCTGGTCTGGGAAGATCTCACATGCCGCGGAGCAACTAAGCCCGTGTGCCACAACTACTGAGCCTGTGCTCTAGAGCCCACGAGCCACAACTACTGAGCCCACGTGCCGCAACTACTGAGCCCGTGTGCTGCAACTACTGAGCCTGCACTCTAGAGCCCGCGAGCCACAACTACTGAGCCCGTGTGCCGCAGCTACTGAGGCCTGTGTGCCTAGAGTCCATGCTCCACAACAAGAGAAGCCACCGCAATGAGAAGCCCGTGCACTGCAGCGAAGAGTAGCCCCCACTCACTGCAAATAGAGAAAGCTCACATGCAACAAAGACCCAACGCAGCCAAAAATAAATAAATAAATTTAATAAATAAATAAATATCATCCTTTGTTGTTTTTAGAGTACAAGACTGGAACCAGTTAAAGTGACCCTAAGGCTGGCATGTCAAACAACAACAAAAAAAGATGAAATAGCTAGGAATTCATGTAACAGCAAACATGTAAGACTTTACTGTAGGGCACGGAGGCTTGTCAAAATGCAGACATATGGTATTTATGAGGAGGAAGACCCCAAATCATAAAGAAATCAATTCTCCATAAGTTACCTAATAAGTTTAACACCATCTAATAAAAATATGAACAGGTTTTTACTGGGGGACACAGGCACCAGGGACTGATTTGAAATATGATGTGATAATGAAACAAGAATGGCCAGGAGAGGAACGTTAGCTACAAAAAAGAATGAGATCTCACCATCTGCAACAACATGGATGGACCTAGAGGGTATTATACTAAGTGAAATAAGTCAGACAGAGAAAGACAAATACCATATATTTCACTTATATGTATAATCTAAAAAATAAAACAAATGGGGACTTACCCAGTGGCACAGTGGGTAAGACTCCGTGCTCCCAATGCAGGGGACCCAGGTTCGATCCCTGGTCAGGGAACGAGATCCCACATGCATGCCACAACTACGAGTTCAGATGCCACAACCAAGGAGCCCGCCTGCCGCAACTAAGACCCGGCGCAACCAACCAAACAAATAAATCTTAAAAAAAAAAAAAAAATTGGCCAAACCAGAATTTAAAAAAATAAATAAAAACAAAACAAATGAACAAATACAACAAAACAGACGCAGAGTTACAGATACAGAGAATAAACAGGTGGTTGCCAGAGGGGAGGAGGTTAGGGAGAGGAGAGGAATAGGTGAGGAAGACCAAGAGGTACAAACTTCCAGTAGCAAAATAAATGAGTCACAGGTATGAAAAATACAGTGTGGGGAATACAGTCAATAACTATGTAACAATCTTTGTATGGTGACATCTTAGACTTATTGTGGCCATCATTTTGAAATGTATAGAAATACTGAATTACTATATTGTATAACAGGAACTAACACAGTAGGTCAATTATACTTCAAAACAAACTCATGAAAAAAGAGATCAGATTAGTGGTTACAGATGCGGGGGATAGGAGGAAGGGGAACTGGATGAAGATGGTCAAAAGGTACAAACTTCTAGCTAAAAGATAAACAAGTACTAGGGATGCAATGCACAACATGATAATTATAATGAACACTGCTCTATGTTATGTATGAAAGTTGTTAAGAGAGTAAATCCTAAGAGTTCTCATCACAAGGAAAACACTTTTTTCTATTTTTAAATATTGTATCTATATGAGGTGATGGACGTTCACTAAACTTATTGTGATAATCATTTTATGATGCATATAAGTCAAATCATTGTGCTGTTCACTTAAACATATACAGTACTGTATGTCAATTATATCTCAATAAAACTGGAAGAAAAAATGGGCCAGGAGAACTCTGAAAAAGAAGAGAACAGGGGCACTAGCTCCCCTAGATACAAAGAACACGCTCTTTAAAGCCTCAGTAGTGAACAGTGTGCTGCAGAATGAAACAGTTATAAGACCAGACAGACCAAGGAGAGCCAAAGGTCCAGAAATAGATCCAAATACATAGGAGAATTTATGATAAAGGTGGCATCACGAATCACTGATGAAAAGATGGTTGGTTCAATTCTAGGTCTGGGGACTACCAGGTAGCCACCTGGAAAAAATTAATGTTGGATCCACACCTCATGCTACACCCGAAGATGAATTCCAACTAGATCAAAAATTTAAACTCAGTATTTGGTCAAAATCTACTACTGGCTTCTGGAATGCCAGAGAACCAACTTCAGCGGCATTTCTGGCATTCCTGAACCTGTGTGGATCAACGACCCCCTGACTGTATACAATCAGGCCGAGTCAGTAATATCAGCAGGGCACAGCACAGAGACTTATTGTTACTATGTGACTATTTGCTTTCAAATAAAGGTAAGCATCCTAGTTGTCCCCTGAGTGGAAAAAGCTTTATGTTCTTTATATGGTGAAATTCTGCCAACTGATGTATTTGCATATTTATTATCATAAGAGTAAAATGCTGCAATACATAAAAACTGTGAAAGCTGTTAATCTCATGGACAGTTATGAGAACCTGAAAATAGTTAAGCAGGAAAAGAGATTTTCAGTAAATATGAATATTAAGAGATACATCTGTTAGATAACTAAGAACATATCCTTTTTGAGCCAATAAATACTTAAAAGTCTATGTATCACCTCACGCCCATCAGAATGGCCTCCATCCCAAGAACAGAAAATAACAAGTGTTGGTGAGGATGTGGTGGGAATGTAAAGTGGTGTGTCATTATGAAAACTGTATGGAGGTTCTGTAAAAAATTAAAAGTAGAATTACTGTATGATCCAGCAGTCCCACCTCTGGGTACATACCCAAAAGAACTGAAAGCAGGATCTCAAAGAGGTATCTGTACACCCTTGTTCACTGCAGCATTATTCATAAGAGCCAACAGGTGGAAGCAACCCAAGTGTCCACTGACAGATAAATGGATAAAGAAAATGCAGTACATACATGCAACGAAATATTATGCAGCCTTAAAAAAGGGAAATCCTGTCACATGCTACAACACGGACGAATCTCAAGGACATTATGCTAAGAGAAGAAGCCAGTCATGAAAGGACACATCCTATTTGATTCCATTCATATGGAGTTTCTAATATATTCAAAATCATAGAAACAGAAAGTAGAAAAGTGATTATCAAGGGCTGAAGGGAACAGGGAGCGGAATTAATGTTTAGTGGGTATAGAGTTTCAATGTTGCAAGATGAAAAAGTTCTGAAGAGCTGTTGGCCAATAATGTGAATACATATGATACTACTGAACTGCACACTTAAAAATGGTTAAGGTGGTAAATTTGATGTCAAATTTTTTACCACAAAAAATTAAAAATAAAAAAGTCTATGTAGAGAATTCCCTGGCAGTCCACTGTTTAGGACTCTGTGCTTCCACTGCAGGGGCCTGGATTTGATCCCTGGTTGGGGAACTAGGATCACACAAGCCATGTGGCAGAGCCAAAAAAAAAAAAAAAAAAAGTGTCTATGTAATAACACATAGACACTTTTTAAAAAAATTAGATTAAATCAATTTTAATCTTCGTTGAACTTTTTGGCATCTTGGCATTCACATATTAAACAAAATACCCTTTAAGGAATATATTTACTTTTTAGTTAATTCAGTTAGGCCTGGAGTCTTTCAAGGTTGTCCTTTTACAAGGTCATCTCCTTCCTCAGTTAAAAGTGAGCCATTTGGTTTTGCGGATGTACAGTTGGAGAGACCAAAATAAGCAAATAGCTGATGGTGCTGATAAATTGCCGTTCTTGCAGTAGACTGTCAAATATTCCACATATAACTATTAAAATTTTATAATGAAATTGTAAATTGTAATGTTTTAAAGTTTTTTTTTAATAAAACTTCAGTATTCCAGAACTTTATTTGTTCTATAATGATGATTTGGGTCTCTACCACATCTGATTTTAACATTCAACTATTCAGCATGTGGCTAAAATGTGAATCCAGTGCATCTTCAGGAGAGAGAAAGAAAGAAAGGAAACATAAAAATACAAGAAGAAAACATAGGCTAATTGCTTTATAAACCTGGGACTGCAGATAAATTTGCCTACACAGAAATCCAAATAACTTTCAATAGTAACATATGCAATAGACAAAGATGGAAGACAAATGACAAACTCCTAACATTTTCAATTCATATCATAAACAAATATATAAACATCTCCTAGAAACTGATGAGAAAAAACAACCAGCAATCCAATTTGAAAACAGGCAAGAAGATAAAGAGTTCACAGAAAAAGAAATAAAAGAGTTATTAAATATATGAAAAGGAACTCAAGATCACTCGTAATTCAGAAATGTACCTATTTGTCACCTATTAGATTGGCAGAAATCCAAAGTTTGAAAAACACTGTTTAGTGAAGCTATTTGGAAAATGGAGACTTACTCACATAGGTGCTGGGAATGGAAATTGGTACAAATGTAGAGAACAATTGGGAAAAAACTATCAAAACACATATGCATATGTCCTTTGACCCAAGAATTCCACTTCTGGGAATTTATTCTACAGATACACATCTATGCAAGCAATGCGTATCATTCACTACAGCAACACTTATCAGTGCAAAAGAATGGAAATGCAGCAAATATCCAGCCGTGGGGGGGGATGGATAAATAATTATGTATCATACAATACCAACCATACAATAAAATATTATGCACTTGGAAAAAAACAACAACAAAGAATCCTCTGTGTCCTACTACAGAATGACCTCCAAAATCTATTATGTGACAAAGCAAGATGTACAATAGTACATACATTCTGTATAGAGAATGCTCTTTTGTGGGGAAAAAAAAGGGGGGGGGGAATAATACAAATTTCTATTTGCTTGAATTTGAATTTAAAAACTCTACCCCTTTGTATATTATTTTTGAATCACGTGAATGTACTATCTCTTTGTGATAGACTGCATTATTGGTCCCAATTCTTCATCCTCCCTGTAGCCACACCCTTGCTTTGGCCTCATTGTGGGTGGAATGTACTTTCCCACCCCTTGACAGGGCTTGGCCGTGTGACTTGCTTTCATCAAGGATATATGGGTAGAAATGATCGTAAGCCAGTGGCTTGCCAAAAATCAGAAAATACTACAAAGCCACAGGAACCAAGTCATTATGGTGTTGGTAGTAATTCATAAATTGCACGTTAGACAAAAAAGAGAGAAGAATCCTGAATTAGATTCCAGAATATACAGTCAGTCCTCCACATCTGTGGGTTGCACATCCTTGGACTCAACCAACTACAAATCAAAATTATTCAGGAAATAAAAGTCCAGAAAGTTCCAAAAAGCAAAACTTGAATTCGCCACTCACTGGCAACTATTTATACAGATTTTAGATTGTATTAGGTATTATAATTAGACATAATTTAAAGTATATGGGAGGATGCACATAGGTTATATGCAAATGCTACACCATTTCATATAAGGGATTTGAGCATCCACAAATTTTGGTATCCTCAAGGGTCCTGGAACCAATCCCCCATGGATACCAAGGAACAACTGTATGGCAGGTTAACATATGACAGAGATGTGTTCAGTTCAGTGGAAAAAAGATGGAGTGTTTAACACATAGTACTGGCACAAGTGGCTATCTACCTAATGAAAATAAAATGGGACACATATACTAGGTACAAAAATAAATTCCAGGTAGGTTAAAAGCATAAGTTAAAACAATTAATAAAAAAATCTTGCAAAAAAAATTAAGAGAATACACACATAATCAAACGATCAAGGAGATGTCCCTAGTGAGGTCTGGAAACCTAGAAGCTATAAAAGACATAATTGATGACCCAAAAATGAAAAATATTTGTATGAAAAATGATACCACAAAGTCAACAGACAAAAGATTATTTGTAAAAAATATTTTTCAACGCGGGACAAAAGATGAGCAGCAAAAATACACAAAGAACTCTTACAAACTGATTTAAAAAAAAAAAAGGAGGGGCTTCCCTGGTGGCGCAGTGGTTGAGAATCTGCCTGCCAATACAGGGGACATGGGTTCGAGCCCTGGTCTGGGAAGATCCCACATGCCGTGGAGCAACTGGGCCCGTGAGCCACAATTACTGAGCCTGCGCGTCTGGAACCTGTGCTCCACAACAAGAGAGGCCGCTATGATGAGAGGCCCGTGCACCGTGATGAAGAGTGGCCCCCACTTGTCACAACTAGAGAAAGCCCTCGCACAGAAAGAAAGACCCAACACAGCCATAAAATAAATAAATAAATAAAAATTAAAAAAAAAAAAAAAAAAGAAAAGAAAGAGGGCTGTTACCAGAGATAACCTTTAAAAAAAAAAAAAAAAAAAGGAGGTCCCACTTCTGGTAATAATAAGGTAGCTTGTATCAGACCAAATATCCTATAGATTACAACTACAAACTCTGGGTGAAACGAGAAAAACAATGATCTGAAGGCACTGGCAAAAACCGGAAGGGAGACAACACTTGGAAGAGAGACAACACTTGGAAGAAGGAACAGCAGTGGCTGAATTCTGTATCTTTATAAGCTTTGTGTCTATAGCTCCAGTGATAAAAATCCACCACCTTGGCGGAATCCCAAATCCTGCATATAAACTCTTCCCACACCTCTGGCTGACCCCTGAACCATGCATGTGCATGGCAGACTTGAAGCAGCCTAGTTAAAAGTGTCAAACAGATTTCACCTACTACCCATCAAAGGGAGACAGAGTTTGGAGTGTGAGTTCAGCCTACTTAACAAACAAACAAATTAGAAACATAACAGAATCCATAGTTTCTGCAGCACATCATTCATAATGTCCAGAATATCATCCAAAATTACTAGACATGTGAAAAGCAAGAAAATGTGACCCAAACTCAGTAGAAAAGGCAATCACTGGAACATCTAACATCTGAGATAACCCAGATGTTAGAATTAGCAGAAAAGGATCTTAAAGAAAGTTGTTATAACTATGCTCAAGGATGCAAAGAAAGAAATCTCAGTAGAGGACTAGGAAATTCTAGATCTTAAATATCTAAAATAAAACATTATTGGAACTGGCTTAACAGCAGATTGGAGGAGGGAAGAAGGAGTCAGTGAACTTGAAACCAGATCAATAGAAATGATCTAATTTGAGGAACCAAGACAAAGAAAATTAGGAAAAGATACGAACAGAGGCTCAGAGACCTGTGTGACAATATCAAAAGGACATGGGACACAACATGTGTGTAGTTGGTGTCCCAGAAGGGCAGGAGAGAAAGAAGAGGGCAGCAAAAATCTCTGAGGAAATAATGACCAAAGTCAAATTTGGTGAAAGACAAATTTACAGATCAAAGTGCCCAGCAAACCCCTAACAGGATAAATACATACGAAATCTAGGCACATCACAAACTGCTAAAAACCAAAAATAAAGAGAAATTCTGAGAGCAGCCAGAGAAAAACACCATATTATATACAGGGGAGTGACTATTCAAATGACCACTAACTTCTGACTTCCAGCAAGGAGACCAGAAGACAGCAGAACATCTTTAACGTGCTGAAAAAGAAAAAAAAAAAAAAAAAACACCTGTCAACCTGGAATTCCACATCCAGTGGAAATATCCTTTAAGAATGAAGGCAAAAGAAAGACATTTTCAGATAAACTAAAGCGAGAAGAATTCACCATCAGCAGACCTGCACCACAAGAAACCCTAAGGGAAGTTCTTCAAGCTGAAGGGAAATGATAACCAGAGGGAAACTTCAAGAAGGAATGAACCAGAAACTGTAAATCTGTGGGTAAATATAAAAGGCTATCTTTTTACTCTCTTACCTTCTTGCATTACAGCTATCACATAAAGTTCAAGGATGGTAAGTGAAACTCTAAGGTTGCAAGGCCGTTGCATTTGGTACATTATTAACGAAGTAGACTGAAAAGTTGAGCGTGTGTATCGGGGTCCCTAAAGCAACCGCAAAAAAGAATGCAAGGAGCTGTGGGTGCAGTGCCAAAAGCCTGTGTCTTAACAGGAGTGTGGGGCATGTGCACATTTGTCCACACTGATGAAACTGTACACTTCTTAAGATCTGTGCGTATCGCTGTATGTAATTTATATCTAAATCTTTTAAAAAAAAAAACGTTTTCTTAAGAAAAAAAAAAAGTGCCTGGCTCAGAGTAGTTATTCAATAACTTATTTATTATTGTTAGTATTCTGCTAAACTTCAGAACATCAGTTTGAGAAATACTGTCCTATCTTAGGGCCTATTTATTGAGCACATGCTTGTCCTTCTGCCTGGAATGTTCTCACCCCACACTCTTCTCCTGGAAAATGCCTAGGCATCCCTCGGTCTTAGCCTAAATGGCATTTCCTTTGGGAAGCCTTGCCTAATATTCTCCCAGCAATGGACAAATTAATATAACCAATCACATGCTCCCACAGCACCCTGGGCTTGCAGCACTTGCTGCCTGTTGCCCATTTCCTATGAGGCTGTAGGACCCACAAGGGCACTGGCTTTGCTCACTGCTGAATTCTCTACCCTCAGCACAGTGCCTGGTACCCAGAGACAAAAGGCTCCCAAACCTCTTTTCTCCTTCCCAACGTACCGTTTGGCTCTTTCCAGGTCGTCATTGGCTTGCTCCAGCTCTCTGATGTATTTCTGAAGTTGATCTTTAATGGCTTTTGTCTGGGCAAGGTCATCCTCTAAGGCTGAGATCTGCCGGTAGCCTTCAGAATGCTGCGTTTCAAACTTCTCCTGAAGGACAGAATCAACACTGAGTGAATGATTTAAGACTCCCGACGAGGATGTTTATCTCCCTTCCCTGTCATCTCCTTAGGACACTGAAGGTTAATCCTGGGACATAACGCTCTCCATTGCAGCGCATGTGTGTTGTCCCTAGCTGCTGAGCACCCATTCCTCCCCCTCTGCACAGCCCACTGGCACGCCAATTTCTTTATAATTAATTTATTTTTATTATTTATTTATTTATTTTTGGCTGTTGGGTCTTCGTTGCTGCGTATGGGCTTTCTCTTGTTGCGGCGAGCGGGGGCTACTCTTCATTGCAGTGCGCGGGCTTCAGTAGTTGTGGCTCGCAGGCTCCAGAGCGCAGGCTCAGTAGTTGTGGCTCACAGGCTTAGTTGCTCCGCAGCATGTGGGATTCTTTCCGGACCAGGGCTCGAACCCGTGTCCCCTGCACTGGCAGGCGGATTCTTAACCACTGCACCACCAGGGAAGTCCCACGCCAATTTCTTTAGGGGATTTCTCTCTCCCTTATTCTAGGATCTTTGTGGGACCAGCCTTCCCATCACACTCACTCAGGATGCCAGAGGACAAGCCTAAGCTCAGTCAGGAGAACCTTCTGTCCACAGACATGGACTCTTAAGCAAATGAGGGATGATGGGGGGAACAGGGGGCCATCAAGCTGTCAAGTCCCGAGTGCTTCCCGAGCATCTTATACCCTGCCCCCTCCCACATTGGTCCCTGCAGCCTCTGGTATCAAGCAGCCCCCACCAATCTTCAAAGCGATCATTTTGTGCAAGGTGTCCACAGCCACAGAAAGCCTCATAAACCTCTCCGAGCCTGATTCACAAGGGCAATGCCGATGCACTTCACGTGATACCCCTGGATTACAGACAGAATAGCAGGAATCACAACGACTTTGTTGCCTGTGCCTCACAGTCAGATCATGGACTCAGTTTGACAACTGTTCTGACTTTGTGACCCAGGACACTCTCCCTGCGGCATGGGGGAGTTAGGAACTTCTGGGCCTCTGAGGAGGGAGAGAGAGAAGGGAGGGAGGGAAAGGGAGGCAGGAGGGAAGGGAAGAAGGAAAAAAACAAAACTGTTGTTTTTACCAAAAGAAGCTTAGGGTGATCTAGCCGGTGCTTTCCAAGGCAAGGCACAGCCCACATGACGTCTCAACCAACCTGCTGCTGCCCAGCTACGGCAGCTAACATTTACCACAGGTCTACTCTGTGCCAGCCTCTGGGCTCAGGAGGCTGTTTTTGTTGCCTCATTTAACGCCATTTCAGAGACATGGGAACTGAGGCTCAGTCACTTCGTCAGCCCAAAGTCAACTGGAAGCACATGACTGAGCCAAGATCCATCCCGGCCACCTGGGCTTACGCTCTTAGAACAACTACGCTAAACTGCCCTCAACTACTTCCATCCAGGTCACATAGGAACTGATCACATGTGTGTGCGCACACACGCACACGTGCACGCACGCGCGTGCGCACACACACACACACACACTCACTCACTCCGGCTCTGGCTCCTCTCTCAAATTACTTTCCATCGTCAGACACCCTTACCATCTTTCCTTCATCTACAAATATGAAAGAAAACACTCACTTCCCACAGGAAAGGCCCAAGTCTAATTAGAAAGTTAGAAAAACAGGCCAACTCCTCTTCTTGAGTCAGTCCAGTAAACAAAGCTGTTGCTAGAAACAGTCTGGAGGCACTGGGGAGAGTGATGTAATGGTGACCGGACCAGAGAGGCGTGGCCAGAGCCACGGTGAAAGAAGAAGGTCCACAGAACAGGCAGATTATTTACAGGGCGAGGACAGGGAGGGGTGTCACATCCTCACGCTGCTCTGCTCGGTCTCCTCTGATACTCTGTTTCCTGGCTATGAGCACAGAAGCGTCTTGGCTCAGACAAGCAGGGGCAGACCAGGCCCAGGCACGGGCGAATTCCCAGGTGTGGCTCTGATGGCTTCCCACCCTTGATTTGGGTGCCTCCCCAAATAAAACAGGAGGATGCAGGATCCTAGGTCATTAACCTAAATTCCAACACAGGTTCCAAGAAGACGCAGCTACTGGGCTTGTCCACCAGCATAAGGATTCACATGTTGTCCTTTGAACTTGGGGACATGAAAAGCTGTTGCGCTTTCATTTGGGGCTAATTATAATAAACTGTCAGCTGATGGAGGCATCAATAGATGCTCTGTTGGATCCCTTGCAAGCTTTTTTATTCAACTTGCAATGAATAAGCCACTTGTCAAGGAGTCTGACTCAGTTGAAGACTTTCCTCTTAGGTGACAGAAATATGTGCTGGGGGCAGTTCTTCACTCCAAGGTAGTTCTGTTTCCTCGCCTGCTTCACACCCTGTGTCTCGTGAACCTGCCATGTAGTTGCAATGAAGAGGTCTTCTGCCGGTTCAGTGGCTCAGTCTGGAAGTGGTTAATTACTTAGCAACTGCATGATATTTAGTCAGCACGTCCTCCTACCCTCTCCAAACGATGGTTCATACCACTAGTCTTCCCATTCCTGAGCCCCCTTCAGTGTAAGGGCTGTAAAAATTCCCCAGTGCCTAGGGCAGGGGCCAGGCTGTTAACAAAAGGAGTGACGTGGGCCACGTGTAAGCAGCAAAAGACACTCAGTCCCCGGTGTCAGAGTTGGGGGGGAAAGGACAGAAGTGGGGAGCGGGGGCAAACTGGAGAAGGCTTGCTCTGTCTAAGCAACCACAACTCAGCTTTTTGCCGGTGTGGAAGAAGGCCGGCCTGGGGTAGCCAGATCCACCAAAGGAAGATCAAAGGAAGTCGGAAATCTAAGTTTTTACAAGAAGCCTCACAACTCTGAATGTTGATACTAAATATTAAAAAAAAAAAACCCACTAAAGATATATATTTTACTATCAAAAGAACAAACTGTAAGCAAACCCTCACCTCTAGTTAACAGCCTACTGCAGTATTTACAGGGAAGTGTACAGATGTTGGTGATTCACTTTGAAATGCATTGGGAAGATGGACTGATGGATGGATAGATATATAATAAAGTATGTAAGTATGGCAAAGGTCATTGGTAGAGCCCAGGTGGTGGATACAGGTGTTCACTGGAAAATTCTTTCAACCCTACTGTGTGCTTGAAAACTTTCATGATACAATGTTGAGTGAAAACCACTAAAGGCTTAAGCGAACAACATCTATGGGCCAGACTGACCCGTGGGTGGCCAGCGGGCTCTGTGGTCCATGCCGTAAAAGCTCGGAGTCCACCGCTCAGTTTCTACGGTCTGTGTGGTCCTCCCTCTGCTACTCCCCACCCCTCGATCCCCAATCCGTTTGTTGGCCCCGCTTTCTCCCACGTGCTAGTAAAGCCAGATTCCCAAGGTCCACTTGACAGTCATTCTTGCCCGTGTCTGTGGCAGTTCCATATTAACTCTTCATCAAACGCTTGTACACCAAGTTGCTGGCTAGATACACACACACACCTTCAAACACCAGCTCAAGTCCCTCCCATCTCCTCCATGACGCTGTCTCCAACCCGTGCAAATCTCTCTCAGGAGGATCTCATGGCCAGTACCACATAACTGAGCATCTTTTCGCTAAGTGCTTCCGGCTGTTAGGTCTGTCTTCCCCGCAAAGCTTCCAGAGGGCAAGGGACACATCCCCTTCCACTGTGCATCACACCTAGCCCGGGACTCACACAGCAGGGCCTTGGATAGTTCTCCCAGTGGCTCATCAAAATATATATGAGGAGCTTTGTTTTAAACAGAAAAAAAAAAACAAGACACGCAGACATGCTGGGGCCCCACCCAGACTTCCTGAGAATGGGAATCTCAGGGCGGGGTGGGTCCAGGCCTGTCTGATGTTTATGAGGCTGGCCAGGTGACCCTGCCTGGCAGTGAGGGCTGAGAGCTGTCCCTAGGGCACAGAGTTACACTTTGTGATCATCTGCTAAGCTCTAAAGAGTATCCAAAAGGCATTCTTTACCCTGCAGAGAAGTGGTTCTCCAGATACTTGGCAATGTCTGCAGATATTTTTGGTTGTCACAACCTGGGGGAGGGGGTGCTACTGGCATCTAGTGGGTGGAGACCAGGATGCTGTTAAACAGCCCACAGTATGAAACTCGGCCCCCACAAGAGAATCATGTGGCTGCCTTCAAATGTCAACAGTGCCCAGGCTGAGGAATCTGCTCTGTCCAACAGGACTTTCCGTAACGATGAAGACATTCTACAGCCTCTCTGTCCCACAGTGACACCCACTAGAGACGTGTGGCCTTTGAGCACTTGAAATATTGGCTAGTATGACTGAGGAATTAAATTTCTGTTTATTTTATTTTAATTAACTTAATGTCAGTAGCCGCACGTGGCTAGGGGCGACCATTCTGGACAGCATAACCCTGGGCCTTATAACAATCAGCAATTCCAGAGACACTCCATACTCTAGAAAGGTCTACCTTCCACGTGCCTTGCAGGATCGTCACCAACAGCCAAGAATGGCCGTGGGACACGTGTGAGACCTGCCTCTCACAGAGCGCCTCCATCAGGGGCATCAAGAGTTCAAGTGCCACAGGTGCCCGGCAGGCCTGGGGGTGGGAGTGAGCCCGGGGCCGAGTCTGCAGGCTCCCTTTTCCAGTCACGGCGCTGGACGCCATCCACACCTGCATGCGTCCCCTTCTCACCCCCTCACCTTGATGGTTTCCAGCTCCATGCGAAGGCGGTTGTTTTCTGACAGCAGGTCCCTGTTCCTGGTTTCAATTTGTTGCAGCTGCGTCTCCAATTCAGCTTCATATTCTCGGCTTCCCTCCTGGAATTCTCGGAGTTCCTCTTGAGTGTTCTCTGACCTACAGAATTCCCAGATGTTAGCTGATCATTTACTGAGCGCTTACATGCTGCTGTTATACATGTATCAGCTCTTTATTCAACTGCCTTTTGAGGCAGAAACTGTCATTGTCCTCATTATACAGATGAGAAGATGAGGTGACTTGTCTCGAGGTCAAACAAGTCAGCAACAGAGCTTGGGCCTGCCCCCAGGTGTGCCTGACTCCATAGCCCTTTCTTAACCAATTCACTCTCCACACATTCATTCCACTTGTACTTTTTGGAGCCCAACATGTAGTAAACACACTTTGGATTGTGTATTCTCTGCAGATTTATTTGCAAGTAGAAACTGGACATAATACAAATGCTCACTTATCACACCACTATCATGGGTCCCTGCCCCATATCCCAAACACCCAATTCTACCTTCTCAATCCTTAAAAGTCAAGGGATATCTTTTTTTTTTTTTTAACACCAAGCCTAAATTCTCTTTAAATCAAACTAAGAATAAAGAAATTAGAGGAGCCGGAATAAGACCTCCCTGTGTAGATTACAAGAGTCCATGAGAAATAAAAAGAAACAACGTTAAACACACACACACACACACACACACACACACACACACACACACACACTCCCAGATATGGGCACTGAAACACTGGTTTCAAATTTAAAAATCTGTAACAACCCATTTTGCTAGGCATAGGGAGAAGTTCTTTCCCCACACACGAAGGGCAGACCAGATACGGCATCCAGGAGCTGATAAAACCCTGCGAGAAAATAAGCTGGGAAGTAGCACAGCCGTTTGCTTAGGACCCTAGGCTTTGGGGTTCAAATTCCAGCTCTGTTACTCCCCTGGCTGTCTGACCTTGGGCAAGTTGACTTGCTTTCACTGAGGCTCAGTTTCCTCATTTGTAAAATGGGGTGAGAATGGTTTCTCCACGGGACGCTGTTGAGATTTAACTGAGATGTATGTTAAGCCCTTCACAGTGCCTGGCACATAGTAGGCCCACAATAAATGGATGCTGCCATCACTATGGGAAGAAAAAGCAAGGTGAACTTTGGAGAACTGACCTCTGCTTGTAGGTCATAGCCAGGTCTTTCCAATAGTTAGCTTCTTCCCCCTCAGAGTTGAAAGTCTTTCCCGAGTCCTCCATTGTGAAAACGGGGGAAAAGATTATTATTCTTGTCTCATGATGTCTAGAAGAGAAAGTTTTAAAATTATTACCCACATCTGGTTAAACAGCTGATCTTTAAAGGGGAAAAAAAATTCCTAGACTTTATGCTGGATTAAATGTGGCAAAAAACATTTGCCAAAAAACTAAAACTAAACCCAGACAAAATACAGCCCACCTGCACATTACATTCCATGGATAAACCTACCAGGGGGCTTCCCTGGTGGCACAGTGGTTAAGAATCTGCATGCTAATGCAGGGGACGCGGGTTCAAGCCCTGGTCCGGGAAGATCCCACATGCTGCAGAGCAAATAAGCCCATGCGCCACAACTACTGAACCTGCATTCTAGAGCCTGCGAGCCACAACTACTGAAGCCCGCGCGCCTAGAGCTCATGCTCTGCAACAAGAGAAGCCACCGCAATGAGAAGCCCACACACCGCAACTAAGCTCTCCACAAGAGAAAGCCCGCGTGCAGCAACAAAGACCCAACGCAGCCAAAAATAAAATAAATAAAATAAATGTACTAAAAAAAAAAAAAAACCTACCAGGACTTGCTGATTTATTACATTTGGGGGGGGGAGGGGAGGATGTCTCACGGGTTCTAACTTAGGCAACCAGGTGCCACCACCATCCCCATCACCAGAGACAGAGAATCAGAAGGAAAAGTCTTTAGGGTGAGGGGATACTGAACCCAGCTTGGGACATTTTTAATTGGACGTGCCTGTGATACATCGAGATGCAACACTGGATCTGAAACTCGGGGTGAAGTCCAGGCTAACAATACAAATTTAAGAATCATGAGTTTGTAGCTGGTTCTTCCTTTTTTCTTGTGACAGAACCACGAGATAATTGACTGAGAACTATTTATGGATCTCTGAGGAGTGCCAGTGTTTGAAAGCTGGGAAGAGAAATAGTGATCAGAGACAGGAGAAACAGGTGAGAGAGATGAGACCCAGAAGAGTGAGCTGTCCTGGGAGTAGACGGTTTCAAGGGGAAAAAAGAGAACGTTCCACAGTATCCAAGATGCAACAGAGAAGCTGGGAAGGTAAGGACTGGGAAATATCCACCCACAAGATTTGGCAAAATGTTGGTCACTGGTGATGTGAGCAAGAATGGTTTCAACACAGGGAGGAGGGGTAAACAGGGTGGAGGAGTAACTAGGAAGTGAGGAAGAGGAAGTAGATGGGATTTTGGAGAACTGGGTATGAGAAGAAAAGGAGACACATTAGACAGTAGCCAGAGGGGAGTGCTGAGAAGGGCCCGGACTCTGAGGATGCTGAGCTATCCAGAGCAGAGGTTAGGGAACAAATTTCTATTAACAGTTATCAGTCTATGGACTCCCGGCTGATAGAGCCTCTCAATGTAACAGCTTATTTTCTCAATTTATTTAAGACTCTGAGCTTGTCAAAAGGTCTTTAGGAATCCAAATGAGATCTCTCCAAAGTCCCTTCTTCCCCTCAAGCTAGCTCATGGTTCTGTCTTTGGGGACAACAGAATGAACACAACCCCTCACTCTGCAAGACATAACTAACAAGCTGTATATCTGGCTAAATATACAAATAATTCCGCTAAATATGTCAGTGTTGACATGGACACAATCACCAACTTCTGGATCCCTGGTAGAAACTGAACAATGATACCTACATCAGTAAGCACAGTACTTACTGATAACTCTACATTTGTTAGGACCTGTATTCACACCTCTTCCTCCAAATTTCTCTCCCTTCCCTAATTCAGAGAAAACATGCATGTCCCCACCCACTCCCTTCTGGGGAACAGAGTTTCTCTGAAAGCTTGACTAAAGCAGAGAAGCTGGATGGAGTAGAAAGTTGTTAATTTGATTTTTTTTTTTTTTCCAGTCCATCATTCCTTCTTCCATCTTTCTGTAACAGCACCCTAACATTCCCTTGGGGAAACCAATTCTACACTCCTTCCATGGGGCTCAGATGGACCTGACATCATCTTCTGCATCTGGGAGAACTCATGCCTCCAGCATCATCGGTAACGGGCTCAGAGGTGGGCCTAACCCAAACTGAACCAATGACAAGGATCAGCCTAATCCAAACTGAGCCAATGATTGGCTCAGGGGTGCATGTAACTCAAGCTGAGCCAATGAGTGTCCAGGCCCAGGCCTTTCACGGAGCTATCAAGACAGAAACTCTCTGGAGTTGTTAACTAACCTTATTGTAGTAATTATTTCACAAAATATACGTCTCAAACCATCACGTGCTACACCTTAAACTTACACAACGTTATATGTCAATTATATCTCCATAAAGCCCAGGGGGGGAGGCGGGGAGAAGAAACTCTTTCCATTAGGGTTCGTGGTGGTCATCTTGCTATCACAAGGGAGGAGCCTGCCTGAGAATGAAGCCAAAACAAAGGAAAGCAGGGCCAAGAAGTGGAGAGACTGGGTCCTGACAATATCATTCGGACACCTGGGTCCAGTCATTCCTGATTTAAGGTTAGGAGAGATAATCAACTCCCTTTCTTGGTTGGACCAGTTAGGTCTGGATTTCTGCTACAAGAGAGGCCTAATTAACGTTTGGAGTAAAAGATCTTGTTTGCTGAGAGTACAAAGGATAGAGCACCTAGAGTGTAAATAACAGTAATTACCATGGTGACGGGTAAGGGTAAACCTAATTCTGGTAATCCCTGCTCAAGCCGCAAGCTCTAATGAGCCCAGAGCTCATCTAGTGTGGGGTCACCAAACCAATGTCTATAGCGTTAAGAGCCCAGAGCCCATGCAACTGTAACTGAGTGCTGTGTGGCCATTAATGATCATATTGAGGACAGTCTCAACTGCACAGCATGGGAGGAATTCTGTGTACAGGAGGGTGAGAAAGTGAGGAACTAGGAACAATGAATGTACACTGACTTTTCTTGATGTTTGGAAAAAGATCACGTCCAAGTTCAACGTAATGAGTCCCCGCCCACTTCTCTAAATATTTCCTACAGCCCTACCCCTCACTCGCTTACGCTGCAGCCACACTGCCTTCTTTCTGTTCCTTGAACACACCAAGCTTGCTCCCACTCAGGGTCTTTGAACTGGCTGTTCTCTCTGCCTGGAATGCTCTTCCCTCAGATCTCTGCTAGCAGATTTCCTTCTTGCTGTTCAGATCACAGCTGAACTGTCTTCCCCAGAGAGACCTTATCTGAACATCCCACCAAATACCTCCTCCAGCCCTTCACTATCATATTAACCCCTGCTTTGTTTTATTTCATCACTTTATGAGTTTTGTTTTTGTTTTATCTTCCTCCACTGGAATGTCAGTTTTGAGCACAGGGACCTTCACCATCTTGCTTTTTTATTCCCAATTTCTTGAACAGTGCCTAGCATATAATAGGCTTTCAATAAATGCTTGTGGAAGGAAGGAACACAGGGAAAGATAGAGACTGGCCACTCACTGGAAGGGGATGTGAGGTTAAGGAAAAGAAGCAAGAGACCCTCTGAAGGCTAGTTTATAGTTTACTTCTGTAAATCCCTAAGATACTTAACAGGATGGGGAAAACCTTTCTCCCTCAGCACCTGAGTGGCATCTCATTAATGGGAAGGGGCTGGAGGACAGGGTGCCATGTTGGAAACTACCCCCTCCCCAGGTGTACATGATAAGGAGTATCTGATACAGTTACTGGAATTTAATAACCTTCATCCTGCAATCTTACAACAGATGAGTTTTAGAAAAGGGCTCTTTATCACAGCCAGTGAGGCTTATAACTTAAGCCTCAGTAAAGAAATGAAATTGAGATGTTTTAGGAGGCGCTTCCACTGTGGCTCTAATTACATACAGCCCCTGCATTTTAAAAACACCCCTAGGAAAGAGAAAAACTATGCTAGAGGCTAAGAGGAAAGAAGTAACAGCTGAACTTCACTTTCTTATGAAACAGCATACTTAAAAACCTGACTTTTTTTTTTGGCCATTTGAAAATGTCTCAGAAAGTTCTAATGTGCATTACTCCCTGCCACAGATAGCAGGTAAGACAACTGGCAAAGGTTCTCCTTTTCCAGCATTATTTACTGAATTTTATCATCACCTTCTATTTGTGATGTGTTAGGCACTTAATACATTATTTCCAAACAACTTGACCCTCTTTACGCTGTTTAACTGTAAGGGGTAGGTAGGCAAGGCAATCACTTGGTTTCTTAGGAAGCTGGAGCAGAAACATTGTATGCCTTGGCCATCTGCATAGGTGCAACAGAGTGGCAAACCAGACCCAAGTGCAAGGGAGTCTTTGAATTCAAATTCCAGATCTCTCTGAGGTTGCCAATAGACTGGAGGTCAGTTTCACTCTTTGGTCCATGCAGTCTTTTGAAAGGCACTGTGTCAAGCAGGTGTTAATGCTTGGTCACAGTATACACAACTTTGTACCCACTATCTTAAAAGTGGATACTGCATGCATTTATTGCATCCGAGCCACAGGGATATGTCTTCCTAACTTGCGTTCTCAATACACCGTCATGCCGTCATGTCCCAGTAGCTCTGTGGACAAACCTGATGGGCACCTCAAATGTATGTGCTACAGCATGCAAGAACTGGGATCAAGTGGATATTTCTATTTTGGATAACTTAGATCCATTTTCTCTTTTGGATAACTTATTTTCTATTTTGGATAACTTAGATCTATTACTCTTACAAAAGTGTTTCAGCAAGTTTTTTGGGGGGGCGGGTATTTTCCATGATCAAACTTAACAGGAAAGTCTGAAAACACACTTGAGACACACACCTTTGATTTCAAAACTCTAGAAAAAACAAAGCCTTTCTCAGCTCTCCTCTGAGTGAAGAAAGCCAGCACAGCTGGTCAGGAGCAACACACACATATAAACCATCAGGAATTAACAGCCCTTCTCCACCCCAACCCCAATCTCTCCCAATCAAAACACATGGAAGAGCGGAAGGGAAAGGGAGAAAAAGAAGCTGCCAGAGACTGGCACATGCTCCCACGGCTTCTACGTTATGACGCAGGCTTTGCATTTTGCAGAAGTGACATTACTGGGGCAAAATCAGTCAAGAGTCAGCAAGTCTGACTTGTCTCGGTGCTTTCAAAGTCTGTAATGATCTCCCTACCAAAATACCTCAGTAGGCATGCAAGGACATATGCTCAAGGGTGTACACCATCATTGACTGAGAGGAAAACTGGAGGAACTTAACTGTTGACAGAGGACTGATCAGAAAATGGTGCAGTTAAGAAGTAAATGTACTGGGCTTCCCTGGTGGCGCAGTGGTTAAGAATCCGCCTGCCAATGCAGGGGACAAGGGTTCAAGTCCTGGTCCGGGAAGTTCCCACACGCCGTGGAGCAATGAAGCCCGTGCGCCACAACTACTGAGCCTGCGCTCTAGAGCCCAAAAGCCACAACTACTGAGTCCTCATGCCCCAACTACTGAAGCCCGCGCGCCTAGAGCCCGTGCTCTGCAACAAGAGAAGCCACCGCGATGAGAAGCCCGCGCACTGCAAGGAAGAGTAGCCCCCGCTCGCCGCAACTAGAGAAAGCCCACGTGCAGCAAGGAAGACCCAACGCAGCGAAAAATAAATAATTTTCAAAAAAAAAAAGAAGTAAATGTACTGATATGGAAGAAAGTTTATAAGTTAAGAAAGTGCCATTTTTGTTTGCAAATGTATCTCCCTCTGCGTATACAAATAGAAAAGGGTCTGTAAGGATATACCAGTATGGGGGGGGGTAAGGCAGACACTGAGATTCGAACCTGTACCTGACACTTCTCTAAGATATATATTGTTTTTTGCAGTAAGCACATATTGCTTTTGAAATTTTAAGAAGCTTAAACTTGGACGAAAAGAAAACAAATTATCCTGTCCAAGGATAATTTTTATTTTCTTGAACCAAGAGGCCAAGGAAGGAGCTTTTCCTACTGTGGCATTCCCCTCCTCCGTTCCTTTTCAAACATTTCCCCACACCTACTAAGTGCTGGGCACTGCTGAGCGAGGCAGACACAAAGCACCTATGTCAGGACTAGGTGCAAACACAGTACCAGTTGCAGGCACAAACTTTCCATATGCAGGCACGCTCGTGTTAGGGAATTATCTTGTGAGGAAGGGAAGTGTAATCTCTCTGGGCTCACACATTCTAAAGCAAAAGAACACACTCTGGAAACAAAAATAACATCCTAACAGAATAAGCCAAGTTAAGAAACTATTAACCAAATGGGATGAAATATACCAATCAGAGGCCTCTGACACTTTAGGGGCATAGATCATCTGCATTTTTAAGTTTCAAAAATGGTTAAACACCAACGCTGGGGTCAGATAACAAGTGGCTCTGGGAGTCGCTGGGATCCAATTACTCTTCAAAGTACCTTACCCATGTCCTAAAATGCCATCCTATTCTAGAATACATGAACAAAACTCGCATAGAAAATGAGAAATTTCTGTCCGGCGCGTGCTGCAAAGGTCGTTTCTTTAGAAAGGAAGTTAAAAGGGGCCTAAAGGTAGAGAGGGGCACAACCTGATAAAACCCTGGACAAAGAAATCGGGAAGGTTGAGCCCTCAGGAGACAGCGAACTTGAGATGACTGGAGAAGATAATGCAGCTTCCCCAAAAAGTAGTATCAAGGTGATGGCGGGGTTTCCTATGACCTCAGAGAGGCAGGTAAGGCCAGCCACCGCATTCAAGCTGTAGAATAAGCGTTTTCATCCTTTATCCAATCCTTCCCCAAAGTGCTGTCAGGGGAAATCTGAACCGTCCTGCAACAGAGATCTGAGGAAAGCGGAGGGAGGAAGACCGCTCCAAACACGTCCCCAAAGGGAGGGAAGTGCCGAGGAGGAGGGAGGTTTTCGGAAAGAGGCCTGCACCGAGGGTGGAGGCGGGTGGGGACGTGGGCGGGAGAGGGGCTACGAGGAATGAGGGGCGGTGGGGGCAGCAGAAGGCGGTGGCGAGGACTGAGGGGCAGAAAACTGAGCGAGAAGGGAGACCAGGGGAGTCGGGGTGGGAGGGAACAGGAGGGCAGAGCCGCCGGGCTGCGGGGACCCGGGACGAGGAGAGCAGAAGGACCGAGGAAGTCTAGGACGGAGGGGGAGGGCAGCGGGGTCGGAGAGAGGCGAGCGCAGAAACAGAAAGAAAGCTGGCAAGGGTGAGGAACCAGGCGCGAGGGACACGAGGGTGTGAAGGCACAAAGTTAAGAAGGGAGGCTCCAGGGAAGCGCGATTTTCGAGCCCAGCACCCGGGAAGCGACGCGCAAGTGAGGGGCGCGCCAGGGCCCCTGCACGGTGGCGGCCCGGGGTCCCGAGAGCGTGGCGGGCGCCGGGGCGGGCAGAAGAGTTTCCCGGCGGCCGTGGCGGTGGCGGTAGCGCTGGCAGTCCCCGGGAAGCCCCCAACCCGGGAGCCGCAGCACCGCACTTACCCGGCTCCGGCTGTGAGGACCGGCGGTGGTAGCGGCGGCTGCGGCAGCGACTGGGGGCGGTGCGCCCCGGGCCCCCAGCCCCCGCCCCCGCGCCCGCGGCCGGCGCCGCCCATTGGCTGCCGCGCCACGGGACCGCGTCTGCCTCGGCCAATCAGCGCCTAGCAGCGCCTTTTGGAAACTTTTTTCCCAGGGCCCGGGCGCGGCGCGGCCACGCGGCGGCCCTGGGAGGGCTGGCGGGAGGGGCCCTGGGAGGCTCCCGCTGCTGGGCAGGGTTCTGGCCCGCCTTGGAGGCTGCAGGGTGCTCCCTGGACACCGGGGGGAACGGGCTGGGATTTGCGGGCCACGCACTTCAAGAAAATATGACTCCCTCCCGTTGACACCGGTTGCATTTTCCTGTTCTTGGCTTTTCCCCAAAGCAGATAGAAGGACAAAGATATAGGTCCAATTAGGATAAGCAATGCTCCAAGTCCTCTCCACAACTTTACAACCAATATAAAATTTTCTTTTTTTTTTAAAGACCTTTTGATGTGGACCATTTTTAACATATTTATTGAATTTGTTATAATATTGCTTCTATTTTATGTTCGGTTTTTTGGCTGGGAGGCATGTGGGCATCTTAGCTCCCCCACCAGGGATGGAACCCCAACCGGGAACCCACACGCCCCCTGCATTGGAAGGCAAAGTCTTAACCACTGGACTGCCAGGGAAGTCCCACAACCAATATAACATTTATGACATCATTATCTTCTTCTTCAAAGGCAGCAAAACTCCTTTACAGGAGTTTGTTTTCCAGCCTGGCTTTGAATCCTTGCTCTGTCCCTTAGTAGCTGTGTGATCTTGGGCAAGTTATTCTCTCTGTGACTTACTTTCCTCATCTATAAAATGGGGTTATGCAGAGACGAAATGAGTCAACGTGGCATTTGTAAAACGTTTAGGACAGTGCCTAAGCACATAGTTAAGTACAATCTATGTAGTGATCATGATTTTTCAATTGGTTATCTAGGCCAGGCATAATGCTAACTTCTTGATGTTCACCAACGAATATCTATTGAGCACTCACTTATATCAAAATAAATGTCAGACAAGACACCTGTCCTCAAAGGGCTTACAGTACTAAGAAAGGACACTAAATCAGCAAACAGAAACAGTGAAATAATGTCAGATGCTAATAAGTGCTATGAAGAAAGCAAGGTCATGTGATAGAAAGGGGCTGGGGAGGGGTCCCTGCAGATAGAACGTCAGGGAAAGCCACTCTACCAGGTGACAATGGAGCTGAGACCCAGATGATGAGAACCACAGGAAAGCACTTTTATGGTTCTCATTTTAAAGCTGAGAAAAGGGTGCAGGAAGTTAAATGCATTGCCCAAGGTTTCACAATTAATAAACAACAAATCAGACTTCAAAGCTGGGTCTGTTTGACTCCTACACCGGTGTTCTTCAGCACAATGCTACAGGCAGAGATCTTAGCTGCTTTGAGGCCTCCAACCACAGTCATAGAATCCCTCCTGCATCCCTGCCATGGTTAAGAATGGCCTTTAATTCTACTTCGACTCCTTGCTACTTCCTGAAGGAAGCTCAGAGATGCAAAAGGGAACTACCACTTACATCAACGGGGTTAAGGAAAGTATCAAGGTGTCTTTTAGGAAACTTCCATCCTGGCCCCAAATGCTAATAAATCATTTGCACCCCCTTGACACCTTCCAGAGCCTCACCATTCTGTGAGGTTTCTGGGCAGAGAATAATCACCCCAGTTAAAAGATAAACTGAACCACAAGTTGATGAGCTATCAGTACTGACTACATGACATTAAGTCATTTAAACCAGTTGATTTTCAATTTCCTTCATTTTTCCATTAAAAATAAAAGGGAGAAGATATTGAAATGATTATCTAAACTCCTCTTCAGGAATAGGTGTTTAGGTAAATGGGTTTGTTATTGGATAAAACCTTAAAAAAATGAAAGGGAAATTTTGGTATACTTTAAAACTTTTCTCTCTCTATTCAATTTGTTTTCCTTGTAGCTTTCAGATATTAATGAGCAGAAAGCTGGGTTTCTCTTGCTTAAATCCTTCCATCATAATTTATTATTTCAAAACACTAAACTTTTCATTAGCCTTCCATTTGGTATGATTGATAACGTTTTTATTTACTGCGTTTACTTATTGACACCAGGCACAGCTCTGGACTTGAAAGAATGCCAAGCAATGTCAAACAAAATGTGTCTGATCTTTATTTTATGGCTACAACCTTTTTTAAAAAGCAATTTTAAAATCCACAATTATTTTGTTTCCTTTTTATATTTTTAGTTAGTACTGTCTGTGTTCAGAGATACTCAACTAGAATGAAAAGGAGAGAAAAAAAATCTCTAAAGAGAAGCATAGTTTTTGGTACTGTGAAAAAAACAAAACGCTAGAAACAGGGTTGTTTTTCATCTGTTCTAATTCCCACTTGGAGAATACTACCCACACACAGACACAATGAAGATTTACTCAGCAGTAATAAATACCTAAGCAGGCAGATGATGTGTGGACTTGTCATCTGCCTTCTGGAAATGGAATACAAGCACAAAGGGTTCTTCAGCTACGTGTTTGATCTTGCCCTCCACAACACCTGTCTACAAAGGACGCCTGCAGGGATGTATTAGCTTCCCCTGAAATCTCCCCCACTTAATGTGGATTGCCTAATGAAGTTGCCTCACAGTACAGACTTCAGGGGGAAAAAAGTTCTTTTGGCAATTTTTACTTGCTGATCCTTATGCAAAGTTAACCTGTTTCTTAGCAAACTTCAGAAATAATCTTTTACGTCTCATTCGGCTATTGCATCGTAAACTATGCCTAGATTTAAAATATATATGCTTTGTTTTTCTCCCAATTTGCAACAGGAAATAGTGAGCAGCTGGTAGTTTCAGAAATGTCCGTTGTGCCTACTTAAAAACAATTTTTTAAAAATTTCAAATATAAGTAAAGAATCTGAAGCAAAAAAAACCCAAAACAAAAACCCCCAAAAAACAAAAACCCCAAACATGGCAAATCTAGCCACCAAAAACACAAGCTGTTGTTGGCTTCACATGGCTTTTGCAACTATAAAGTCTCCTTTTTGCTCGCCTAAGCGGTCACTGGAAAAGTTGTATTCATTTGCAACGAGCTTTGGACCAGGACTTTAAAAAACCACGTTTTCTTACTGAAGTCACGAGGACCTCTTAATTGTTGGTGACAAAATCCAGCCTAGTCTTGGCACAGGCTTTCTTTTTGCCGGCTGGATCACAACTTCGCGAGGCGCCCTGCCGGCCCGAAGGACCTCGCGGGCAGCCCGGTTGGCAGTTATTTTTTTCTCCACTCGCCGCTAGGTTGCACTAGATGGAGGATGCTGTAGCAAATATGCGTAATTAAAAAAAAAAAAAAAAAAAAAAAAGTAGGGTCATCACGTGACAAGAGTAAGAGAGGAAAAAAAGCCAAAACGATCAGGTTTTTCATCAAAATCCCTTTTAAATCGCCTTCCCTCAAAAGCCCGAAAGAGCTGAACGGTGACAAATCCCGGTTGGCAGGTTTTTTCCCCGGGTTCCACCTCACAAGCACCCTAATTCTCCGCTTTCAGGTTCCTTCCCACGCCACAACGATAAGCCAGCGGCAAGGCTTTCTTAAACTGGGGGTTTTCGCCAAAAAAGCCGGGGTCGCCCCCCGGGAAGGTCCCTATTTAGGGGTTTATCGGGAGGGGACTGAGCCTGACGAGGCTGCAGGGCCGCGAGGCCCCGCCCCCCCCGGGGTTCCCAGCACACCCCGCGCGCGGAGGACGCGGCGGCGGGGGAGGGGCGGAGGAAGGGGCGGAGGCGGGGAGGAGAGAAGGGCGTCGGTTTTGCGACAGGGGCGGTGCGGTGCGGAAGCGGAAGTGGAGGGTGCGCTTGGCGGCGGCGGCGGGAGCTGCGGAGTCGGGAATCAAAACAAAGGGCCTGGGGGGTGGGGGGAAGGCGGTGGGGCCGGAATGTGAGCGGAGGTGGAGCCGGCGGCTGAGGTGAGTTTGCTGGCAGCGCTGGGAACTAGTCCCCGACGCGCCCAGTGATTTGGGGCCACCAGGCTGGAGAGGGGGACAGCGTCACCTCTTTCTGCCTGTTGCCGGCCGGGGTGGGGGAGGTTGGCTGGTCTGAGGGGAAGGAATGGGACCCACCGGGCAGGCCCCCGCTAAAGGTTCGAGTTGTCTCCCTTTCGGGTCAGTTCACGACTGTCATTGCAGCGCCTCTGCTGCCCTTTGGGGGTGTTTGGCTCCCTGCCCACACTTGTCTCCTTCCTCCCTTTGGGGCCCTCCAGGTGTGGAGAGCAGCCCTTCTAGAGGAGTGTGTACAGTTGGAAGTTTAAGAGAGGAAGAGGACGGCTGGTGTTTTTGCAACCCTCCCGCCCCCAGCGTTTTGCACCCTCCTCGGTCTATCAGCACTCCCTAGGGTGTAGCCTCTGGCTTGACTGAGAGCGTTGAGTTGTCTTAGGACTTGAACCACTCCCAATAATTGTATTGCGACACTGTGATACACCTTTTAGAGTTTCCCTGGCACCTTTCTGTTATTACCTAGAGCTTTCCAGTTATATCTTTTGCACTTTCTAACATCTCTGAGCATAAATATTCTGTTTTGCATACAGGGAAACAAATCTAAATGGGCTTCTGAGGCATTTATTGAACTTTGCATTCATTCAGCAGTTGTTGATGGGTGCCAGACACTGTGCTAGGGGCAGGAGATACAATAATGAATAAGAAAACATGATCCATATGTACTACCATGGAGTTTATATTTAAGTGGGGGAGACAGATAATAAAAAAGCAAGCAACTAAGATAATTTTAGGAAAAAGAGCTATGAAAAACAACAGAAATGCCCAGGAATGGGATGCGGTGATGTGGGGTGTTGAGGACTAGATTGGGTGTTGAGAGAAGGCCACTGCTAAATCTTCTACTTTGTCTCATTTAATACAAACAACAACCAATGAAGGTGCTACTATTATCATCAGGCCCATTTTACAGATGGGATCTGAGGTTCAGAGAGGTTGCGCGTTGTCCAAAGCTGCACAGATAGGAAGCAGCAGAATTGGGGATTGATAGGAGGACAGTCTGAGGTCACAGTCTGGGCTCTCAACCACTGTCTGAATTGCTCAAAGACTGAGAGATAATGGCGGAAGTGAGACTTCCACTCAAATCAAACAGAACTTGCTTTGACTACCTGAATAACTTCATGTCATTCCCAGGAATATTTAGGAAAATTTCCGGGTGCAGGCCACTAACAAGCTAATAACGTTTGTACTTTCTGTTGCTCGTGTTGAGCGATACCAAAGGTACCTTGGTGTGGTGGAAAGAGGTGGACAAGCCTGGTTCTTTTCCCTTTCTAATTGTGTGATCTTGGGCAAGTTACATAATTTCATTAAACTTCTGTTTCTCCTCTGTAAAAATGTGGCTAATTTCTCCCTTGTCTTTCTCACAGATTTACTGTGGGAAAAAAGATGATATAAATGGATCTCATTGTCTGGTTGTTTCCTTCATTGTATCCCTTGTGCCAAGCACAGGCTTGCTACATAGTAGATACTAAGTAAATATTTGCTGAATGAGGAAATAAATAATGTTAAACAAAAAAGCTTTGTAAACTGTATTTTACTTGACACCTTAGCTCACTTTCAGGTTTGGCCTTGAAGGGGCTTGAGAGAGCATGTTGAAGTTGTGTATGTCATGAACATCACAAATTCTTAGGCTCTAGAGAGAAGATAGGGTATATGAGGTCTGTATTTAATAGGAAGAACAAGTACCATAATTTACCATTATTGTGGCAGTTAACTCCATCTCTGTCTCCAGATTAGCTCCAGTTTTTGTAGGTAAATAGCTGCTTTATTCATTCCCTCATTCAACAAATATTTCCTTAGTATATACTATGTAGGAGCCCCGTGCTTGGCACAAGCCATACAGCGATGAAGATAAACAGATGGTGGCGTCCTTTATCTGATTTTTTCCCCCCATAGTAATGCTTTCAGGTGGGCAGGGGAGAAATTAGGCACACTTGACAGAGGAAGAAACTGAAACTTAATAAAGTTTTGTAGCTTCCGCATAAGGGCCAAATAGTAAATATTTTTGGCTCTGTAGGTATATGACCTACAGTCTCTGTTGCAAATAATTAACTCTGCAATTGTAGTGCAAACATAGCCATAGGACTTCAATAAGCTTGGCTGTGTCTCAAATACAACTAGTCATAGACACCGAAATCTGAATTTCATGTAGCTTTGTCACAAAATATTGTTTTGATTTCTCCCAAGAATTAAAAAATGTGAAATACGTTCTTAGTTTGCAGGCCATTTAAATACAAGCAGTGGGCCGGTTTTGGCTGTAGTTTTAGGCAGTAGTTTGCCTACCCTTGCTTTTTGTGATTGGTTTTCCTATATCTTAGACATAGTGCTTATATAGTCATCTCTCCCCTCACCCAACTATGTAGACGTTAAAATCTCTTGAAAAGAGCATCTTATCAGGGAGATAGCTAAAAGAAATTCTTCTCTATATGCCCAGAAATTTCTGAAAGATAAATTAATAATGTTAAAATGGCCATTGTCGGTAAGAGTAGGAGGTGGTTGGGGCATGGTGGCGAGGGCTTGGAAATGAGGCTCCCTTGTCCTTACCACTGGCAGGCTGCCTCTGTGCCCAATGGCTACTACTGATTGGATCTGCTTTTATCGTATCATTTAAGACTTGTAGAGTGTCGTTGCTCTGGAGTAGATAAGAGCACATCTGGGACTTGAGATTTCTCTGTTAGATTTTTGGTGGTATAGCAGATTCCACTTTCATAATAAGTAAACTAAGAAGTTGGTTCGACTTGTTCTGTAGCCGAATCAAATTCAAAGTCCACAGAGGTCACTTAACTTGGACCTTCAATACTCATATCAAAGACACAGTGGGATAGGTTGCTCTGAAATCAGTTTCATTATCTTACATAATTGGGAGTGAGGACATGTGGTTGTTCTTTTATTCAAATTATACGCTGTCTTCTGTTAACTTTTTGAATCTCCCAAGTAGAGTGTTTAGGGAGGGATAGTCGAGAAGAATTAAGAAATATTATATAGAAAACGTCTACTGTGGGCTGGAGGAGCTTGGCTCCAGCCAAGTGAAGAGGAGAGGTTTCTCTCTGGGTTATGCAGGTGTCCAAGATGTGGCTACTTCTCTCAAGCATGGCTGAAAAGAAATAGGGCTTGTCCAGAGTGCTTTTTTTTTTTTTTTTTTAAGAGCTCCTGACTTATTTATTTATTTCCTTTATTTTGTTGGCTATGTTGGGTCTTCGTTTCTATGCGAGGGCTTTCTCTAGTTGTGGCAAGCGGGGGCCACTCTTCATCGCGGTGTGCGGGCCTTTCACTGTCGCGGCCTCTCTTGTTGGGAGCACAGGCTCCAGACGCGCAGGCTCAGTAGTTGTGGCTCACGGGCCTAGCTGCTCCGCGGCATGTGGGATCTTCCCAGACCAGGGCTCGAACCCATGTTGCCTGCATTGGCAGGCAGACTCTCAACCACTGCACCGCCAGGGAAGCCCCCCAGAGTTCATTTTTGTTTGAAGACCTATGAAACATAAGGAATGGAAGATATAGACTTTTAAAAAAATCAGATTGATGTAGTTACGGTTCAAGCATAAATAGTCAACCAAGTTTAACAATTTTAGTAAGCTGTAATATGCTTTGATAGCCATTCTACTTGTGTTCCTTAAGATCTGACTTGTTGGGAGCCATTGCACCATGATTTTTTTTTTTAACTTGGAAGACATTTACATTTATTTTTACTTTCCCACATCACTAATCCTGGATATGAGTGGCTAAATCTTGTATCTCTATCAGGAATACATAGCACCACTGAGTGGCTGTTACATCCTATGGAAAACTCAGTCTTTGGTCACAGCATTAAGAGTTCCTGGATTTGGTCCCATCAGCCCTCTTTGCAATGACCTATACACCATAAATATAGTTGTAGTCTCAGATTTCAGTAATAAAATTAGTACTTTTGCAAATAAATAATATTGAAATCTCATTCTTAACAGGGTGGAAGAATGAAAGAAAAGAAAGATGAAAGAATGTTGAAGAACCACTTTGTATGGCTGTATGATGGAAGGAAACGGAACTGAGAACTCCTGCAGTAGAACACTTGGATGGCTTCAACAAGATAATGATGCTAAGCCATGGCTTTGGAAATTCTCTAATTGCTTTTCTCGTCCTGAGCAAACGTTGCCACTTAGTCCCCAAACGGTAACTATGTGCAAGACTAAGGACATAGCAAATTCCTAATGCAAATAGATGAGAGATCCATTTGGTCTGGGGCAGTCTCTCTCCCTGGAGTCTGTGCTAAATTTTCTCTTGCATCCTGCTTATATTACTCCTTGTAGCACATTATAGTAATTCCTGACTCAATGAGGGCACAATTTTTTAACTCCTATACTTCCACACTAAGCAACAATAGATGCTTTAAATATGTGCTGTTAAAATTTTGGAAAGATTTGTTTCTCATTAAAGTCACAGATTCCAAAGACAAAATCCACATTGTAGAGTAAAACCGGAGGAAAGTACAAAATAGATTTTATTTTACGGTAGCCTTCTGAGTTTTGTGTCTTAAAATCAAGGAAAGATTGATAGGATTTGTTGATAGTCTTTTTCTGTTCAAGATTTCTCTTGAATATTTAAATATGTCTAGAACTTTTTCTTTTGTCTTTTCATAGTGATTTTGACGTTTTCTGATTTTATTTCCTTCATCGTTATCACTTTTTTTTTTTTTTGCTATTGTACTTGGGATTTAAATGAGACTTTACTATGAATTTATATAAGGGTATTGATAATGACTTTTTAAAAAAATCTATTCCCTGTCTCCTCCAGCTTTTCATTATATAGTTACCTTTGTTGCATGGCATCAGTAATTGGAGTTATTTCAGAAGTATTTTACCTCAGGGACAGTTTGCACTGAGGGCTGGCAGCTCAAGCAGGGTCCTGGGGTGGCAGATCTAGCCCTAACAGAGTCACAGGACACGGAATTGCACTTTCACCTTTACAGATCCAGAATCTCGATTTTGTCAGTGGTACCCAGAATTGAGTACGTTCAGGGAGATCAACTCACAATAACCCTGCCCATAAGAGCCAGATCTATATAAATCAGAGTGCCAATGAGTTAATTTCCAGCCTGAATTGTAATTACCAAGAGGGCAGAACATACTGCTCGTTGGCTGGTGAGACCATTGCTATTACCTCCCTTTTAGGAAAAGTTACTGAAAATCCAAATTTCTCCCTTATTAGTGTACCCTCCCATAGCAGAAGGAGTGAAGTCATAGCAGTCAGATGGACCTTCCTGTGCTCTAAGGGATGAGCATGTCTCAGTCACTGTATCAGGGCATCCCCTTCATCTTAATAGTGCCTGCGCTCAGCCAGTAAAGGTTGTTGATTGGTTGGATCCCCTTTCAGTGGCCAGGTACTCTGCTGAGTGCTTTATGTTTACTATTTCGTTTTATCCTTCTAACAAATGTAGTAGGTACATTCTGTTGTTCCCAGTTGAAGGATGGTAAAATTGAAGCATAAAGAGGTTAGGTTAAGTCACTTACCCAAGGTCATAAAACTATTTAGTATCACATTCAAACCCAGGTCTCTGACACCAGTGCAATGCTATAACCTTTATAAACATACCAGCCTCATGTGTCTATGTTACAGGCATATGACAAACTATTTCTTATCTTTTTCCCAGATTGTTTTCTAATTACTCTAATTCTTTCCACTGGTTACAAAATAATTGTTGGCATTATGGCTTTAGGTCATGATACCCCAGGGTTTGCTAAATGTCATCAGCAACACGTTTAAGACCTATTCATGGATGGGCCACTTGGGCAGATGCTTGATAGTGCTTGATACCTTCTCCGCTGGAGGACCTTACTGAAACCACCTAGATCTGACTGCACAAACTATTAAGTATTTTCCTCAAAGCACTTTGCTTGTAAGCCGTCTTTAGTGAATACTGTTATGACTGTGTTGTTTTTTATACCACCTATTTTGTCTTCAGAAGACACTGAGAGGCAAGGGGAAGTTATCAAAGGGAAGACACTGAGACATGGATGGTTAATCAGGCTTGTTGAATATGTAAACAGACCCCCTCCCCAAGTCTCTTAAAATTCAGGAAGGACACAGTCATAATTTTAGTTGTCTGTTTCAATGTTCACCTCCTGCTGAAGAATGCTCCTGGTTTTAGCTGCCATTCCGTTTTTGTGGTTGTGATTTTGTGTGGTTATGACGGAGTGATGGAGATAGGTTTGAACACTGTTTGCATTTTTTAATGCAATCAGATGTGAGTAACCCCAAGTCACTAGCCTCATAAAATTAATTTGTGTTCTGGTTTTCTTTTCTCAGAAAGATTACATGGAGAGCAAGAAAGTTGCTGTGGAATTAAAGGATGTACCATCTCCCCTTCATGCTGGCTCTAAACTTTTTCCAGCAGTCCCACTTCCAGATATCCATTCTCTTCAGCAACCTAAAATACAGCTTTCAGCTGTCCCCAAAGTAAGCTGCTGTGCCCATTGCCCTAATGACCCCTCCACTTCGCCAATGCGTTTTGGTGGTGGCGGTGGCGGAGGGACTGGTAGCTTGATTCCCCCAGGCGCACTGTTAGACTCGCAAAGCACCAGGACAGTCACGTGTCAGGTGGGGTCAGGGTTTGCTTTCCAGTCTGCATCTTCACTCCAGAGTGCCTCAGCTAGGAACAATTTGGCCAGCGTTGCAAGTGACTTTCCCAGCATGTGTCTAGAAAGTAATCTCTCTCCCTGCAAACACCTGCCCTGTTGTGGAAAGCTCCATTTCCAGTCATGTCATGGTAATGTGCACAAGCTGCATCAGTTTCCAGCTCTCCAGGGCTGCACCTCCTCCGCTGGCTATTTCCCCTGTTCTGATTTCACAAGTGGGGCTCCCGGGCACTTGGAAGAGCACATTTCACAGTCGGAGCTAACGCCTCACTTATGCACCAACTCTTTGCACCTAAATGTGGTACCTCCGGTTTGTTTAAAGGGCTCACTTTACTGCGAAGACTGCCTCAGCAAGGTTTGTATCTTTTTATTTGTTATGTTGGGTGCAGCTAAGGTTTGAGGAATGACTTTTTTAAAATAATAATGGATATATCTTGAAAAAAATCTTTCTTGTGAGTGGGGTCAAAGACTCTTTCGTGATGTGGCTTTCTCCCCGTCAGCATAACTCCTTCTGGTCCTGAAAGAAAGGAAAGGGTAAAATGGGAGGGACCATTCAAAAAAGTGCAGAGTAATTATTTAGTTTATGCTCTTAGAGTCTCCTGTAATAAATCTATTTCTTACATGTGAACCTAGCTTGGCAAAGCCTCGTGTTCTGTTCTGTCTTTAAAGGCTAGAGCACAATTGTGATTTCTTATAGCTAACACTCACCTGATACATGGACCCATTCTTGTAAAACTGCATGTTGTCCCTTTGTAATAATTTGGGGAACTTGAAACTTGGCCTCAGTCACACCCAGTGTTCAAGTAAAGACGTTACTTCCTTTTATGTAAAGTGTGTCTGAGGGTCTCCACCGTAGCAGACATACGGCCCAGAATGTAAAGGTCTGATCATGTGAATATCTTCCCTGATCATTTCAAGTCACTTTGGAAGTGAGTTTATGCATTGGTAGCTGATAGTTCTGGGAAGGGTGATTTGAAAATACGTTTTATCAGAGGTTAGCAGGTGGAAAGGAGAAACACTTAGAATGTGTTTTCAGTTGTTATGTGTAACTCTAGGTTCTGAAATAATGTATCTGAAACCTCCTCCTCTTTTTAAAAAAATTTTAAAACAGCCGGCAAGAAATAGTATAATTGATGCTGCTAAAGTCTGGCCAAATATACCACCTCCAAATACTCAAACTGCACCTGTTACTATTCCTCTGTGTAATGGCTGTGGAACCAAAGGAACAGGGAAGGAGACCACGTTGTTATTGGCGACCAGTCTAGGCAAAGCTGCTTCGAAATTTGGTAAATGACAGTATGGTGTAAAATGTGCATATTAGTTTTCAATACCTGATACTAACACTGCATTTAATCGCCTTTAAAAAGATTCCTTGTGGTTCTAAAGCTACTGTGTATGAGTCTCCATTTCCATCTCTTGGTAAAAATCTTTTTATCCTTATAGACCAATAGGTCAGTTGCCATTAATGTTGGGCTGACGCTATTTGAGACCGGAAGCTGTGTATAGTAAAACGAGGAGTATATTAGGAGAAGTAAGTGCTGGAAGGGACTTGGTGTCAACTTAGGTTCATAATCACACTTGTTGGTTGTATGCTCCCTAGACATACTTAGTATTTAGAAAGATTTAGCAATGGCTGATGAAAAACAGTATTTGAAAACCTAAGATTATTTCCCCAAAAAGTAATTGATATATTTTATCTTTAAAAAACATTTTTAAAAAATTTGAATCAGATATTAATGCAGTGTTAAAAATCATTTAAAATCAAGGACAAGGGAATTCCCTGGTGGTCCAGTGGTTAGGACTCCGAGCTTCTACTGCAGTGGGCACGGGTTGGATCCCTGGGTAGGGAACTAAGATCCAGCAAGGCCTGTGGCGCAACCAGAAACAAACAAACAAACAAATGTGCTTTAAAAATAAAATAAAATCAAGGATGATAACAACTTCACCGTTCGTCTTCTCTTCATTGTTCTCCCACACTGAGTCGGTAGACAAGTGTGGGAGGAGCGTGAAGATCAGGTCTCAGAGCTGCAGCGTCCATTCACCTATGTGTTAGTGTTCAGAGGAGCGTAACTGGTCAGTGTGAGAGTGACTCATGCTTTGTGATGGATTTATTGTGGGCTTAAAGTGACTTGATCTTTAGGTTTGTTCTCTCCTGAAAAATAGGAATAATCACTTAGAGATACTATGGCAGCTTGGGGTTGTTTGTCTTATTAGACCAGCCATTGAGGTTGGTATCCTTAAATTTAACATCAGTCAATAATTTCATTTTCCTGCCCCTAAGAATGAGAGGTAGCTACCTGTTATTTTTATTTGAATGTCTTACCTCTTTTTTACCATGTGTAATTGAAAATGTTAACATTTCTTAAGGGTCACCAGAAGTTGCACTAGCCGGACAGGTGCTAGAAAACTTACCCCCCATTGGAGTTTTTTGGGATATTGAAAATTGCTCAGTCCCCTCTGGCCGCTCAGCTACTGCAGTTGTACAGAGAATTCGTGAGAAGTTTTTTAAAGGCCACAGAGAAGCAGAATTCATTTGTGTGTGTGACATCAGTAAAGAAAACAAAGAAGTTATTCAAGAGCTGAATAATTGCCAGGTAAAAAAAAAAAAAAAAAAAAAGAATTTTTATCTATTTTGGTAGAAGAATAAGCACGTGTGATTTCTTTTTAAGAATTCTAATTGAAAATTTGTTCAATAATATGCATTTGTGCTAAGTTTGTAAATAAAGGAAAACAGCAAGAGATGATTTCTTAATTAGGTACTAGAAATCATTTAATCACGTCTGATCTTTCAGCAAGGCTGCTTATATGTGACTAGTGCTTTCCTAGTATAGTGGTTACATATGTATCATTTCCTTTGACTTTCATAACTGCTTTGTGAACAAGGCTCATAGGATTTATTATATGGAGTTTACAAATGAAAGGGCCCAAGAGGTGAAGCAACTTTTTTAAGATCATATGGCCGTAAGTGGATGAGCTTAGATTTAAATCCAGATTGTCTGACCCCAAAGTCTGTTCTCTTCAGCTGGAACCAGAATCAAGCTCTTTTGACTTTCAGACAAGCAATTCCATTGATATGCCATATTCCTGCCTAAAATTATATAGTTCTGTTCCTTGTAAAAACTAATAAATCCTATTTTGTATTGTATGTAGTTGAGGCACCTCTCAAACCTTTCCTTCCTTTGGAGACTTTAATGTGAGCCTGATAGTGTTAACAGGAATAAACACATTTTAGCTCCCTTAGGGACAGATGCCTCTCCTCTTCCACCACCTGATGGTGGAAGCCATAGACGACGAATAGAAATGACATCAAATACAGCCCCAAATCGTACCTTAATTATATATCATACCTCTGCCACCCACAAAATTGTTGGCAAAAGATACTAGAGAGAGCTAATTTACTTCACATTTCACTTTCTTTTCTTTATTTTCTGAAAGGGGGATGGATGAAGTGAAAAAGCAGAAGATTAGAGATGAAACTAGGGATAATAATGGTCCCAGTTAATTCGTCTGGAGAACTGAAGTTGAAATTATTGAGATTTGACTGTAATTTTTTTCCATTCCTAAGTGGCAGTAATAATAAAAGTTTCCTCAAGAACTGTCTATTAAGAGGCGGGCAGAATGTGTAGTGATTTTCTAACCTCAGCTCTTTCTCATTTGTCCTTATTATAAATTAATGCAGGTAACCGTTGCCCACATCAATGCTACTGCAAAGAACGCTGCTGACGACAAGCTCCGCCAGAGCCTCCGAAGGTTTGCAAATACTCACACTGCTCCCGCCACTGTGGTTCTTGTGTCAAGTAAGTGTAGAAACATCTGCTAATTTCAGCTAAACTCACTGTGTGTGAATTATCACAGAAACCAAAATATGTTAAAGTAAAATGTGCCCCCAAAGACGCTGAAATACATAGGACATTTTATGCTTATCTTTGAAAACTGTTTAGAAAAAAAAATGGGTCTACCTGGATTTCTGTATTTTTCTCCTTGGAACTTGATTAAGGATTCTTGCGGGGCCAAGTTTATTAAAGAAAATGTAATTTTTTTAATCCTGGGGGCCCCGTATTGCTAATTTTAAAAATCTAAGATGAAGTTGGGGCTCCTCAGAGTATTAACATTTGCTCCTTTTTACTACTGGAAGTAACGTGTCTTGGGGTTCAGTATAAGTATACGTAAAATTGTCTTACCATGTTAATTCTTCTGATACGAAATGCGTTCCTGTTCTAGAAAGGGGTGGGGGTGGCAACTTAGAATACAATCCTGCCGTTCCTTCCTTCTCAGTAGATGTCATTAGAGTTACCTCTCTCTGTCAGGTGTTTCTAATGTTTGGGGATGGGGGTTGGGCTGTACCTTGTCTTTCAGCTGATGTCAATTTCGCATTGGAACTTAGTGACCTGAGACACAGGCATGGTTTCCACATAATTTTGGTCCATAAAAACCAGGCCTCAGAAGCACTGCTGCACCATGCTAATGAGCTGATCAGATTTGAAGAATTCATTTCCGACCTGCCCCCCAGGTTACCAGTAAAAATGCCAGTAAGTGGGTTTGTGTTCTTTCTGCCATATTCTAGTTGAGATTACAGAGGCTCAAGACAGCCCTTCATAAGGGGTCTGCAAGCCCAGGTGAGGCTGTTCTTCGTAATAGGCTGGCCAGATTTTGAAACAGGCCTAGAAACTTTCTTCTCGTACAGATATACAGAGAATTGACATGCATGCATTTTGCTTTTATTTTTTTCAAAATGTCATAGGGAACTGACTTTTAGATTTACCTTACTGACAACCACTTGCCAGTGTCTCCAAAGCTAGCAATGTTTTGTGCCAGGGGGATGGAAGTAATGGAATGAGAGTTATTACTCTTTTTGCTTCCAGGTTTTAAGTGTAAAGAATATGATGATGGTTTGCACATACTGGTGTGGTTGGAGTCAAATAAGCAGAGTGATTGTACAGTTGTGGCACTTAATCCTGAAGCTCCAGCAGGCCTCTGAGCCTGTTTTCTATGGTTGTGGTCCCTGGCATGCATGGGCACAATGAGGAGTAGTGGTCGCTACACCTGTAGCCTGGTAAGCCACTTGACAGGAGAAAGTGCACGTGTTTCCAGCAGGCTGAGCATTTCTCATAGTCTTGTTTAGGATAAGAATGTTTACTGCAACACTGAGCTTGTGTTTAAGCTGTCTGGAGACTATATGTGCAACTTTTAAACAATAATAACGGAGAGGAGCTATAGTGTGGATGGTCCAGAAGGGTGGGCAATCCCATTCATGATACGCAGTTTTAACATATTTTAATAACTTTAGAGTTACAGAAGCACTTTAGGAATGATCTCACCCAACCTCCTCATTTTAGGGAGGAGGAAGTCAGCACTTAGAAAAAGTAAAGCAAGCCGCTGGAGGTCCCACAGCGTGATGGCAGCAGAACCGAGACTGCCCCCCACCACCCCAGATTCAGGCACTTGCATTGCTGGCCGCACTGCATTCCCTGATACCCAATGAGATCAGAGCCTGGCCAGAGATTGAACACATGCTAAGGATAATCCGCAGTTGGGGGTACCAGAGTCTGGCCCAAGGAATAACATACACAGGCCCTACTTCAGGCTTTGGAGCTGCTCTGCTGATTCACTTTTGTTGTTCTTCATTATGTTTTTAGTCTTTTGGCTACAGCTACATTTCCTCTCTTCCGCTTGTGTTTGGCACTCACTTTTTTAATCCAGAAGGCCTTTAAGTCAATTGTGGTATTTTAGGTGAGAGATTGCCCACTGTAGAGATCCTTATTCCTTATGATTAAAAAAAAAAAAAAGACCGATTATTCAGTACATTCAATCTTGCCACATATTTTTTTCTCATTCGCCAGAGTGATAATTTTAGATACACTTCTCTTTTTCCATGTTTTTCAGTCTAAGTAAGTTTACCCTCTCCCGTGGAAACCTCTGTTATCTCCCCTCCAAGGTTGCTAGCTAAAGTTTGGAGATCACTCATTGTTCTTCTTGTTTGTAATTGAATGTGTGCCCTCGAGTCCACCCACTGTAACACTTTTCCTCTGTATCAACAGTGCCACACTCTGCTCTATGTTTATAACCTACCAGCAAATAAAGATGGCAAGAGCATCAGCAACAGGCTCAGACGCCTGTCCGATAATTGTGGCGGGAAAGTGCTAAATATCACAGGCTGCAGTGCAATCCTCCGCTTCATAAACCGAGATAGTGCAGAACGGGCTCTGAAGCGAATGGAAAATGAAGATGTCTTTGGTAATAGGATCATCGTGTCATTTACTCCAAAAAGTGGAGAACTCTGTGAAACAAAGAGTTCAAATGCGACTGCTGATAAAGCGAAGTCTCCCAAAAAACTTAAGAATCCAAAATTGTGCCTCATCAAAGATACAAGTGAACCATCTTCCAGTGCCAAAGCCGCACCTGGAAAAGGGTCGCAGGCAAATTCTGGATCTGCTACCAAAAATACCAGTGTTAAAAGTTTACAGGTAATTGTGATACCTCTTGCTTTCTGAAGTTTATGGTAGGTTTGCTTTCTTGGTCTCTGTTTTATATGCTCGCTTGCTTTTGGTGTGTCCTTTTCTGCATTTTCGAGGATACTCAAAGTCAAGTGTTTCCTGTACAAGGTCTGACACATCTTGGGGGCTTAACTGTTAAACTTCCTTGCTCTGTCTGTTTTAAGGAGCTATGCCACATGGAGTCGAAGACTGGCACTCGAAGCAGTGAGCCCCAGCAAGGCCACCTGAGGCCGGTGGCACCTCCTCACAGAAATTCAAGTGCTGCAGCGCCCACACCTAAAACCTCGGGGGTGGCAGAATCCGTTTACAAAACCAATCCAAAGTAGGTTCCGTTATTCTCCCTTGTAGCTGCTTGTCATGATGTGAAGGAAAATAAGTGACCTCTTCCCTGTAATGTTTCCCTCCACTAGAAAAGAGAACCTCAGCACCCGCAGTGTTACCAGTTCTCCTGTAGAGAAAAAAGATAAAGAGGAGACTCTGTTCCAAGTGAGTTACCCGTCTGCTTTTAGCAAGTTGATCGCATCCAGGCAAGTGGGTCCTCTGCTCACGCCTCAGTCTTGGTCTTCTCGGTGAGTGGTTCTTGATCCATGGAGTGGTCGTGTGCAGTAGAAGGGGTTATGAAATAATGTTTGTTTAACAGAATTCAAGCAATACACAAGTGCATATTTAAAAGAGAAATCTTCCACCCCTCCTCCGCCAGTCCCCTTTTCCACTGGTAACGATAGCTAACATTTGGGGGCAGTGATTCTTGCTGTTTCTCCCTCCTCCACGTGGGAGTCTTGGTAAGCAGAGGTCAGAGAGAGAAGCCTGTCCTGGAGTCCTTAGGCAATGATGGGAGGCACATTATGTTCTTACCATGTCCTCATGGCTTCATCGTGCTGAGGAAGAGGCCCAAACTGACACGCATTGGTTATTCTTATTCGTGGGGTAATTATAGGAAGCTGTTTGAGGAACGAGGGTCTCTGTAAACCACCTTAACACCGACCTTACTTAAGCTTTCTAAACTCCAAGTAATTCGTGAAGCTTGGAAAACAGAAGGAGCTCATGCATCCCATGAGCTCCTTCTAGCATTGTATTTGTTCTGCTGAGTTGGTGAAGACTCACTATAGAACATGACTTTGGTCCTGTCAAATGACATGTACAAACTCACGTAAAAGATTTCCTTACGTGGAGAAGGGCCGCAATATATGAGCAAGAATATCTGGCTTGGGATTTCCCTGGTGGTCTGGCGGGTAAGATTCGTGGTTCCACTGCAGGGGGCGTGGGTTCAATCCCTGGTCAGGGAACTAAGATCCCACATGCTGTGTGGCACGGCCAAAAAATAAATCAAATAAAATGTCTTTATATTTAAAAAATATATTGGGAATTCCCTGGAGGTCCAGTGCTTAGGACTGCATGCTTTCATTGCCGAGGACCCGGGTTTGATCCCTGGTCGGGGAACTAACATCTCACAAGCCACATGGCGCAGCCAAAAAAAAAAAAAAAAAAAAAAAATATATATATATATATATATATATATATATACACACACACACACACACACACACACACACACACACACACATAAAGAATATCTGGCTTTTTCAGAGCCAGGGGGAGGTAAACGATTTACATTGATATCACAAGCTAATTTCCTAAGAATAAATGCACAAAGTGGAAAATTAATTCATTAGGCCTGCCTGTAATTTCTGCCGTTAGCTTTACATAATCCAATAAAAGAATATTTGATATTGAGTAATTTATTTGCTGTTAATAAGGTAGTCAACAGGTCGTATTTTTGACAATGAGTCTAAATCAGTGCGTGTTTAAGATAAAAAAACATTTGAAAACCAAATTGTATTGCGGGAAGCTGTTTTTATATAGCTTCAAACAAAATCTAAATGGCATAAACTGAATAAATAGAATAACAGTTTTTAAAAATAACCTATGTATGTTTTAAGCAGGAGTATGTCTCCAAACCTCTTAAACAGAGCATCCCCACTTGCTTTCAACGCTGCAAATTCGAGCATTGGTGCCGACTGCCCAGACCCATTTGCAAATGGTGCTGACATCCAGATCAGCAACCTAGACTACAGATTGTCCCGGAAGGAGCTGCAGCAGCTCATGCAGGAAGCGTTTTCTAGACACGGCAAGGTAACCTTTTCACTCTTGTTCTTGCCTTTGTTTTACCCCTTGCCTGGCATTCAAGTTGAGTGCACTTAACTCAGCATACATAACTACAGGCAGGGTGTAAGTGTCACTCAACGAGTTTGAACACCTTCCTTTTTCCTCTGGTCTGCTCATGGTGGTGCTGTGTATTCTGTTTTTAGGACACAGCCCAAGAGAGCAAGAAGCCTGGCAGAGAAGCACTTATGGTCATGGGCAGGGATTTAAGTGGCTCTTTGGGAAATAAAACACTGATGGGTTTTAGTTAGCTCTGGCTGCTAAAATATAGAAATAGGGTTCTAAAATGATGTTGGCTGTTTTTGTTAATGTCTTACGGTATCTGATTCAGTTTTTGGGTGCAATTTGCTAAAAATGCACCTTTTACTGAAACTTAAGATGGCTATGCCCCAGGTTTTGGCAGGGTCTGGAGAAGACGCAAAAGACTCCTTGCATGTGTTGACCCCTAAGCCTGCCTTGGAGAGCATTGTGTGCCAGAGCACAAGGCAGGCTAGTCTGATGTCACATCCCTGAAGGTCACCCATCCTAGCTCACTTAGGTTCTGGTCAGCGGAAGTGCACAGTTCAGACAGGTTCCCTCACGGCAGCACTGAAGTCCACAAACCAGTTGCTTAGTGATTCACCTTCAGTTTTAAGAGGACAAGGTTCTGGGTGGATCAGCATTCTGTTTTCCTTTTTACTGCTGCAGGTGAAGAGTGTTGAGCTCAGCCCCCATACAGATTATCAGCTCAAAGCTGTTGTTCAGATGGAAAACTTACAAGAAGCAATCAGTGCGGTGAATAGCCTCCACAGATACAAGATTGGCAGCAAGAAGATCCTGGTCTCACTTGCCACAGGAGCTGCTAATAAATCACTCTCTTTACTGAGGTAAAGAACAAACAAGCCGTTTATTTCAGGAAATAACATTTTGGCCCAGAAACAATTTAGAAATAATAAAAATAGATTTTATCCCATTCCCAACCCTCTTGTGATGATCACATATGCAGTAATGCTTTTTCTCCCTTGATAGAGTTAGAAATAAGGTAGAAGTTAGAAATAAGCTAGCTAGAATAATTTACCCTCGTTCAAGTCATTAATCAAAGATGAAGTACAGCTTAAACTTAGCAGGCACTTAGGAGTAAAATAATATGCCACATATCCATAACAGGTTCTAAATAGTAGGCCTCTACAATAAAAGTTTATAAGCCTAGAAAGTCTGAAATATTACCTTCCAATCTTAGTAGAAGGTGGATTTGTCTATAATAGGTAGATCTACAAAGCTCTAAGCTCTCAACTTGCAGATACATCTTTAATGTCACATAGACACCCAGCCCCATAGGTCTGCGTTACAACTAGACTAATCTTAGGAATCTAGTGATGGTTTTATTCATAATATGCTTTTGACACACAGCACCCTGTAAGTTTAAGGTGTACAGACAGCATAATGATTTGTGCACCAGGAACTAACATACTGTTTATAGGTCAATTATACTTCAAAAAACAAGCAAACAAACTCATAGAAAAAGAGATCAGATTTGTGGTTACTAGAGGTGTGGGGTATGGGGGAAGGAGGAATTGGATGAAGGCAGTCAAGAGGTACAAACTTCCAGTTATAACTAAGCACTAGGGGAGTAATGTACCACATGATTAATATAATGAACACTGCTGTGTGTTACGTATGAAAGTTGTTAAGAGAGTAAATCCTAAGAGTTTTCATCACAAGGAAAAGAATTCTTTTTCTTTTATTTTGTATCTATATGAGATGATGGATGTTCACTTATTGTGATGATCATTTCATAACATACGCAAGTCAAACTTCACCGTCATTTTAAGTTATTTTTTAATTTCCTGGAATAAAGATAATACTCATTAAAGATAATTTAGAAATTTCAGAAACATAAAAGAAGCAGGAGACAAAAAAATCGTCCATAATCCTATGGCTTAAAGCCAGTCACTCTTAACCAGTGTATTCAGTTGTGTATCTTCAACTATGGGGATTCCTCGCCCATCTGTCTGATAGAACTGCGCTGTGGCAGGAGACAGTCAAGCTCTTCTGCCCTTAGCTCTGAATTAATAAAGTGTCTCAGTGAGTAGTCAGTGTCTTTCTGATACACAGGTGTGCAAAGCCCTATGCTTGAGTCTGATAAAAATCCCAGTATATGTGACTAAATATTCTTTAATTGCCTTGTTCCTGAAGTCCGTTGTTTAAGTTTTTCTGGAAGATCAACTCTGAGATATAAATGGGTATGTTTATTTTGCATACACATTTTGTTAATCAATTTTACGAACTCTGTTTTTAAAATACAACTTGGAACGGAGAGGAAGTCGTCTGTTCTCTAATGGACTAAACTTTTTTCTTGCAGTGCAGAAACAATGTCCATTCTTCAGGATGCTCCCGCCTGTTGTCTGCCTCTTTTTAAATTTACAGATATCTATGAAAAAAAGTAAGTGAGGGTTATTTTTTTCATTGATCCAGCCAGTACTGATGGGTGACTTCCATGCATAAAACTGGTAGCAGCTCTTAAGGAACTAGCAGAGGAAATAAGACCAAGACAGTGGTGTTCAGATTGAAATTCCAGTTTTAACACACCTTTGAAGAACGTCTTTCATTTTTAGCAAATTTAGACCTCAGTCCCCAAAGCTGTACTTTCATCTTTTCCACTTGGCTGATGAGTTTTGTTACTCATTGTATGAACATTTTCGAGCACCTTCTAGACTGTAAGCTCCAGGACAGCAGGCACCGGGTCTGACCTAGCACCATGTCTTCAATGCCCAGTGCTCAGTAGATGCTCAGCAAGTACTAGTGGACCGAAAGGCTCTGTGGAGGGTGCAGAGCTGGGAAGACAGCCCTTGTCTTTGGGGCTGTTACGTCTGGAAGGGAAAAGACACTCGCCATATATTGTATAGAACAAAGGAAACTCATTACAAAGGAGGAGTAGGAAGGAGAAAAGGCCTTGAGGTTACAGAGGGTGGAAGGAACCAGGAGCTTGGCCATTATCCCGTGGATAGTGGGAGCCACTGAAGTATCGGAGGAAGGAGGGGAGGGGAGAGGTGTGGTGGTGGGAAGACTTCAGGCAGTGGTGGTGTCTGAGCTGGAGTGAATGTGGGAGGGAGGGAGACACGGGGGAGCGTGTGCACCAGTCCCTGCTCTGAGCAGACGCTGTCAGAACAGAGGGAACTAGACACCACAGAAGTTACAAATGTCGGTGAAATTGGACTTGGTAACTAGTTTTATGTAGCAGGCAAGGTAAAAAGTAGAGGTCGGTTTGATTCTGAGTTTTTTGCCCCAGGTGACTGGGAGGAAGTTTGTATGTTTAAACTGGAAATAGGGAAGAAATAAAGAGAGCTTGTTCAGGAGTTACAGTGCGTTTTTTTTTTTTTTTAAATTCATTTATTTAATTTTGGCTGTGTTGTGTCTTCGTTGCTGTGCGAGGGCTTTCTCTAGTTGCAGTGAGCGGGGGCTACTCTTCATTGCGGTGCGCGGGCTTCTCATTGAGGTGACTGCTCTTGTTGCAGAGCATGGGCTCTAGGTGCGCGGGCTTCAGTAGTTGTGGCTCGCGGGCTTGGTTGCTCCACGGCATGTGGGATCTTCCCAGACCAGGGCTCGAACCCGTGTCCCCTGCATTGGCAGGTGGATTCTTAACCACTGTGCCACCAGGGATGTCCAGGAGTTGCAGTGAGTTTTTGATCTTGGCTTTGGGCATATGAGTTTTAGGGGGCTATTGGAATATCTGGGCAGAGAGTTCAGGTGGTCTTCTGCACATTTGGAGTCCCTCAGGAAAGAAGTCAGCCCTGAAGATACGGCAGTTATTTGCCTAAAGATGATCTTGAAAGACCTGGGAGCAGATGAACTTAGAGGAGAGGGAGGAGAACTAGAGAAAGGGCAGAACTGGGTGGAAGGCAACCAGGGACAGGAAGCCGGTGAGAACCCAGAGGCCAGAGTGTCATCAGGAGGGTGGGGATGGCCTGAGAAAGTGGTGTGAGGTTTGGGGTGGAGGAGGAGGAGGAGGAGGCCACTGGTGACTTGAGAGCCAACTCTGAAGAGTCCTGAGGAAAAAATCCTGGAGGGAAGGGGATGGCAGACTGGATGGTGAAACAGCAGAGGCAACTCCTGAGAGACCAGCTGTTTCCATTAGAGGGAAGACGCAAGAGCTCCAGACTGAGTGAAAGCACAGAGAAGACTGGACATAGGTGGAGTGGGGCAGTGTAGGGGGTGGGGGCCGGGATTTGAGACTGGTGTTGGTCACGGGGCGATCTGAGCGTGTAGGCAGGGTACTGGGAAGAGACCATTGGAGCAGCTAACATTTAATGAGCACTTACTCTGTGCTAAGCTGTCTCCATACATGCCATATTTAATTCTCACGTCAACCCTGTGAGGTAAGGATTGTCACCCCATTTTACAGATGGGAAAACAGGCCTAGATTGGTTATATAGCTTGATTAAGGTCACATAGGTTGAGCCAGGATATGAACTCAAATCTGTCTGTCTTCAGATCCTGTGCCTTTAAGCTCCAAGTGTGAAAGACACAAGTCAGGGTGGTGACTGGGTAGTCCAGTCTAGTGTAGGTCAGGGGGCTGAAGCATAGGGTTAGCTGAAAAGGGGTATACCTCTTCTGAGGGAGAGGAGCAGAGATGGTGAGAAGTAATAGAGAGGGATTTGGAAGTGAAGGGGAGGCCAAGGTGAAATGGGTCATGGCAGATAGTTTTCCGTCTCAGAAAATTAGGTGAGGCATTTACAGAGACTGTGTGGGGTCGGAGGCTAGGTACCAAATGATATATATAATCACTGTAACGGGCAATGGGCCAGGGATGACTGGAAGGAGTGCCAAGCATCACTGGTTTGATGGTGAATAAATTTATAGTAGAATTATCCCAGTTTTACTTTTCAAAGAGACAGGGGATCCATTCTTGGTTATAGAGCTTTATCTAAACAGGTCAGGAATTTCTGTACAAAGAAAAACGTTCTCTTTAAGTCAGCATCTCTCTCTTTCCTTGCTTTTAGGTTTGGACACAGGTTGAATGTGTCAGATTTGTATAAACTAACAGACACAGTCGCAATCCGTGAACAAGGAAATGGCAGACTGGTGTGTCTCTTACCCAGCAGTCAGGCCCGCCAGAGCCCCTTGGGGTCTTCCCAGTCACATGACGGCTCCTCAACAAACTGCAGCCCAATTATATTTGAAGAGTTAGAATATCACGAGCCTGTCTGCAGGCAGCACTGTCCCAATAAGGATTTCAGGTAGATTGCCCATTTCCCTTGAGAAGTAATCCTTTTGTAAAAGGTCGTGGAGCATCTCGGAGAATTACCTTGGGAACGTCTTAGACCACTGAGAAATGTCAACTATCTGTTTTGTTCTCTTTTCGGCAGTGAACATGAATTTGATCCAGACTCTTACAAGATTCCTTTTGTGATTCTCTCGCTGAAGACGTTCGCGCCCCAGGTTCATAGTCTTCTGCAGACACACGAGGGCACCGTGCCTTTATTAAGGTGACCGTGTCAAAGCCATTGTGATGCCTTAGTCCTCCTCTTTATAGAAAGTCCGCCACCTGCCTGCACCTCTCCCCAAGCACGCGCTGTACCAGGCTTCAGCCTAACGTTTTTAGCTACCACTTGTAGTCGAAGTGTATCTGAAATGGCATCCATTCACTCGATATTTCAACAAGAAATTGTGTTTGTGCTGAATTTTAGAAACATCAGCATGAATAGGGCAGATTCTTCTCCACAGAGAAAAGATTATTGGAAGTGCTGTGCACAAGTACTACGAGAGAGTGCACGGTCTCAAATAGTTGTAGATTTCAACGTTTGTAGGAGAAAAGTATTCAGAAGTCCTTTCCGCCACACCATGGGCCACGTGGTAGGCTTAATAGAGGGGCCAACACACAACCAAGTTGCCTTAAAGCCACCAAACCGATATGTTAGAGGAGATTGAACTTGCAACCTTGTTGCCTTATTTTTAACCCCCTCTGCTAGAAAATTGCCCAGGAATTTTTGGTACTGTCAGAATGCATCAAAGAGAGAAATGCCACAGTGATTGCCTCTCTAGGACCTTAATTTAACTTTCAAACCCAGATCATGGGCATCTTAACAGAAATTATTTATTAATGGATGTGTTAAAATAAAGGCAGGCGTTTGTTTGGCAAGTGCTTTGCTTTTCCATTATTTTAATTAACCTGTTTGTCCCCCCACTTCAGTTTTCCAGATTGTTATGCCGCAGAGTTTGGTGAGCTAGAAGTAGTGCAGGAAGACCGCGGCGGGGGTGTTCCCTTGGAACACCTCGTCACCTGCGTGCCAGGTGTGAACATCGCCACTGCACAGAATGGCGTCAAAGTAGTTAAGTGGATTCACAACAAGCCCCCGCCTCCAAACACAGGTAGGTTTCAGGTATTTGGTCCAGGCTGTTGGCTTTTCTCTTAAATAGCAGCACTAGTTGCCTGTCATAAAGCACCATGGGTGTCTCCTTTGATCTTTTAAAAACTCTAAAGTGCTGAAGGTTTGGCAGAGCTAGACTTTTGGAAAGTACCAGCATAAATTATTAAAAAATTTAAAATCCAAATTCCACAGTTACAAGTCTCTCTAGTTATCTAATTTTGTAAAGCTTTTTTGGCTTGCCCTTTAAAAATAGTTTCAGCTATTTGAAGGAAATACCTCTATTTACTTTGGAAATTTATTTTGATCAACATTTATGACTTTGATCAATGTGAAAATAGATTTAACTCTAAATGTAAGGGACTGGGATATTTGAACCGAGATTTGGATGAGTTTCTGAGCTCCGGCACCCCCTGAGTTGCAGGTGTCTAATCCTGCTACCTGTGCACAGCACTGTGAATTGTTGCCTTCATATCGACTCTCCCTTCTCTTCGGCCCCCAACACTTCCTCCTTTTCTCCTCATCCTCTTCTCCTCCCACCTCCCCCTGCCCTGTAGGAAGAAAGGTGAGGATAACCAGGGAGCTCTGTTTGTACCGAAGCTTCTTCCTGCCTTTCCCCTCAGGCCTACACCCTCCCCATCCTGTGTTGTTACGCTGCTCCCTCCTTTCTCCTGTGTCCTTAGCCCGCTGTCCCCTTATAAAGGTTTCCATCTGATTATTTATGCTTTTATAAATAAAATAATGAAAACTTCTTAATTAGGTGAACATGCAAGATAACTGCAAAAACCTGTTTCTTAGTTTTATCTCATGCTAGTTTTACATCACTGCTTTCCATAGTTTCCTAGACAACATTTGCAGCCCCTCTCTGGGTTAATTAGGCCCTTCTGGGCTACCTGCGTGATGACCGTTTATAACTTTGTTTCTGTGGGAAAGTATGTTAGTGACCAAGTTACAAATGGATCTTTGACATACAACCAGTTTATAAGCTGGAAACTACCTGTGTATCTGCACTTCCCTTTTAAGTTCACACTATGGTGAACCACGCTTTGCTTTGGTAACTTGACTTCGACAAGTAGTGGGGAAGCATTTGCCAGCCTGTAAAGAAGTTGGGCTAGCCTGTTGGTTATAGAGGACCTGGGTTTAGCAGCTGAGAGGTAAAGTGGCTGTTTGGTCTCGTGTGCTTGGTCATTATTGAGTTCAAGCAAGGGAATGCAAGGTTAGTTACTTTTCTTTCATCGGCTGTAGTCATGCTTTATCTCTTGTGCCTGTTCCTTTTTTCTCCCCGCATATTTAGATCCTTGGCTTCTGCGTTCTAAAAGTCCTGTGGGTAACCCCCAGCTGATCCAGTTCAGTAGAGAAGTGATCGATTTACTGAAGAGCCAGCCATCCTGTGTCATACCGATTAGTAATTTCATCCCATCTTACCACCATCATTTTGCAAAGCAATGCCGGGTATCAGACTATGGATATTCCAAGCTGATCGAATTGTTAGAAGCAGTGCCTCATGTGTTGCAGGTAAGGAGTGCTAAGAGTTTATTTGTTTAACAGTGGAAATGTTCCTCTGTGGCTTTGGCTATCTCCACCAAAGAAACAGGGTAGCTGGTAACTTAATCCCTAAGAAGTCAGCTCAGAGCAAACATCCTGTAAAAACTTCCTTTATACACATGTTTTATACACGATGTGGCTTCTCAGTTTTTCAGAAAGCTGTGAGTTTCCAACTTAAAGGAACTCCTAAGTGCACCGAGGAGTACTTTCCTTCTCATCTCTATAGACTGCCCTCCTTCCTCCTAGCACAGTCCTCTCCAGAATTGTTTCCTGTTACACAGGAGCTGCTGTAACGCGGGCTTCCCTTTCTTACGAAGGAGTTCGAGGCCAGTTACTGGGCTGGAGCCTGACAGTGCTTCCTAAGGAGTCTTTGCCTGTTAACTTAAGGTGTCGTGATAGCTTCCCGCCTGTAAAAATGGCCTGCAAAACTTGAGCTGTCTTTTAGAGACAAAATTAGTTGCCCAGGCTGATAGCATGCTTTTTATTTCTGTATTCATGACTATTCAGGAAAGAGTGTACAAGGAAAAAAAGGGTCCCAGGCACGTGAGCAGTTGTTCATTCTGACACCTACATTTTGTTGGTCTTTGTGTTTCAAAATGCACATATCATACATAAAAGGATTTGTTCTCTGAGAGTGGTAACGAGAGAGAGAGAGAGAGAGAGAGAGAGAGAGAGAGAGAAAGAGAACCATCAAAAAGAAAGTCAGGATCTGCCAGGGTCTCATGAGTATAAATAACCAAAGTGTTTGGTTTGCAGATTCTTGGAATGGGCTCCAAACGCTTGCTGACCCTTACCCACAGGGCCCAGGTGAAGCGCTTTACTCAGGATTTACTAAAACTTCTCAAATCCCAAGCCAGCAAACAAGTCGTTGTGAGAGAATTTGCGCAGGCTTATCATTGGTGAGTTGATGAGAAGGGAAAAAAATGAATGCAAATTTTTATTTTTTTTTTAGTTTCTGCTGTATAACAAAGTGAATCAGCTATACATATACATATATCTCCATATCTCCTCCCTCTTTTGTCTCCCTCCCACCCTCCCCATCCCACCCCTCTAGGTGGTCACAAAGCACCGAGCTGATCTCCCTGTGCTATGTGGCTGCTTCCCACTAGCTATCTATTTTACATTTGGTAGTGTATATATGTCCCTGACACTCTCTCACTTTGTCCCAGCTTACCCTTCCCCCTCCCTGTGTCCTCAAGTCCATTCTCTACAGCTGCGTCTTCATTCCTGTCCTGCCCCTAGGTTCCTCAGAACCATTTTTTTTTTTAGATTCCATATATGTGTTAGCATATGGTATTTCTTTTAAAAATGAAAGCAAATATTTTAAAACATTTGTTCTCCCAAATTTAAAATAATCTAACTTCTCCATTTAGCATTCTTTTGGAAAACTTATAAATTATTTTGGCAAGTGCTACTTCTCATTCTTCATCCATTTCCATGGTTAAAACCTAGGTGTTTCTCAAAGGACTGGGATGTCACCGAATATGGTGTTTGTGAGTTGATTGATATCGTATCAGAGATTCCAGACACAACCATCTGCTTGTCCCAGCAAGATAATGAAATGGTGATTTGTATCCCCAAAAGAGGTATGCGACTTAAATTTGCTGGAAGAAAGTTGTCTGTCTCAGTGGTCATTTTAACATGGAATTATACAAGGGATGCACTTTCCCCCTCCTTCTCTGTGATTCCTGAAGATTCCATGGAAAGTGCAGTGTGAAAACGGCTCTGCCAGGCAGTGGATCCTAGCGTCCTCGGAGTGGGGAAGCCACTTGTCAAGAAGAAAACCAGGCTATTTTTTCAGAATTCACTTTAAGGGGAAAAAAGGGCATAACCAGCACTTTCTGAAAATGCCTCCTTCAGCCTGTCTCTGGCTGTTTATGCTGTAATTATCCACTTGAGTCAGTTACCGTGACTGTTGCTTGTCTCTTCTTTTTAACTCTGAGGTAACACACTTGAGAAGGAAAGAAGACTCAAATGGATGTTTCATCTTCCACGTTTTAGTAGTTCCAGTTGAGGTCTGGGGTGGGAACTAGGATAGAAAAATTAAATCTACACACAGTCGTGTTCTCCCGCTCTTATCAGTCAGTGGGTCTTAAACTGTGCTCTTGCGGAACACTGATGTCCCCGAAATCATAGTATTCCAAAGCAAAAATGATGAATGCCAGTCTTTTCGTAATTCTAATTTAAAATTGAATAGAAACAGAAATCTAAGTTTAAACTTTTCTCTCCTGTGTTTTAAACTTTTGGTGCCTGATACTCTTTGCTGCTAGCAATTTTAACTGAAGATCAGGTGAATAAACAAAGCATGTTAATATTCAGAAGTGTGGTTTAGTAAAATAATTTCTAGATTACTTTTTCAAGTACAGAGACGTATGTGTGTCATGTTCATATATGTGGAGTGGGTGTGGGGAGGTGGAGGGGCTAGAGAAACTATTTCTAGTTTGTAAGCTGAAATGACATAGGTGTGTATGTGTGCGTATGTGTATCATGACTTCCTGGTGTTCTGCCCTTGATTGAATTTGAAAACCATCTGGAAAGAGAAGAGTGTGTTTGTTTTAGGTTGTGTGTGTTTGGAAGGCAGAGATGGTATCTGTTGTAACCAGTGCATAGGACTAACTACACTAATGTTAAGCACGGATGGATAGAAGAAGATTGTGGTTTATGGGGTTTTTTTGTTTTTTGTTTTTTTAAAGAACGTACCCAGGATGAAATAGAAAGGACAAAACAGTTCTCCAAGGATGTTGTGGATTTGCTGCGACACCAACCCCATTTCCGGATGCCCTTTAATAAATTTATCCCCTCTTACCATCACCACTTTGGCCGGCAGTGCAAACTCGCATACTATGGGTTTACCAAACTACTCGAACTTTTTGAAGCCATACCTGACATTTTACAAGTAAGTGAAGAAATTCTAATTATATTTTTCAGAACAATATAAGGGGGAATTAAAAAAATTTTTTTTCGGACCTGTTTGCCTGGGAAGTAGGGAGTTATGAAATAGGATGAAAATTTGAAATACTTCAGTCAGAGAAGCTGTGTTGTTGGCTTCTTAGTATTTTTAGGTAAATGTGGTTTTTCCTTCAATAAAGAAATCATTCTTCAGGTTAGTTTTAGGTTATCTGTTGAGAAAAGGATTACATAGCTTGTTTCATAAACAATCTTCTCTCATGAGCCCCATATTTTTCAGATCTCTTGTGTTGGAGGTGGGGATGAGTGCACGAGGTGATGCAAATGCTTGGCTGTTAAGTCATCGCTAAGTTAAACCAGATTTCTGTTGTTGATTTTTATTGCTATTACCACCTTTGACCCCTGCAGTGCTTAAAAATTTTTTTTGTGTGTGGTAAAATACCTACCTGCCCATTTTTAAGTGTACAGTTCAGCAGTGTTAAATATGTTCATATTGTTGGGCAGCTAATTTCCAGAACTTCTTAATCTTGCAAAACTGAATCTTGACATCCATTAAAGAACACTGAAGTGCTTCTTAGTTCCTAATTGTACACGTTTTCATGCCATTTAACCCCGTGAACAGTCATAACTGGTTCTCCCTTTCCTCCTCCTGTGTGTTTTCCAAGGTATTGGAATGTGGAGAAGAAAAAATCCTCACTTTGACAGAGGTCGAACGGTTCAAAGCTCTAGCTGCCCAGTTTGTTAAACTCCTTCGGTCCCAAAAAGATAACTGCCTTATGATGACAGATCTGCTTACAGAATATGCTAAGACTTTTGGTTACACATTTCGTCTCCAAGACTACGATGTCAGTTCAGTTTCAGCTCTAACACAGAAACTCTGCCATGTTGTAAAGGTAACATTTTTTTTTTTTCACGGAGTAAGACTTGCGGTGGCATAATCCTCATTGGGATGTTTGCGTGTGATTAAGCATTTCTGTATTTACACCTTGCACTGCTTACTGTTGTTTCACAACTTGTTTTGTGTTAATACGTTTTTGGGTAATAGGAGATGACTTGGGTTTGGCAGTTTAGATTTTTGGTCTTGCTTTTGTGTGTCTTTTAGTGGCCTTGCCAAAATAATGTCTTTGTGAACCGAAGTCGCCAGTTTATCCCAGGGTGTTTATTCTTGGGTGTCTCAGTGTCAGTCCTGCTGACCTGAAGTTGGATCCTTGTACACAGATCTTTGTCTCCGAAGTTTTGGGGAGACTGAAATCACAGCTCTCCTTTCCGGATTCTGACTCACTTATGGAGTAGGTTTAGGAGCAGGCTGGGGCTCAGAGTTGCCTTGGTTGCTGGAGAGGCCGGATTGGAGAGGGTGACTGCCTCTCCTTCCCCAGCCTGTGCTGAACTGACCCTCGCAGTCCTGGGCAGCGCAGCTGAACAGTGTGCAGGCTGCGTCCGCCACAGGACCAAGAAAACTCACTGCAAGGAGGAAGAAGTGGAAGGAAAATGTACGAAGTGGTGGCAGCGCCAGTCACAGGTCTGGAAGGAGTCTGTTTCTGTGCTGGGCAGTTAGAGGAGGAGGACCCTTCGTGGGAGGCAGGGATGCAGAGGCCGGAGAGCAGGAAGAACACTAGGAGTGGGGAACGTCCAAGGCCAAGGAGGAGGAGCGGCCGGCAGCACCAGGTGCCACTGAGAGGGCAGGTGAGACAGGACTCAGGGACCACGGGGCCAAGCTGAGTGCAGGTACGTGGCGCTGCCGGCCAGAGCAGGATCGGCGCCAGTGTGATACGGGACCGTGGCCGCACTGAGTGGGCTGAGAAACGAGGAGGTGGCGGGGGCGAGACATTGGCAACAGGTAACACGGCAGCTGTTCGGTTTGTTTGCTGGTGAAGGAGACAAGCAGGAGACTGCGGGTCTGAGCCAGTGAGTGCTCGCTGGCCGTTCTTTCCAGGCGGGGAGACTGGGCACGTTTGAGAGCCGCCGAGAAGGATCTCCTTGAGAGAGATCGATATACAAAGGCCAGAAAGGGTGATGGGGTGAGGGTCCTGAGGGGGCCAGAGGTTGCGGGAATTGGCATTCAGTGGAAGGAGGGACAGCTCTGACGTTAGTATTTTGACAAAAGGGAAGCGGGTAGGGCGGAGGTGGATGTAGGGGAGTTTGATGTGTGTCACCAGGAAAAGAGGGAATTACCTTCCCAGAGCTGTTTCTCTGTCAAGTACAAGGTGAGAGCAACTGCTTAGAGAGAGGGAGAGAGAGACGGGATTCCAGACTGAAGAGCTGAGAAGGTCTGAATTGTCAGTGGTGAGCGGGAGAGGGGCCTGATCAGGGAGGCGTAGGGGTGCTGGGAGCGTGGAGCTCCCCGGGGCTGGGTGCACGTAGCTTTCCTGTGGAGACAGTGGAGATGTGGCTGCTTGGGTTACAGACTCAGGGAAAGCAGAGCGTTGGGTTCAAGGTGGGATTTTGCCAGATGGGTGCAATGAAAAGACATAGGGACAAAGGAGTGTAGATAGAGTATTGACAGGAATGTTAATGAATTAATGGCCTATCAGTGCCAAGATGGATAAAAGAGGAAAATGAAGAAAAGAGAGAGGGCTCGTGAATCAGGAGGAAGTAGGAGTCCATGCTGGCAAAGTTGAAGAAACATAAGAATTGAGCATTCGGATCGCCTTCTTGTCTCCAACCCCGGCATCTGCTTCAGGCAGGACGGGTGGGAGGTTTGAATGAGTGATTCTGGAAGTGGGCCATGACAAGGTCCCCAGTGTGGCCTGGAGTGGGGTCTGGAGTGGAACTGTGTAGAAGAGAATGTCATTGGAGATGAGAACTTTGAGGAACTGAAGGCCCTGGTGTGGGACAGGCCCCCAGGATGTTCATTTGCTCAGGGCGATGGCAGTTGGAGGGCTTCGGTGGATCGGAAGACTAAGCCATGACCGCCGACTGTGATGAATAAGGGCCGATGACCGGGACGTCCGGGTGTGAGCATTAAAGCGGGAAAAGATGGGAGCGGCTCCAGCTTGCTACCCTGCTTGCACATTGCGGTCTCCCGGGGGGCTTCTGGGAAATACTGAGGCCTCTGTGATTCTTATAGAATGAGGCCAGGTGTGCTCTGAGCCTCAGAGCACAGATTAGCTCACAAGGTGATTCTAATGTGTAGCCTGGGTCGAGAATCAAGAGATGTATCTAAGTAGCATCAAGCAGGTTTTTATTTTTTCTTCTTAATAATGGTCTGGGCATCTGAGAAGATGACTTGGACTCCCCCTGGGCTTGTATCTGTTGATTGATTAAACCCCAGGTCTGCTGAGGAAATCCGTAGTCTGAATCTTCACAGATCCATAACCACGATGAGTGGAGTCAGGGTCGACCCACCAGCCTCCTGCCCTGGCTCTTGGTGGGCGTCAGCTCCAAAGACAAACTGGTACTGGGCTGGCTCCTCAAGTGCCACCCACCCTCTGCCTCCGAGGGTCCAAAGCCCCTGAGCTTGACCCGTGGTCCTGGCTGGAAGTCAGATAAAGGGGAAAACAGCCGTGATAGTGAGCAGTGGTTCGCCTGCCCAGGCCTGAGCAGCGTGTGTCCTGAAGCTCTGCCTGTTTTCACTCCCATGATGGCTCACTTCACGGACGCGGCCCCCCTCCCCCCCGCACCATGCCCAAGGCCTGCAGGTCTCAGCCACCAAATGTTTGTTTCTTCACATGCTGTTTGGTCCCCAAATGATAACCTGTGTCTCTTTCACAAGGTTCCCCTCCCAATGCACTTAATTAGTTAAACCCTTTATCTCCTTGAGAATCTGAAAAAGTTGAGAAGTAGACATACAGTCAGACACGAAAATACCAGCTTTTTTTCAAGTGCTTATGGGCTATAAGAATGTGGCTTGCCCTTGGACAGAGAAGGCCTTGTGTCATCTCCCGTGTCTAGCCCCTGGGACACACACGTGGGGCAAGTCGACTGCAGAGCAGCTCTGTGGAGGGTCGCCTGCAATCTAACCACCTCCTGCTTCCGGAGAACACCGACCCTTAATTCACAAGCTTGGGCCAATGGATGTCAGCTGGCCAGTCTTATCTCCTTCGCTTGGGGGAGCGGTGGTGTTGATGGAAGTTTCTGGTTATGGACCAGCAGGGAGGGAGGGAGAGAAGGATTTCTGCTGCAGTTGGTCTGAAGTGTTGGTCTGGGGTCCCAAAGAAGCTACAGCAAACCCACTCACTTTACTTCAGTTTAAGAGAAAAACTTAGAGATTTTCCTCTTTTGGTCTCGTTTGCCAAAGTGAAACTAGATGAACCAGGTATGACCCAGGCTGTCTCTCTTAATATTTATTTATTTATTTTTAATTTTTTGGCTGCGCTTCACAGCATGTGGGATCTTAGTTCCCTGACCAGGGATCAAACCCGTGCCCCTTGTAGTGGAAGCACGGAGTCTTAACCACTGGACCACCAGGGAAGCCCCCTGTCTCTCTTGAGTTCTGAAAAGTTTGCATTCTTGTTCTTCCCAGGTTGCTGATATGGAATCTGGCAAACAGATTCAGCTGATCAACCGCAAGTCTCTGCGTTCTCTCACTGCCCAACTGCTGGTATTGCTGATGTCTTGGGAGGGAACTGCCCATCTTTCTGTTGATGAGCTCAAGAGACACTATGAAACCACCCACAGTACTCCTCTCAACCCCTGTGAATATGGGTTCATGACTTTGACCGAACTTCTGAAGAGTCTGCCTTACTTAGTTGAGGTATGAATGGTAATGGTTCTGGAACCACCGTAATGAAAACTGTTGTATTGGGTGTTTATAGATCACCAAATGGTCTAGATTAAACTGATTGGTCATTTTATAGACGAACAGACAGAGGTGTTGGCAGGTGCAGGCACCCTGCCCAAACAAGTGACAAGCCAGGATGAAAGCCCTGGCCTCCAGATTCTTAGACTGGGGTGCCTTTTTCCTGTACCAGGCTAGATTCTGCTGCTGTTACCTCTTTCTGAAGGAGATCGCTTATGTGGTGGTCTGTCAGTCAGATGCAGGGCAGAAAGGAAGGTTTGACTGGCTGGTCACCAGGTGGCCTTTCAAGAATCACAGTTCGGGGGACTTCCCTGGTAGTGCAGTGGTTAAGAATCCGCCTGCCAATGTAGGGGACATGGGTTTGATCCCTGGTCTGGGAAGATCCCACATGCCGCAGAGCAAATAAGCCCACGTGCCACGACTACCGAGCCTGTGCCCTAGAGCCTGTGAGCCACAACTACTGAAGCCCACGCACCTAGAGCCCATGCTCCGCAACAAGAGAAGCCACCACAATGAGAAGCCCACGCACCACAATGAAGAGTAGCCCTGGCTCGCCGCAACTAGAAAAAGCCCGCCCTCAGCAACGAAGACCCAACGCAGCCGCCATAAATAAATAAATAGATAAATAAATCTTAAAAAAAAAAAAGGGCTTCCCTGGTGGCGCAGTGGTTGAGAGTCTGCCTGCCGATGCGGGGGACGCGGGTTCGGGCCCTGGTCTGGGAGGATCCCACGTGCCGCGGAGCGGCTGGGCCCGTGAGCCACAGTTGCTGGGCCTGCGCGTCTGGAGCCTGTGCTCTGCAGCAAGAGAGGCCGCGATGGTGAGAGGCCCGCGCGCCGCGGTGAGGGGTGGCCCCCGCTTGCCGCAGCTGGAGAAGGCCCTTGCACAGAGGCGAAGACCCAACACAGCCATAAAAATAAAGGAATTCCTTTAAAAAAAAGAATAGCAGTTTGGGAATGTGCTGGCGGTCCAGTGGTTAGGACTCCATGCTTCCACTGCAGGGGGCCCGGGTTCGATCCCTGGTCAGGGAACTAGGATCCCACAAGCTGTGTGGTGCAGTTTAAAAAAAAAAAGTGATACTTCAAGATTAGAAGAATAGTAAGAGAATACTGTGTGCAATTGTGGGACAACAAATATAAAAACCAAGAGGAAATAGGTAAGATCCTGGGGAAAAAAGTGAAATTGACTCCCAAATTTTTAAGAAGTTAAAAATTAGACCAATTAACACAAAAAAGACTGAAGATCATTGAAATTTTACCACTGACAAAAGGCACAAGGACCAGATGGGTTAAGAACTGGGTTTTAACTCACCTAAAAAATAACTCCAACTTTTTAAAAACCACTTCTAGATCACTTGGAAAAAAAAAAAAAAGATGGGAAGCACACCACTTCTTTTATGAAGCCAAAGTAACTTTAATACCAGTCCCCCAAAAGAAAATGATTCTAAATAGAATATTAACTAAATAAATCCCACAATGTAAGAAAACAATGATTATACCGTTGTTATCATATAACCACGTGACCAATAATTAAATAATTTTAAAACTCTCTCCTTGGCCAATCACCCCTGAGCCGCTTTCTAGACTATACTTTGTCCTTGGGCCCTGCCCTTATCCTTGATGGGCCCACATGGCCCAGTTTTAGAGAGAGTCTCCTACCCTTGGTATCTGATCACCCTGGCCTACCTTCTGCAAGAATCCTGTTAGGTCAGTTTAACAAGAATTCCCCCTACCCTGGATGTCCCTCTCCCCGGCCCCCGTTGGCTATAAATCCTCCCTTTTCCTTCTGTCTGAAAAGGACACCTATACTTACGTGTCCACTTAGGTGTCCTTTCCCCTGTTGCAATAGTCCTGAAGAAAATCTGTTTTTTCCACTTTAACTACTATCTAGCTCTGGTTTTCTTTCACGATATCAAATCCAACATTCTCTAAACTCTGTTAATTATATATTATATAAACACTAGTTCTAGGCAATATTAGTGGATGTTCCCGGACAAAAGGCTTTCCATGGCCAGCTAAGGCTGGGAAAGATCTCTTCTCTAGGAGATCTCAGTGAGGGCATGTTAGACTGAAAGGCTTGTGGTAAACAGATTTGCTTACTTGAGGACAAAAGGTTTTTGTCGGTTTTATTCCCTTTATTGCTTTTATTGTTGTTTTAAGAATAGTGATGTTGTTGTCCTGCATCACGGTGTTCCTCGGGGAAATGAGGTTCAGTGGCTTCGGTCCCCACTGTCTGGTGCCCCTTTGTCCACCTAGGGGTTTGCCCTCTCTCTTCACTGCCTCCTTTCGTTTGAGATCTCAGTTTACCAGTTTCCTTCCTTTCTGACACACTATTTTGTCAGACCTCTGCTGTCTTACACCTACAAATAGAACCAGAGTTGGCTCAAGGCTATAGCCCTCTGTTGGAGGAGATCCTTGAATCAGTCTCTCTTCCTCCCTGGCTTATTGCCCATTTTCAAGTTGACTTGGCATCTTTTCACTCTCAGAGAGACCCTCATTTCTAGGACGCAGGACCAGTCACTCTGGAAGTTTCTAATGCTGCTGTTTTCTCCTGGACCAGGTTTTTACTAATGATAAGACGGAGGAGTGTGTGAAGCTCACAAGTCTGTATTTGTTTGCCAAGAACGTGCGGTCTTTGCTTCATACTTACCACTACCAGCAGCTTTTCCTTCATGAATTTTCCATGGCCTATACCAAGTATGTCGGAGAAACACTGCAACCCAAGACGTATGGCTACAGTAGTGTTGAGGAGCTCTTGGGAGCGATCCCACAGGTGGGTGTTTTCTCAGTTTCTTGGAGGGTGTCCTCCTGGAGAGCCACAGGCTCACTCTTGGACAGAATAATGGACCTGCAGGCATTTTGAACTGATCCTTTCAAAACGTACATACCGTTGGAGAAAAATGAATGATTTTAGCATTTCTCTTTCGTTCTGCAAACCTTCATTAAATTCCTAGGTGCCAGGTGGGTGAGTCCCAGACCCTGCCCTCAGAAAGGTATGGGGTAATGGAGAGTCAAGACATCTGAGCAGGTGACAGGCGGTGTGGTCGGTGCAGCCGTCGGTGGGCACACCGAGGACGACCAGGTCCGGGGGATCCCAGAGCAGTCCTCACGATGTGTAGAAGTTAATTAACCACGTGACGAAGAGGGGAGAGGGCAGACAGTGTGAGCAGATGCAGAGCAGCGACGAGTAGTGTGGAGCTCCCGAGCTGGAGCCTCTCAGCGAAATAAGAGCTCAGTTATGGAGGCCAAGACTCTGTGGAGAGAGGCGAGGAGCCTTGGGGTTGCTGTAGGAAGTGCCATGGGGCTGCTGTCCATGGTGGAGTTGAGAGAACCAGGAGGAGAGGAGGAGCCTGGCAAGGGGCCTGCCACTGCGGAGGCCCAGGTGAGCGCTCTGCTGGGCTTGAGCCTGAGTAAAGGAAGTAGGAAGGGACACGAGGGTAGGACAGCTTGGGAGCCGAGATGAGGGACTTGGTGACAGATGCACGTGGGGGGCTCTGGGAGCCAAGGGCCACTGCTGCCTCTCTCTTGGCGGGGGTGGGGGCAGCGTTATTAGGTCGGGGCCTTTGTTTTAGGGTCAGGATAATGAGCTTAGCTTGAGGGGTGTGGGAGAGCCCTTAATTCTTTTAAGGTGCATTTAGTATCTGGAAAAAATGGTAAGAGCTCCCACGTGAGAACTAGCTTCATTTATATACCAGCACTGGTGTTTGGGAGGTGATGTTTTTAAAGAGTCATAAAGAGTAATTTTTAAGCTGAGTCTCACAACTTCTAAGACTACAGCTTTTTATAAGCGGCATGTTTCTGCCAGCCTCTGTTGCTTTAAAACAAAGTGTAGAAAATTTTTTCTTGGCGTTAATTTGGTCTTTAAGTCCTAGTATGTTTAAGTATGTTACCAAACACAGTAGGTCACACTCTTCCTGAATTTTAGGGCTTATTTCCCCTCCTTTTCCACTGCTTAACCAGTAGTATGTCTTGTGTGCAGGTGGTCTGGATAAAAGGACATGGTCATAAGAGAATTGTAGTGTTAAAAAATGACATGAAAAGTAAGTAAGCCCCATCCCCTCCCCCTTCAGAAGCCCCATTTCTCACCCTGATCCCCCTTTGATGGGTGCTCTCTGTCTTCCAGGTCGTGTGAGTTCACTTGGTCTCCCCTCTGCCAGTCATGAAACCCGGCCCTCAGCTACCGAGCGCATCCTGGAGGTGCCCGAATCTCACACAGCCTTGGAACTCAAACTCAGAGCAGGCGGTGACGGTAAGAGGAAAAACAAAGCAAAGCTGGTGAAATTTTCAGGAAATGGCTTGGGGTAGAGTTGGGGTGGTTTGAGGGGGAAGGACGACACTGGGTCATTTGCATTCCTTAAAGGTAAGTATTCATGAATTTTCCAAAGGAGTCTGGTGTTTGGTTAAGAACAGAGAAAAAACTGGCCTGCATTTGATGGTTGACCTGTTAAGGTTCTTGAAGGATGTTGGCGGCCCCCATAATGACAATAAGCCAGCACAATTCAGATGTTAAAGGAAAAAAGATTCTGACACTTATTAGAATACTTGAAGATGATCACAATGGAGTCAACTCTGCTGCCGTTGGAGAGAGAGATGGAGCTTAGCTCTGAATGCGACAAGGACAAGTGGGGGCTTATAGTCAAGGAGCAGAGCAAGGGGGTCAGTGGCTGGGAAACTACCAAGACGAGACATCAAGGTAGGGGGATTCCTGCCGACCTAAGAGGATTCTTGTTAAAGGCAGGCCAAGGACTTAGACATCAAAGGTTGGGGGTGGGGTGGGATGAGGAACCTGATCAGATATCAAAAGGCTGGGGGATTTTTGCTAAACTGACTTCTCAAGATTCTTGTCAAGACTGGACATGGCAAGGACACAAGAGACACAGAAGGCCAAGGTCAAAGTCTGGTGGTGAAGAGGGCTTGGAGGAGCCTGACTCCTGACTAAAGTTGGGTTAGGGAGAGTCTTTGTCACATGACATCCCTGGGAAAGACTTAATAGTAATGCATTAGGATTACTCAGAACAACATCGAGTCATCCTGATTTTATGTGGAATCTTCTGTGTACTAGATAGAAATCAACTCGCTTGAATTTTGAGTCCATTGCTGCATATGAGAATTTTATCTTCATAGGACTCTGCAAGTTGTTAAATAGTTACAAGGGCTACTGTGCTCTGTGTTTATAGGATAATCAGCTATGTAGCATTTTACATTTTTACAGAGCACCTGAATGTAGCTCATCCTCTCAAGCTGTCAGCACAGCCTTCAGCAGTAGTAACCTCCATCCTACAAATGAAGAACTGAAATTCCAGGAGGTTAAGTAGCTTACCCAAGAGCACTCAGCGAGGAAGTGACAGAACTGGGACCCAAGTCTTCTAATTCGGAGCTTTTGCTCACTTAACAACTTTCTGTGGGTTTTTAAATTTCTCAGCGTTTTTTAATTGCCCCCTTTGTGTTCCTAAGAACACAAATCGGGAGATCCTGGCTGTGGCATTTCATGTACCAAGAGTGACCCAGACCTTTCTGTTAACGGCTTTTTTATAAACCTTGAGTTCTTGAGTACTTCCTGACCTTAAGGAGACGGCAAGCCTCAGGCACAGACCGCGCAGTCCTGAGTGGAGCCCTGCTTGCCTTCTCCTCCAGGACCCCATCCAGTGGAGCAGGAGCTCCTCCGCCTGACCAACGACTCCCCTGTGGACCTCTTGTGCGCGCCTGTCCCTTCGTGCCTGCCGTCCCCTCAGCTGAGACCGGATCCCGTCATCCTCCAGTCTGCTGATCTCATTCAGTTTGAGGAGCACCCCCAAGAGCCCTCTGGTAGGAGGCACTGTGTCATTGCGGGGTTTTCTCTGTGGCTTTGATTAAACAGTAAACCCTTAATGCTGAGATGTTAACTGATGGGAGTGGGGAGAGACTCTACCTTTTCAGGCACAAATATACCTGTGAGGATTATTCAGGACCCCCTTTTCCTATCAGGGTTCCTGCTCACAGCCCGAGGTGGCTGAGGGAGCAGCAAGCAAGGGAACGATGGTGGTCTTGAGGGGTGCTGCAGCTGCGCTGGGGGTGGGGACCCCACGGGGAAGCGTGCAGGGGCTTCCTGGGCTGTGCTGCCCACCTTTGGAAAGTGCAGCAACTCCAGCGGCAGCCTCTGCCCGTCACCAGACATACACGTCACCCCCGGTCTGGGCCAGAGTTGAACGACTCCAGAGGGTACTGGGGCTTCGTGGGACTGTGAATAGGGGAGGGAGGGCACCTGTGTCTCGTGCCCCAGCTTGTGCCACAGCTCGAGATGGCACGGGCCCCAGGCTGCTCGGCTAGGAAGAGGCAGAGCCAGGATTGGAGCCCCAGGCCTCTTGTCTTTCTGTCGTGTCCCTGGCCTCCTGAGAGGCCGGCCCACCTGCTCTGTCGAGGTCCTTCCCTTGTCGTCTCCTCTGTTGGGATGGTCGTTCCCCGCTCTGCTGGCACTGCCGTCCAGGAGATGACCCTGCTGACCACAGGCCTCGGTCTTCTTAGCAGCCTTTGGCACCTTTGGCACCGTCACCCAGTGAAAGAGCTGAGGCCGTTTATCTGGAAGATAGTCAGTGGGGAGACATCTGCCTACCTGGCTGCGGAGCTGGCCCTGGGCCGTGGCGGCGATGGGCTGGTTCCCCTAGAAGCACGGACGTGGTGGGGAACTGACGCTAGCTCTTCCGTGGGCGTGGCCTGGGTGTGTTTAGTGTGCTGAGTTCAGCCATCCCCGTGTGCCGGGGAGAGAAATAATCTGAGCGGTGCTGGCAGTTCTGTCCATTATTCTCCCGAGCGAGGGTCAGCCTGAGAGCTGAGCTGAGGTTCTGCCTCCCCGCCGTCACCCTCAGCCTCCATGTGCCTCTGGTGCGGGAACCCCTTGCACGCGCAGTGGCAGTCCGAGGTATAAGGACACATCACTTCCAAGCAGTGTGGCTTTGTTCCTACAGCAGGCTAGTTACCTGTAGCTCAGCCAGAGAAAGAGCAGCCTGTGCGCGCTCTGGGAAAAGTGGCTGCTTCACTTCCTGGATTTTTGAGGGTACTTCTGACTCTGTGCAGTTCTCCCCTTATCTCTGCTCGCCCTGCTCCCCCGTCCCCCTCCCCAGCCCCACCTTGGGTCCACGTAGAGCACGGTCCTCTGTCAGTGGAATAGGCCAGGGCCCCCTGGTACCAAGGCCTCTCCTGGTCTAAAAGTCTAGGTCACATGTGGCTTATGGGTCCTTAACTACCTGACAGAATGAATGGGCAGAGAGAGTGGAAAAAAATGTTTTTAAACCACTGCACATTGATTTGTAGCCAAAAACGAAGGTGTCTGAAGTTTTGTAATTCAAGGGAGACCTGAGATGAAGTTTATAAATGTTTGACTTATGTGACACATAATATTGGCTACAGAGCTAATAAGTAAATTATGGCATAGGTGTGACATTTGGGGATTATTTTTTTGAGAAAGGAGAAAAACTGAAAACAAACACTTTTTGCAGGTCCTAGAACTGAATGTGTTTGCTTTCCTGTGTTTACAGAAATTATGGTTTTAAACCAAGAAGAGAAAATGGAAATTCCAATACCAATAAAGAACGAAAACCTGCCCTCTGATTCCAGCTCATCTGGCGTCTCAGCAGCCGTCCCAGTGCCTCCCTGCCTCTCCACGGAAACCCCAGAGTCGCTGCTCAGCAAGGACCCTGTGGAAAGCCCAGCCAAAAAGCAACCCAAAAATAGAGTAAAATTGGCAGCCAACTTTTCCTTTGCACCTATAACCAAGCTTTGAGTCTCGTTTTGAACATAGAATTAGGATGGGAAAGCACTGTCTGATTCTGCACACAAAAGTGGGTTCAAAGAAACCTTTTCTGTTTTAATGAAGACCCCCTAGAAACCAGTTACTTCATCTTTAGACATATTCCATAATGTTTTGTTTCTTTTACATTGACACAGCTTTGAGCTGAAGTTTTTCTTTCATTCTTTCCCCCACTTATTTGGAAAAAAAAAAAAAATTCTGTCATTTGTTAAAGAATCCTTAATATATTTTAACAAATTTTTGTTAGTTACCATGAAGCGTAATGGTGTTCTGTAAGAAGACAGCAGTGAGAACTCAGCAAGAAGGAAGTGGTTTTACTTCCATCAAGCCATGTCAGTGGTAAAATCTTACATGTAGCATAATATAGTCTCTAAGCCTTTGCTTACTGATGTTTTCAGACAGTATTAATCAAATGCATGAGGTGTCTTTGAAGCAAAGCCTGTTCTGTGATCCTGTGCAATCACAACACTGAAGGAGAAGGGTGGGCGAGGCAGGAAGAATGTATTTTCTGGTTGGATGTGAAGGCTCCTGGCTTCCATGTGACTTGTAAGCGTGCCTTGTGTTTTATTTAACTATGTCTGTAGTTGAAAAATGTGGCTTCATCACAGATTTTTTAAAATGTTTCCACTTCGGGGTTCCATTTAGGAGCTTTCTAGAAAGTCAAGGATGTTTTAAGCTTCCCTTTTAAGTTCCAGTTTGATATGGATTAGGTTAAGGAAAAGGAGATGGTCTTGGTGTCATGAATTTAAAGTCAGCATTTGAATTCCAACACACATTATTGTGTGTCGAGAGGCAATGTTGGGAAGAGAGTCTGATTTTCTAAAATATGCATCAAATGCATAAATTACAAATCAGAGCTGAGGAGGGAGGTGCTTTAACAGGAACGGTATCAATGCTCTTTCCACTAGGAAGAGACAGAAATTCTATCTATACATAGGAAGGCCAAGGTTGATCAACTTAACCTTGTATTCATAATTTTAAAGCTGGTTTTGGTAGCTGGGAAGCTTTGTGTGTGAGTATTTGTGTGTTTGTGTCTGTTAACTCAGTGTCTTTTAATAGTGTCTGCTTTTACTCTGTTACTTCTCGCTGTTGGAAGCATGTGTGGGTTTTTTTGTGGTGTCTGATGTTGGCATTTGGGAAAAGCCAGCTTTTGAGGGAGAACTGCCCTGTGGAATGACCTTCGCCTTGAGGTGGCTGAGGCATCCGGTGACGGGCGGCCTCTTACGCCTCCTGGAGAAACCTGACATTTACAATGGGTTGTATTTGTTGGGCAAAAAGGCGGATTCGTTCATAGAGCAGAAAAAACCTGTAGGCATAAGGTCTTCCACTAGTTAGATGGTTTCTTTTGGGGAAATGATTATATTTTGTAACTTCTAGAAAGCCAGAAAATGGGCTCTGATTTTATAGCCAGCATTTTGATAAAATGCCACAAGATAAGGGCTATTGAGAGATTTTTACAAGTAAGATTTTTTGTTCCCCAAATCTTTTAAATGAAGCCAGTGATTCCCAGTTCTCAGCACGTGGCCCCAACCAAGATGGAACGGCCCTGGGAAAGCCTTCTAGGCATCATGGCACTCTTGAGTCCTCCCAAAGGCATTTCCTCTACCGACACAGTGTGACAGGAAGTAAAATGCAAAGGTGCACTTTTTTTTAAGAAGCTTTTAAACAGTGTGACAAAGTTGGTGTTGAGAACATCAGTGGCCTTATTCTGAGATTTCATAAGGCTGAGTTTGCACACGTGGACTTTAGTTTTGCTCGAAGGTAAAGAATGTGGACTTTAAAGATGTAAGAGGCACCATTACAAGTCACTAGGTACAGCCTCAAAGAGCAGCTTCTTTGGGCAACAGACAAAGAGGAGACTGGAGTTGTGCGCTGTGGTGTGGGTGTGGGTGTGGTTGAATCGTTCACTGGAGTCACCTGTCAGCCTGGGACGCGTGTGTGACTCCACCAATCGCTGTTTGAAGATGTGAGAATACAGCGAAGCTCGTTGTGTTCGTAATGTACTCCACAATGGCCAGTCCAGTTGCTATCTATTTTTTTTATCTAGAGGTTTAATTGAATGATGTGACAAAATGATGTATGAGAATTAAGACAATGCAATTCTTTATTTCTGGGTGGAAAGATGTACCAGATTAGATTTATCTGTTTAAAAAAAGACAAAAGTTATCACCAAAACCCCCTTTCCCATCTTGCACTGTTTGTTTTGGATTGAGCTTGGGGGAAGAGATGTTTTTCTTAACTGTCTACTTTGTTTGAACACTTTTTCTGTGGTTCAAGTGCTGTTTTGTGTGTTGGGACCAAACAGTTGTCAATAAACTTTAAAAGCAAGCATCAAATTTGAGTTTTCCAAGTGAGTGTTTTGTTTGTTTGAGGGGGGCGGATTGTATACCAGTCCAGTTCTGTCAGCTTCTCATCCCTTCTGAGAATCTGTGAGATGGAAAGCAAATTGGTCTGTCGTCTTAGAGCCTCTTTGAATTTGGCATCTGGCCCTGGCAGGTGACTGGACTATTGGCCCTTCGTGGTCAGGACCCTCCAGGGTTTCCAGCCTCGCTCCAGCTCATAATCGTTTGGGGAAAATACAATAATCACAAATACCCTCCAGTTATAAAACTTGGGATAATTCCTAGGAACTCTCTCCCTGGGAAAGAAATCCATTTTGCAGGCTACCTTGGTTTTGGTCACTGCCAAGCATGCTTTTTGAATAGCCTGTTTGAAAAAGACTTCACACATTGCACTGTGAAGCCCTTTTCCTGAGACCACTGTTACTCCCCACCCACTCTCCACCCCCGTCTCCAGATTTTGAAAGGACCCAGAAGAGACTTGAATGTTTGGGTAAATTGCTTCTTGATGAAGTGCAGTTTTTTTAAAGTTCAACATTAAAAGTCTCTTAAAAACCTCTGGCAATCCTTTCAAAACACCTTTCACGGTAGCCAGTTTTTGCCAGAAAACTTGAGCAGCCACTGTGCCCCTTTAGAGGGGGCAAGGAAATTTGGAAGGTCTAGATTGCAGGTTGAAACAGGGCGTCACATTTATCTTTGTGCAATCCCCATCTGGTCTGGAGATGGCAGCCTAGCAGATGTGGTCAGAGTGAAAGCAGACCTGTCCACACAGAGGAGATGGATGTGACCTTCTAGGACCTGACTTCAGATGTGCAGTTGACCTGTATGTTCCCTTTACCATGAGGAGCCTCATGCTTTGGGACTTAGCTTCTCTGGTTTCTAGCTGCTTCATATGGGCAGAGTCCGAGGCATCAGAAGCACCCCTGTCCCTCCTGCAGCAGGGACCTGCTATAGTCCCCGTTTGCGGGTGGGGACAGGTCACATATTGGCTCTAGGGCTGGGGAGGAGCAGGAATCCTGGCC